>NC_064929.1:192441082-192786082 GCF_023897955.1 Schistocerca gregaria | reverse complement strand
ATACCTTTTTTCCCATATTCTGAGGTGTGGGGTTGATCTTTATTCTGCGCAACGGATTAATCTGAGATGTGCCCTTTACCCTGTGGCTCCTGCAAGATGCAATGTCCACCCCCACACAACTACAGAAGCCAGACAGACGCTCCTAACGTTCTAAGGGAAAAGTCTGAAAAACTTTCAGCAATAAATACCTTCTGGAGTCGTCCGCTTTAAGGAAATGACACAAAAATTCACAAAATTTCTTAAGAAACTTGTGGGATACTTTTGTACTGGAGTAGTGCTAGTTAGTGTAAGAAAAACATGAAACTTATGAAAGTTATTATTTGTTTTCAAACATTCTGAGAAATCACAAAGGCACTTATAGTTATGAATTGAACAAGTTATATCCTGGTTCTTTTCGGAATGTAAAGTTACCTCTCAAGGATAGGATTCGCTAATGAAATTCCTATACGAAGTTTAAGATGCTTGTTGACTCGGCAGAATGGCTGAGATGCGCGCCTACTCAACTCGAATAATTATCCTTTAGAATGTTGCTAGGTGCGGTCGAGGCTGTCGCGTGTGAAATGCAGTGAATTGTACTGTTGTGGAGGAAATATGGGGCTCGCAATAGCTGTAGCCCACAATACCGTAAGCTGCGATGACTGCTGTCTACGCCGCTCGCTGCTGACAAATAAGATAACTCTCGTTCTATCTGGATTGACCTTCGCCAATCAAACTCTCCCTATGCCTTGATGAAGTCAAGGATTCCTATTCGCCCTTAGTCTAACTACTGGCGTGGTACACCGGTCAGATAACCAGTCCACCGCGATTCCACTCAAAATTCGCTAGCAGGTGTTTAACTATAACTCTGTCCGTTCACACCGCACAATAAGAGTATCGGCCAACACAGTGAACAACGCTTAATTACAAGGACTCAATATAGAGTAGCACTTCGATTCGCTCTCGACAGAGGTGCTCTCCCAGTGAAGTACTGAGGAGAGACTTGTTCCTCGCTTCAAGAGCGATAACAGAACGGCGCCTCTCCACGCCAGACGTGAAGGGGTAAATCTTTCGGTGTCTTCCATTATTCCTTCAGCTCAAGGCATCATAAATATCGTCTGCCAATCAGCATTGCTCTTCTAAACGGGAGAATGACGTTTCGTTTAAGGCGACCTATCCGGAAACCTGTAGCATTGGCGTTTGGCGTTTGCTGTCTCCCTGTGAAAATCTCTGAAACTGCGTGCTATGTGTAAAGAATGCGTAGGCTGGCCGCTCCCACACCATGTAGCGGAATTTGCTTTTAAGCTGAACACAGGGTCGTTCCCCCTTTTCACTCGGGCTCATGCTGTCTGCTACACGGGCGGTGACTGGCCGACATGAGCTGGGTCGTCCTCTGGAGGGACCGGCATCCCACTGTGCGATTTCTCTCCCGAACTAAAAGCTTCTGTGACTGTCGTGTCTGGAATGTATGTGTGTACGCCAGCCTCGAGTATTTCAACCACGGTGTGCATACTTGTTAACTGCATATTGTTTACATGAATTCATACAACATTGACTTTATCTTATCAAGTAAGGGTTCGAATGAAGCGTCTTGATGTGAGGAATATGATTGTGAAGGCGGAATATGTAAGCAATGAAGGTCAGGAGGCCACGACATCTTACAATATGTTAGCATAAAAACACCATTTCTCGTCGATCGTCGCCAGTAATGATACTGGATAGGAATGGTCGGCGTTGTTCACGAGTGAGTTGATGACAAGCAAGCAGAAATGCACATATGGCGAGCCGCTGATGTTTGTGATTTTGGCTTAGAACTTGCGGTACCCGTACACCCGAGTTTTGAACCTTTATCATTGCATGAAAGTGTCGCACGATGGTGGTATGACCCCAGTTCACCACATTTGCCAATTCTCGAGTACAATGACGTGGATCATTGTGGATTAATGCGTTTAAACGATCTGCATCAAACCCCAAACGTCTTCCTGAGCAACGAGTCACTAATGTGAAAAGGATCTTCCTTAAAACGAGAAAACCATTTTTTTACTTTGCTTTGTCCATCGGCGTTATCCCCATACAGGGCACAAATGCTTCTGGCTGTCTCTGCTGCTGCCACCTCTCTATTGAACTCAAACGGACGAACATGTCAGGAATGTTCCGATTTCTCCAATTGACACTCCATTTTCTAGCGTCCACAGCTCCACCTACTATTATATCTCCAAATGACAAAATGACGATGTGTAAACTCAAACAGCAACAGTGTACTACAAATAAAAAAAGACAATCTGAAAGGTCTCTGTTGGATTCCTTTCATGTTAGTTTCTTAAATCTGTTGTCATTTACGGCGTACATTTCACTTCTACATTTACTGTGGTGTTTCTGACTCTATCTGGGAGGAGACTGAGCAGTGGAACATGTTACTTTTGCACATAATCAAGAACGATCTGTCACACTACTACACTTTAAAACACAGTTTATATGTAATTCATGTCACACAGTCATACGGAACCTACATCTGCTTTCTTTTATATACTGTATATGATAAGATACTGTCATCCTCCTTCCCTTCTGTGTGAAAGGATGAATGAACAAATGTATTTCTAGTTGCATGCTTGATGGCAGCAGAGAAGCCTGTCTGCTAGAGAACAGTAGGGCCAACATCGGAACAGGTAGCTACGCTGTCTAAAAGGAAAGAGGTTTCTATTCTTAGTATGGTACTGTCCGTCCCTTGTCATGTTGGTATAGGAAGCTGTCTCTCTGGTCACTTCCGTTTTCTAATTATCAAAATTATTGTGGAGTTACACTCTTAGTGTAAACCAAGTTGACCACGTGAAGCATGTGGTCTAATCGTCAAAGTAGCCCTCAGCTATTCTTTTCGGGAAGATTTTACAGAGCTAGTATGAATTTAGTATACCAGTGTGTGGTAATTTCATGACGGACAGGATTGCGCTACGAACGTAACTTCTTTGGGTGAAGATTGAATCGGTTGGTTGTGGTTAATTTCCTCTTGCATGTGTTTCAACGTTCTTCGTGTGTTATTTTATGAATGCAGTGTTGTATGCAGTCTCCCAATCTTGACTCCATATTTGATGTGTTCCGTGAGATTACAAACTCACATTTTCACAATCCTAAATAAGGCACCAGTTTAGTAATGAATCAAGTTTAATATGCTGAAATTTCAATGATCAATGTTAAAATAAATTTCTAAATATAAACTGATTTATTTCTTTTTTATTTAAATTATCTTTTATATATATATATATATATCACCGGTCGTCGTATGACTATTAAAAGATTATAATTAATGTTAGTCTGGTTGGGAATTTGGTAAACTAGACTGGATACCTGGTGAAACAGTTGCTCAGTAATGCAAGGTTAACTTCCCCAGACAGCTCACAGCTTTTAACCCACTTTTATGGTAATGTTACTTAAAAACCGTCTTGATTGCAAATGGTCTTGAATAGCAGCACCGCTTTCATATCAACTTAATTTATCAATATTACAAATCGATTAACAAACTCGTAGCAGCTGGAATACCAACAAGCAAAACCAAAACGCTACGAACTTATGCAGCAACCTAACAACTTCGGGCTTACCCTAAGGGGCGACCACTTTTCACAATATTCGTAAATGATTTAGCAGATAACGTCGGAAGATCTACGAGGCTCATCACAGTGAATGCTGTTGTATACAAGGAAGCCGCTACGCTTGAAGATAGTGGAATACAGGAATACTCTCAGAGGATCAACACTTGGTACAGGGATTGTCAGGTGACTCTCAACACAAACAAATGTACTGAATTGATCTTAAATAGACACAAACAATAATTATTGCATGAATACGCGATTGCAGAGCAAACCCTGGAAGAAGTGACAGCTCTTAAAAGGAACATGTTCTACATGGAACCAAAAACTCGAAATTTCTTGCTTCTTTTTGTCATTTCAAACGCTCCGCAGGTTTTTTTTGTGTAAAATGAACCCTTCAAGAAAATCTGATAATTATTTTCGAGATATTGACAGTTTTACAATACGTTGCACGTCCACGCCGATTTCCGCGCTCATGTTAGTTTTCAGGCTTATGGCTTCGTGCTGTCTCCACGTGATGTAACCATCAATGATTTATAGTTCAGTAGTTTCCGAGCCTGTAGCCTAGGTGACATTTGAATGTCGTTTGTCGATACGAGGTGAAGATATGTGTCATTTGATTATTTTGGGAAAAAACTTGGAGGAAAAGAACGTCTCACTAATTCAGAAATAGACAAGCTGCAAACTTATTATGGGTTAGCCACGAGAAGGAACTTCAATGATTTAGAAAGTATGAGAAGAGCCGCAGGGGCCATTTTTTTCGTAAGTACACACAGAGAGATTCAAGGTGCAACGATTAAGACCCACAGCACATCCGTTACCCAACCGGTCCTGAAAGTTGCAGCAAATGTAAACGAGCATTATATTCTGTCGAAAATTATGAGCATAAACACTCTTTTCCGCTAGCAGTTACGTGCGCAATAAAACCTGTATTTAGTAACCGTGCTAATGATGATATGCTCAATAAAAGTTCGAACTCTGGAATTCACGGCAGTCAACCAAAGACGGTGTTTGTACACCATCAAACTTTAAAATTTGGTGTATTGGATGCTGCTTTACGTTTTAATGACAGCGTATCAAGAAAAATTGCACTGCTGGAGAGACTAGGAGTCTATTCAGGTCCAAACACAAGAATGGCGTTACGAAATATCGATTTTTCATGAGTTCTTAAAGCAGACATGATGTTGTTGTTGTGGTCTTCAGTCCTGAGACTGGTTTGATGCAGCTCTCCATGCTACTCTATCCTGTGCAAGCTTCTTCATCTCCCAGTACCTACTGCAACCTACATCCTTCTGAATCTGCTTAGTGGATTCATCTCTTGGTCTCCCTCTACGATTTTTACCCTCCAGTGGCCCTCCAATACTAAATTGGTGACCCCTTGATGCCTCAGAATATGCCCTACCAACCGACCCCTTCTTCTAGTCAAGTTGTGCCACGAACTTCTCTTCTCCCCAATTCTATTCAATACCTCCTCATTAGTTATGTGATCTACCCATCTAATCTACAGCATTCTTCTGTAGCACCACATTTCTAAAGCTTCTATTCTCTTCTTGTCTAAACTATTTATCGTCCAACTTTCACTTCCATATATGCCTACACTCCATACAAATACTTTAAAAAACGACTTCCTGACATTTAAATCCATACTCCATGTTAACAAATTTCTCTTCTTCAGAAACACTTTCCTTGCCATTGCCAGTCTACATTTTATATCCTCTCTACTTCGACCATCATGAGTTATTTTGTTCCCGAAATAGCAAAACTCCTTTACTACTTTAAGTGTCTCATTTCCTAATCTAATTCCCTCAGCATCACCCGACTTAATTCCATTATCCTCGTTTTACTTTTGTTGATGTTTATCTTATACCCTCCTTTCAAGACACTATCCATTCCGTTCAACTGCCCTTCCAAGTCCTTTGCTGTCTCTGACAGAATTACAATGTTATCGGCGAACCTCAAAATTTTTATTTCTTCTCAATGGATTTTAATACCTACTCCGAACTTTTCTTTTGTTTCCTTTATTGCTTGTTCAATATACAGATTGAATAACATCGGGGAGAGGCTACAACCCTGTCTCACTCCCTTCCCAACCACTGCTTCCCTTTCATGTCCCTCGACTCTTATAACTGCCATCTGCTTTCTGTACAAATTGTAAATAGCCTTTCGCTCTCTATATTTTACCCCTGCCACTTTTAGAATTTGAAAGAGAGTATTCCAGTCAACATTGTCAAAAGCTTTCTCTAAGTCTAGAAATGCTAGAAACGTCGGTTTGCCTTTCCTTTATCTTTCTTCTAAGATAGGTCGTAGGGTCAGTATTGCCTCACGTGTTCTAACATTTCTACGGAATCCAAACTGATCTTCCCCGAGGTGGGCTTCTACTAGTTTTTCCATTCGTCTGTAAAGAATTCGTGTTAGTATTTTGCAGCTGTGACTTATTCAAGTGATAGTTCGGTAATTTTCACATCTGTCAACACCTGCTTTCTTTGGCATTGGGATTATTATATTCTTCTTGAAGCCTGAGGGTATTTCGCCTGTCTCATACATCTTGCCCACCAGATGGTTCTTAAAGCAGACATAACTGCACTCAATTGCACAAAAGAGGTGAGGAAGCAAACAAGAATTACGAGTATTAAAGAGAAGATGCCTACGATTCGCATGACTTTGAATAAGGATCAGGAAAATATTAATCATAAATAGAATTTGTAAATAATACACAAACAAAACTATAAGAATTTAAACAATTTTTCTCAAAAGTATATTTTTTCCCTATACGTACCATTATTTAGAACTATATGTCACAGAAACTTGAAATATTTTGCTACTGTTCCAAGACAACAAACTAACAAACAGATGCACATTTCGCTTTGCAGGTATTTTGCTTCTGGTTCAGGCTCAAAAAGAAGTTTCTGTTCTTTAATTTTAAGCCAATTATTTAAACAAATGTCAACAGAACTCTACAAATTCAATGTGCCTGAATCTGCACTATATTAAAGCAATGGTGACTGGAAATTCCATTTCCAAGTTTCAATGTTTAGTAGTTTGTTCAGAAATGGTACTTGAATGCCTTGATAATCTGCACTGCCTACGTAGGGGAAAAGGCTCGGGTCTGTCTCCGTTTAAATACCTGCGAGAATTCGCACAGAGAGATTCCAGGTGGAACGACCACATAAATCTAAATACGGGTACGGCAAATGCCAGACTGCGATTTACTGGAAGACTCTTCAGTAAATGTGGTCCACCCACAAGAGAAGGTAGGTCTCAGCCGCAAGCGGGCCGAAGAACTGAGCACCTAACACGGAACCGGAAAAAAATCCGTTTATGTAAAAAAAGTTAATACAAATTGGATATTTTCAATTTGATATTCCAGCCACACGATGCTATTCTCAAATTGCGCCTGCCCGTGCGGTAATTGAAACCCTACAGCCTCGTTCTCATAACCGACCGATCTGACAGACGCGTTTGTCTGTTATCTTACCGCTACTTCGGTTCCAATTGAGAAACTAGAGATTTATAGACGTATAATGAAACTAATTTATGAAAATACAACGATATTCCATGTACGCTTATGATAAAGAACGTTTTCCACCATGGTTCTGATCATTACAAGTCGGTAAAGTTAGAAATGTTCATGCGGACTGCAGTTACTGCCAATGTTTACTATCTGACGGTATCGTATTTTTGTTATAACGGGTTTGATTTGATATCATATCCTTTGCTACAAATAAGAATCATATTTTAACATGAACGTCTCTACAACACACTTTCACGAAATCTTTTTACTTCCGTGTGAAGTTGATCGGTACAAAAAGATAAGCTCAAATTCAATTCAATTTTTCATTCCAAGCCTAAGAGCTAACTTCCTGCGGGTTTGACTCATCGTCAGTTCCCATCAGAAGTTTGGACGGTGACTGTGGGGATACCATATATTGTACAGGAGGAAGGTGGTTCAGTCGAGGCCAGGTATTAAAAAGATTTTATAGCATAACTAATGAAATCAAATCGTTCATGATATCAGAAGCAAAATGTGTACCAGAAGTTCACGATGCCAGGACGGAGGTAGATTTAGCATTTTTGGTAGATTCGACAGCTCATTTAGGTGACTTAAACAGACTTCTTCAAGGTTGAAACCTCCTTATCGGTACAACGTTTCAAACAATAAACGCATTCTAAATAGAACTGAAATTATGGCAAGCACAAGTACAAACAGTTTCTTTCATTTCGACGCGTTGGGCAAACATAACCCTGAGGACGGGATGAAATACGCAGCCAAACTTTTCGATTTGATGCAAGAAGTTGAAAACTGATTTCAGGATATCGAAAAAAACCAAAATTTTTGTGTTTTCGCGGGAAATTTTACAAACAATATACGAGATCGTAGAAACATTGCCAGACAATTTTCTCATAGAATGCGTAGAGATGCAGTCTGACAACCAACTAAAGCAAAAATTTGATCTAGTGTCTCTCGTGGACTTTTACAAATAATTCCCGCCCAGAGACAAATATCCCTCGTTGCACAGTCATGTGTTACATAATGTCATCTATGTTTGGAGGCCCGTACGTATGTGAAAATCTCAGACAAACACTTCGATCGAACCTTATATGATGGATACATTAGTTTCCCAAATTTAAAGTCAAATGTCACATTAATTCTATGATTTGTAATTACTTACGTATAAAATTATTAATTAAATCTCATTTATAAACTGTCAAATTAATTCCATCTAGCTTTTTTAGGATACAGAATCATTAATTAATAAATTCTAAATTACTTAAATGTGGTAATTGTGCATCTCGTCATTTTTTTGAGTTCCTTGGCTCAGTCCGAAAAATCGGAACGCTTATAGGACCGCCATATTGTCCATCTGGCTGTCTCTCTGTCCATTTGTTAAGAATCCTTTCTCTCAAGAACGGGTAGACGTATGTAAGCCAAATTTATGTCACACATCAACGTCTATGGTCTCTGGGCGGTGAAACACTTTTAAGTTCGTAAGTCATTTCAGTCAAAAGATACGGCCATTTATGTCACATATTTTGATAATCAAAAATTCACTCATCAAAATCTATAGACTGCTTCTCGTGGACTGAGAATAATCGAATTTGGCAAGAAGCAAGGTTTCACACTAGAAGTAAAGGGAAAGTTCCGAAAAGTGTTAACTTGATATTGTATAACACGATAAAATATTTTTTTGCCATTTTTATCCGTCTGTGTGTCTATTCGTCTGTTAAGATCCTTTTTTTCTGGAACAGGTTGGAATATCAAATTGAAATATATATAACATTCTGAGGTCTATGATCGTCTGTCTGTGTAAATATTTTTAATGTATAAGTTAATACAATAAAGAGATACGACGATTTATGTCACATATTTTGGCATTGGCAAACTCACTCATGAAAACCTATAGTGCACTTCCAGGTGACCTAGAAACATGAAATTTGGCAAGAGGCAAGGTTTTACAGTGCAAGTAAAGTAAAAATCAGAAAAATCGTTGCTTTATTATTATATCACACGATATGTTTTGTTTTAATTTTTGTATCCCTCTGTCTGCCCCTTTGGTCTGTTAAGAGCTTTTTTCCTCTAGAATGAATTTCAAGTATGTGTCACATACTTAAGTCTATGGTCCTTTGGCGGTGTAAAAATTTAAGCTCCTAAGTCAATGTGATGAAATTATTTTGCAATTTATGTCACACGTTTTGAAACACACAAACTCACTCATCAGAACCTATAGGATACTTCCCGCTTTGCTAGAACAGTGGTTCCCAAGCTGGGGGTAGTTATACCCTAAGGGGTCAAACGTGATTTTCTGAGGGGTAAAAACAAAAGGATTCGACTGCGTTTTGGTCCAAAAACTAAATCATTTTTCAAGTATCATTACTATTTTCACTCGTCTTCCTCACATAGTCCAACGATTACACACATACTTTGGATTTTGCACAATGTGTCTATGACAGCAAAATGGAGACACATTCATCAAACATTAGCCGCCGGATGTTTGAAACTCTCATCAGAGAATTCCATCGTAACTCCGAAATCCAAGAAAATAAAAACAAAAAAATGTGTAGAGAGCATGCCTCGACGCATATAAGCTCTTATTGTAGCAAAAAGTGGCATAACTAAATTTTGAAATTTACTGCATTAAATTTTTGTCAGTGCTAATATTACTTCTACAGAATGTACAAAATAGTTTTACCTGCATATTTTGTTGTTTTTATGATCCCAACAGAATACTGACACAAATAAATAATAGATAAGAGACCTACAGCCAACAATTTATCAGAAAAATACAATTAAAGTACAAAATGCAAAAATCTGAGTACTGCTCCTAATAATACGGCCGCCTACTGTAGGTTAACTAACGTTGACCAGTGAAAAAATTACACTGTCAGTACGGAAACTGTGAAATAATGATAACTTACATAGTGCCGCGTCAGACTCGCCAGCAGTGCAATACAACGCCGGTATGAACACGCTAGAAAAATCGCGTCCCTTTATATTATCCTGCCCTCCCGCTGCACACTCTATCGCACATCTATACCCCGTATCCAGTGTAGATCACATGACTCCCTCCGACGTTTTCGGTCACTATCACACTATCTTCCATGAGTGACGGCAGTTCGTTTTGTGCCGAATACAGATAAACTGCCGGCGACCTGACGCATTTCTTTTCATCCTCGAGCCGTATCGTTCAAAATTAATGTGTGAATGGCAAAAGAAGCCGTTAGTTTACGCTACTGGCCGTTAAGATAGCTACACCGAGAAGAAATGCAGATGATAAACGGATATTAATTGGACAAATATACACTCCTGCAAATTGAAATAAGAACACCGTGAATTCATTGTCCCAGGAAGGAGAAACTTTATTGACACATTCCTGGGGTCAGATACATCACATGATCCCACAGGCACATAGACACAGGCAACAGAGCACGCACAATGTCGGCACTAGTACAGTGTATATCCACCTTTCGCAGCAATGCAGGATGCTATTCTCCCATGGAGACGATCGTAGAGATGCTGGATGTAGTCCTGTGGAACGGCTTGCCATGCCATTTCCACCTGGCGCCTCAGTTGGACCAGCGTTCGTGCTGGACGTGCAGACCGCGTGAGACGACGCTTCATCCAGTCCCAAACATGCTCAATGGGGGACAGATCCGGTGATCTTACTGGCCAGGGTAGTTGACTTACACCTTCTAGAGCACGTTGGGTGGCACGGGATACATGCGGACGTGCATTGTGCTGTTGGAACAGCAAGTTCCCTTGCCGGTCTAGGAATGGTAGAACGATGGTTTCGATGACGGTTTGGATGTACCGTGCACTATTCAGTGTCCTCTCGACGATCACCAGAGGTGTACGGCCAGTGTAGGAGATCGCTCCCCATACCATGATGCCGGGTGTTGGCCCTGTGTGCGTCGGTCGTATGCAGTCCTGATTTGGCGCTCACCTGCACGACGCCAAACACGCATACGACCATCATTGGCACCAAGGCAGAAGCGACTCTCATCGCTGAAGACGACACGTCTCCATTCGTCCCTCCATTCACGCCTGTCGCGACACCACTGGAGGCGGGCTGCACGATGTTGGGGCGTGAGCGGAAGACGGCATAACGGTGTGCGGGACCGCAGCCCAGCTTCATGGAGACGGTTGCGAATGGTCCTCGCCGATACCCCAGGACCAACGGTGTCCCTAATTTGCTGGGAAGTGGCGGTGCGGTCCCCTACGGCACTGCGTAGGATCCTACGGTCTTGGCGTGCATCCGTGCGTCGCTGCGGTCCGGTCCCAGGTCGACGGGCACGTGCACCTTCCGCCGACCACTGGCGACAACATCGATGTACTGTGGAGACCTCACGCCCCACGTGTTGAGCAATTCGGCGGTACGTCCACCCGGCCTCCCGCATGCCCACTATACGCCCTCGCTCAAAGTCTGTCAACTGCACATACGGTTCACGTCCACGCTGTCGCGGCATGCTACCAGTGTTAAAGACTGCGATGGAGCTCCGTATGCCACTGCAAACTGGCTGACACTGACGGCGGCGGTGCACAAATGCTGAGCAGCTAGCGCCATTTGACGGCCAACACCGCGGTTCCTGGAGTGTCCGCTGTGCCGTGCGTGTGATCATTGCTTGTACAGCCCTCTCGCAGTGTCCGGAGCAAGTATGGTGGGTCTGACACACCGGTGTCAATGTGTTCTTTTTTCCATTTTCAGCAGTGTATTATACTACAACTGACATGTGATTACATTCTCACGCAATTTCGGTGCATAGATCCTGACAAATTAGTACCCAGAACATCCACCTCTGGCCGTAATAACGGCCTTGATACGCCTGGGCACTGAGTCTAAGACAGCTTGGATGGCGCGTACAGGTACAACTGCCCATGAAGCTTCAACATGATACCACAGTTCATCAAGAGTAGTGACTGGCGTATTGTGACGAGCCAGTTGCTCGGCCACCATTGACCATACGTTTTCAATTGGTGAGAGATTTGGAGAATCTGCTGGCCAGGGCAGCAGTGGAACATTTTCTGTATCCAGAAAAGCCCGTACTGGACCTGCAACATGCGGTCGTGCATTATCCTGCAGAAATGTAGGGTTTCGCAGTGACCGAATGAAGGGTAGAGCCACGGGTCGTAACACGTCTGAAATGTAACGTCCACTGTTCAAAGTGCCGTCAATACGAACAAGAGGTGACCGAGACGTGTAACCAATGGCACCCCATACCATCACGCGGGGTGATACGCCAGTATGGCAGTGAGGAATACACGCTTCCAATGTGCCTTCACCGCGATGTCGCCAAACATGGATGCTACCATCATGATGCTGTAAACAGAACCTGGATTCATCCGAAAAAATGACGTTTTGCCATTTGTGCACCCAGGTTCGTCGTTGAGTACACCATCGCAGGTGCTCCTGTCTGTGATGCAGCGTCAAGGGTAACCGCAGTCACGGTCTCCGAGCCGATAGTTCATGCTGCTGCAAACGTCGTCGAACTGTTCGTGCAGATGGTGGTTGTCTTGCAAACGTCCCCATCTGTTGACTCAGGGATAGAGACGTGGTTGGACGATCCGTTACAGCCATG
Source organism: Schistocerca gregaria (assembly GCF_023897955.1). Taxonomy (NCBI): domain Eukaryota; kingdom Metazoa; phylum Arthropoda; class Insecta; order Orthoptera; family Acrididae; genus Schistocerca; species Schistocerca gregaria. The sequence continues at coordinate 192,773,453 of NC_064929.1, read as the reverse complement.
CGGATAAGATGCCTGTCATCTCGACTGCTAGTGATACGAGGCCGTTGGGATCCATCACGGCGTTCCGTGTTACCCTCCTGAACCCACCGATTCCATATTGCTAACAGTCATTGGATCTCGACCAACGCCAGCAGCAATGTCGCGATATGATAAACCGCAATCGCGATAGGCTACAATCCGACCTTTATCAAAGTCGGAAACGTGATGGTACGCGTTTCTTCTCCTTTTACGAGGCATCACAACAACGTTTCACCAGGCAACGCTGGTCAACCGCTGTTTGTGTATGAGAAATCAGCTGGAAACTTTCCTCAGGTCAGCACGTTGTAGGAGTCGCCACCGGCGCCAGCCTTGGGTGAATGCTCTGAAAAGCTAATCATTTGCATATCACAGCATCTTCTTGCTGTCAGTTAAATTTCTGGTCTGTAGCACGTCATCTTTGTGGTGTAGAAATTTTAATGGGCAGTAGTGTACTTCCAGATCGTAATAAACTTATTTTGCCGATCTCTCTAGTACGTTCACCGTGGTGACAAAAGTCGTGGCATACCTCGTAATATCCTGAAGGACATCCTTTTGGCCTGCATAGTTCAGCAGCTCGACGTGGCATGGAGTCAACAAGTCGTTGGAAGTATCATCTAGAAGGATTGAACGATGCTGCCCCTATAGCCGTCCATAATTACGAAAGCGTTGCCGGCGCAGTATTTTGTGCACGATCTGACCTCTCGATTATGCCCTATAAGTGTTGAATGTCGGGCAATCTGTGTGGCCAAGTCATTCGCTCGAATTTGCCAGAACGTTCTTCAAACCAGCTGCCGACAACAGTAGCCCGGGGACATGGCGTCTTGTCATCCACAAAAATTCCATCGTTGTTTGGGAACATGAACTCGATAAAGGGCTGCAAATGGTCTCCAAGTAGCCGGAGATAACCATTTCAGATAAATGATTCTACATCTACATCTACATCTACATCCATACTCCGCAAGCCACCTGACGGCGTGTGGCGGAGGGTACCTTGAGTACCTCTATCGGTTCTCCCTTCTATTCCAGTCTCGTATAGTTCGTGGAAAGAAGGATTGTCGGTATGCTTCTGTGTGGGCTCTAATCTCTGTGATTTTATCCTCATGGTCTCTTCGCGAGATGTATGTAGGAGGGAGCAATGTACTGCTTGACTCCTCGGTGAAGGTATGTTCTCGAAACTTCAACAAAAGCTCGTACCGCTCTACTAAATGTCTCTCCTGCAGTCTTCCACTGGAATTTATCTATCATCTCCGAAACGCTTTCGCGATTACCAAATGATCATGTAACGAAGCGCGCTGCTTGGATCTTCTCTATCTCTTCTATCAACCCTATCTGGTACGGATCCCACACTGCTGAGCAGAATTCAAGCAGTGGGCGAACAAGCGAACTGTAACTTACTTCCTTTGTTTTCGGACTGCATTTCCTTAGGATTCTTCCAATGAATCTCAGTCTGGCAACTGCTTTACCGACGATTAATTTTATATCGTCATACCATTTTAGATCACTCCTAATGCGTACTCCCAGATAATTTATGGAATTAACTACTTCCAGTTGCTGACCTGCTATTTTGTAGCTAAATGATAAGGGACCTATCTTTCTATGTATTCGCAGCACATTACACTTGTCTACATTGAGATTCAATTGCCATTTCCTGCACCATGCGTCAATTCGCTGCAGATCCTCCTGCATTTCAGTACAATTTTCCATTGTTACAACCTCTCAATATATCACAGCATCATCCGCAAAAACCTTAGTGAACTTCCGATGTCATCCACAAGGTAATTTATGTATAATGTGAATAGCAACGGTCCTACGACACCCCCCCCCCCCCCCCCCCCCCTGCGGCACACCTGAAATCACTCTTAATTCGGAAGGCTTCTCTCCATTGAGAATGACATGCTGCGTTCTGTTATTCAATCACACAATTGGTCTGATAGTCCATATGCTCTTACTTTGTTCATTAAACGACTGTGGGGAACTGAATCGAACGCCTTGCGGAAGTCAAGAAACACGGCATCTACCTGGGAACCCGTGTCTATGGCCCTCTGAGTCTCGTGGACGAATAGCGCGATTGGGTTTCACATGATCGTCTTTTTCGAAACCCATGCTGATTCCTACAGAGTAGATTTCTAGTTTCCAGAAAAGCCATTATACTCGAACATAATACGTGTTCCAAAATTCTACATCTGATCGACGTTAGAGATATAGGTCTATAGTTCTGCACATCTGTTCGACGTCCCTTCTTGAAAACGGGGATGACTCTGCCCTTTTCCAATCATTTCAGTTGAACCTTTTCCTTTGCCCTTTTCCAATCCTTTCAGTTGAACCAGAGGACCGAGTTCATTGCATGTAAACACAGCCCACACTGTTATGGAGCCTCCACCAGCTTGCACAAGGTCTTGCTGACACCTTTGGTCCATGCCTTCGTGGTGTCTGCGTCACACTCGAAGCCTACCATCAGCTCTTACCAAATGAAATCGGGACTCACCAGACCTCGGTTTTCCAGTCGTCTAGCGTCCAACGGATATGGTCACGAGCCCAGGAGAGATGGTTAGGCGGAGCAGGTAGAAAAGGCACTCGCGTCGGTCGTCTGCTGCCATAGCCCATAACTCCAAATTTGGGTGCACTGTCCTAACGGATATGTTTGTCGTTCGTGCGATGTAGACTTCCGCGGTTATGCAGTGTTGCTTGTCTGTTAGCACTGACAACTCTACACAAACGACGCTGTTCTCGTGTCGTGTTCTGACATAGTTGGAAGAGGGAGAAAAGGGGTTACTGGTCAGTCTGCGCTCCCCAGCGGTACAGAACAGAAGACAGGAGGACAATTCGCAGTGAAGGCATTTGATTGTTTTGTCCTATCTGAGCCAAGGCATTTACTAGAAATGCAGGTCGTGAGGTTTGGTAGGGAACTCGCTGTGGAGACTCTTGGACAAACAGCGTTTTGAAATAATTGTTTATTCCAGACAGGACTAGCTAATAAACTGGAGGCTGGTTCTAGGGTTAGAAAAAGCATGAATAACACTGTTAACAACAGGAGCCAGTGCAGAAGTCCCAGGAGTGGATGCTAACCACAGTACCCAACACTAGCAGCATCTTAAGGCAACAACTTAGTTGCAAAACAAAACACACTGAATGTGACACTGTTCACTGAGGCACTCCAAGTGAGAGAGCAGACTTAAGCGGAGCTGGACCGAGGCTGGAGTTGACGGATACGGATTCGGCGCCCAGATCGTCTGACTGGGAACTCCGCTGAAATGCAGAATCTAGGGGTTTTAAAGAGTCGCGTGGGGGCACTGTTTTTCCCACTTAAAGCCAGCCAGCCAATCCTGCAGGCCTCTTGCCTGCCAATCACGGTTTAGTTAGGTCCCCTCTACTGCTCCTAAGATGGTGATGTTAATGCAGCTGCACTAACTAAGTCCACATTTGGTATCAACATTGTTCAGCTGAAAGCGCTAGTACGTGCCCGTTGGTTACAAAGTTCTACGGTGCCAACCTACCACAGCGTCCAGACGACATGACGACATATGAAGTTACATGTTAATTCCTTGAAGAGTAACTAGCGCCCTGGGACCACGTCTGGGGGGACCTGCATTTTCGCAGGGCTCTCCCCTTACGATTTACTTCATGCAACGATATCTCTCCTAGTTTGGTCTACCCTCAGCATCGTCTCTGCTTCCGCGCCTTGGAACGCCTGTCCTCCCTTGTCGTGTTTGCGTGATGTGTGCCTGTGTGACTACGTGTGTGTGTGAGGGGGGGGCGGGGGGTGTTTTAATCATCTGTGCTCTCATCTGGATATCTGGGTGTGGCGGTGTGGTAGTGTTTGCTGTGAGTAGTTCCAACATGGGTGTCAGGTCTGGCTACATTTTAGCAGTGTTCTGAACTATTGTGCAGGATGGGGTCTTATATCTGAACCTACAATTTCGGAGTGTTCTGTGGTTGGTCGAAATCAGGTGCTCCATATCGGGCCTTTTGTTTAAAATGTGTTTACCATACTTTGCTCTGAGTTTGCCCAACCTAGTTTCGAGGAGTTCTTCTCCGGTTGTTTGGTACACCTCAGTGCTATGGGTGATATATGGTAGTCTGGCAATACACAATACTCCCTGCGTCCTTTTATATTGGCCGATCCGCCTCTAGTGACAGCTAGTGGTAAATTCTGCATTACATAGGGGTGACCGGACACTTCGGATCTTATAGTGTAGTCATTACTGCTAGTGGTGTTAAGAAACATCTGAAATTACAACCCTCCTACCATTCTAGCTAATTAGGCTTTCCTGTATGACCGTGTACCTGAAGTCCCTAATGTGTGGGAAAAGGCATCTTATTCCGAAGAATAATGCAAAACCGAGAGAAGTAGATGAATTTATAACCGAATCGCCACTGCTCGGTACTTTAGCAATGACGATTAGAAACGAAGTTTCTTATTACGTAAACTTATTTTTAATTAACGTAGTTAGTGGAAAATTTGGAAAAATTGTTTTTAAAGTATGTCATTAATGAAAATAGTCAACGGTCGCCAGTTCCTCACCGGAACAAGAATAATTAAATTTAAACTGAACTTTATACTCGTAATTAAGCTAACGCACACTTTCAAGTACTTTATACCACACATGTCACAGAAAATTATTTGGATTATTACAATCCAACAGCAAACACATACATAATTTTATATTAATTTTCAAAGATGGATTACAGTAAGATTGTTTACTGGCTGTGGACAGAAACTTTTTGTTACGTTACTGAGCGTAATAATGAATGTCGTAATTGTAGCCAGCAGAAAGATTGTTTGAATTTACTCACTGGCAAGGACTCTCATTTACCTAACAATTACTCAGATATTTCTTTGTAATAAAAGTTATAAATTATTCCACAGGCAATAAATTAGAATTGTCCTGTTTCAGTGAAATCGTGTCCAAGTTACATAAAGTTTGACTAGCAATATTTTTATTATGAATGTTACTCTATTTTTAGCATACGAATTAATACTGGCTTTTGCATAGTCTTATTTCTGTCATTACTCCTACTACAGCCAAAGATTTCATTAGTATGCAGTTGTCCAAAAGTTGGAAAAATTCTTTTTTTTTTTTACTTCGCGGATGGATCACTTAGTACCACGCGTAATCAACATTTGTTGGCTTTCCTTTTCGCCCAGTATTCCTTCATAAGCAACAAATGGGCTAGCTTTCGTTGCGTAGACCACGTATGTCCGTTATTTTTTCTCTCTTCTTCCTCAAAACCCCGGATGTTTGTGATTTTTCTGATTTCATTTCTGTAATGTAGATCTGAAGACCCTAATTCTCTCAGGTATTTTTCCGTCTCTCTGTACCAGTTCAGTCTTGTAGTTCTGTTCTTTAAAAATGTATGGATTTTGTGCGTTAACCTGTTTGAGTCCATTCTTTCTAAATGGAAAAATTATGTTTTGATAATCTAATAAATGAATGTACACTTCATTTTCTGATTATCTCGTTTCATACAAAGGGATAGGATGGATACTACTTGGATGATGACATACGAAAATTATTTTCGTGACAATATGCACGAAAACAATGTTATTTAAGTAATAAAATTCCAACTGCGCTGGTCAGCCTATTACACTTCTAGATATAAGAAGTCTAGATCTTACTCCACTGTATGATGCCGTTGGTTTGTCGAGTGGCTTCATTTAGAGGTAAAATAGGGTACAGGTAGCTCTTCTTGCCATTCCATAGTCAATGACAAGGGCCCACAGTACTCTTGATGTTATGTGAGTTATTCCCGTTGCCTTTGTACCGTGCCTAATAAATGCCATAGCTTGCCCATATTAAACATCCGCCAAACCAACCATTTCAGTTTTCACTTTTTATCTTCGCGCTTTTGCAGAGCCACGCCGGCGAATACACACAACCAGCGCCACCCATCGTCTCCTCGCCACTCCAGACTGCTGCTCTCTTGGTGCGCTCGCACGCCCACTGGTCATACATTCACAATTTATTGCACTCTTTGAGCCGGCCGGAGTGGCCGAGCGGTTCTGGGCGCTTCAGTCGGAACCGCGTGACCGCTACGGTCGCGGGTTCGAATCCTGACTCGGGCATGGATGTGTGTGATGTCCTTAGGTTAGTTAGGTTTGACTAGTTCTAAGTTCTAGGGGACTGATGACCTCAGTTGTTAAGGCCCATAGTGCTCAGAGCCATTTGAACCATTTTGTTGCACTCTTGGACAATATCTTTTCCCTGACTAGGGCAGCGTGTCTCCTTACAAAATGTTATCATTCCATGCGCATTCTCTTTCTTAAATATCATTTGTAACTTGACAACATATTTACAGGAATAATATTCAGCACAATTAATACAAGAAACATCTTAAAACATGTAGAAAATGTGTGATCATCCACAGAGATGTGGTGTTATAAAATCACTGAAATTAAACTGGACTCCAGACCTGGCGAAATCCCTCTGATATTCCATACAGAGTTTCTAACTCATTTAGCCCTCTGTATAACCATGATATACCGTAGAAATTACGCACAAAAATCTGTCTTCCGTTGTTAGAAGACACAAAGGTGGCAACAGTCTACTAGAAAATAGCACAAGTGATCCAGAAAACTACCAACGAATCTCACTGATGTTCATCAGCTGTAGAATCTTAGAACATAATCTGAGTAAAATCTGAGTTTCGCAGGACAGAGAGGATCAATTTGTGAAAAGGGGCCAAGGTCAGTTACTGTTAGCTATACAAGAACACACACAACTTTATTCCTCAAACCAATGCACAATTACTCAAGTATAATTAAAGACAACATTTACAGAGCACGGCTGAAGGCCGTTTCAAGAATTCATGATAACTGAAGAGAAACCTTGCAGACAAGGATTTATATATTAAAGCCACAGATTCTGAAACAAACGCGACTGAGGGCCTAAATACAGAGCAACAAGAATTTTCAATGAAACACGGCTGAACTCCTATTCTTACAGTTGTTATGAAGTTCGGCTGAAGGCCATATACTAAACATAAAACAGACAATATTAATAAACGGCTGAAGCCCTGGTACAGTTCTGCGACCAAATAAAATGACAATCACGAGCAAGAAACCGTGGTGCTCAGAAGTGTTCCAGGGGTCGTCCTGGGGAGAAAACTCTAACCACAGTTTATGTGAGAGAGACAGCCAAGCGTAACACTAAACAATCGGGTGGCAACACAACCTAGCGACGGCTGAAGAACCAACCAACAGCCTAATCAATTCCCTCTGTCCTCCAGAATGAGATTAAAAAAAAAAAAAAATGGTTCAAATGGCTCTGAGCACTATGGGACTTAACATCTTAGGTCATCACACACATCCATTCCGAAGGCAGGATTCGAACCTGCGACCGTAGCGGTTTCGCGGTTCCAGGCTGAAGCGCTTAGAACCGCTCGGCCACACCGGCCGGCTGAGATTCGAGACTCGAGTCTCGGTCCGGCACACAATTTTAATCTGCCAGCAAGTTTCCCTCTGTCCCTACCGACCAACTGCCTACTCCAGTACGCAGACAGCATTTATCTGCTCAGTGGAAATCACAGAAGCTACACACACGGTCCCACGTAAACACACTTGCACAAGAACTCGAACAATCGTAAAGGCAACCACTGTGGAACCACAAGGAGGAATCAATTCGACACACAGAGAGTTTCCACAAGCAGTCGGCGACCAAACACATGTCATCCGATGAGACGACCGACCGAACGACCAAGCAACGGTCGTCCCGCTCCAGTCTCCTTCTGTCGGACAGTTCATATGTCTGGCCAGCGTTCGGCAAGTACTGGCTGTCTGCGCCTCACAGACGCTCCGTCCCCGACTTCCCTGCTGCTGCGCCCCGACTGAGCTCCCAACTGAGCTCCAGCCACACGACCACCCGGAAATACTAGCGGTCGCTCCAGAGACAGTACGACGGTGCACTTATCGACAAGCGCTGCTGCTGCCACTCACGGGCAGGTAAGGCAGAAAGTTAGTGACACCAGTAAATGGAATAAGAAAAAGAGGCGGCAGTGCGGTAAGTGAAGATGACAAACAGTAAACGGAATGAACACGAGCCGCGCACAGCTCACTGAGATTAAAAATAATGAGGTATCTCGAACAGAATTATCTGCCCTACGCCAGCCGGTATGAATTCCGAAAACATGATACACAACTCGGAATTTTCTGACATGGCATACTGAAAGACAATTGGTCAAGGCATTCAAGTAGACGCAGTACTTCTGAATTTCGGAAAAGCATATGACTCGGTACCACACTTCGCCTATTATTGAAGGCACTGTCGCGTAGGTAACAAGTGAAATTTGTGACTGGACTGATGGTTTCCTGAAGGGAAGGGACGGCATGCTGTGTCGGACGGAGAGTCATCTAAAGGTGTAGAAGAAATTTCTGGCGTACCTCAGAGAAGTGTGTTGGAATCCTTGTTTCTCGTTTTGTGAGAGGACCGTTCAATAAGTAATGCAACATATTTTTTCTCGACCATTTCGGTTGAAAAAATGGGGAATTTGTTGTGGAACATCGTGGAATATTCCCTTTTCAGCCCCTGCAGTTTCATGAAGTTCCGATAGGTGGCGACGCTATACGTAGCCTTCAAAATGGCGTCTGTAACGGAGGTGCGACCCAGGCTGAGAGCTGTCATTGAGTTTCTTCTGGCGAGAAACAACAGCATAGCGGATATTCATAGGCGCTTGCAGCATGCCTCCTCGCCGAATGGTTCAAATGGCTCTGAGCACTAGGGGACTTAATATCTGAGGTTATCAGTACCCTAGAACTTCGAACTACTTAAGAACGACGCCGAAAATCGAACAAGTCTGAATACAATCTACACTGAAGAGACAAAGAAACTGTTGAATAATATGGTGTAGGGCCCCGGCAGAAGCGCCACAACACGACGTCGCATGGACTCCATTAATGTCTCAAGTAGTGCTGGAGGGAACTGACACCATGAATGCTGCAGGGCTGTCCGTAAATCCGCAAGAGTGCGAGCGGGTGGAGATCTCTTCTGAACAGCACGTTGCAAAGCATCCCAGATATGCTCAATACTCTTCATGTCTGCGGAGTTCCGTGGCCAGCGGAAGCGTCTAAACTCAGAAGAGTGTCCCTAGAGCCACTCTGTAGCCATTCCGGACGTGTGCGGTGTCGCATTGTCCTGCTGAAATTACCCAACTCCGCGGAATGCACAATGGACATGAATGCATGCACGTAATCAGACAGATTGCTAACGTCACGTGTCAGAGTCGTACCTAGACGTATCAGGAGTCTCGTATCACTCCAACTGCACACGCCCCACACCATTACACACCCTCCACCAACTTGAACAGTCCCCTGTTGACATGCTGGATCCATGGATTCTTGAGGTTGCCTCCATATCCATACACGTGCATCCGCTATATACAATTTGAAACGAGACTCGTTCAACCAGGCAACATGTTTCCAGTCATCGACAGTCCAATGTCGGTGTTGACGGGCCCAGGCTAGGTACAAACCTTTGTGTCGTGCAGTCTTCAAGGGTACACGTGTGGGCCTTCGGTTCCGAAGGCCCACATCGATAATGTTTCGTTGAATGGTTCCCATTCTGACACTTGTTGGTGGCCCAGCATTGAAATGTGCACTAATTTGAGGAACGGTTGCACTTCTGTCATGTTGAAAGATTCTCTTCAGTCGTCGTTGGTCCTGTTCTTGCAGAGCAGATCACTGGACTAGAGGAGAAAAGAGAGGTGTTATGGGAAGGCCATGTATACGTCATGCGATGACAATTACAGGCGAAAAACACACCATAAGCCATGTCTCCGCAATATCCTTTCTTTCAGGAGTGCTAGTTCTGCAAGGTTCGCAGGAGAGCTTCTGTAAAGTTTGTAAGGTAGGAGACGAGGTACTGGCAGAAGTAAAGCTGCGAGGACGGGGCGTGAGTCGTGCTTGGGTAGCTCAGTTGGTAAGGCACTTGCCCGCGAAAGGCAAAGGTCCCGAGTTCGAGTCTCGGTCCGGCACACAGTTTTAATCTGCCAGGAAGTTTCATATCAGCGCAAACTCCGCTGCAGAGTGAAAATCTCAATTACGGACCCTTATTTAACGCCGCTACTGACGTCTAGAAGCCAGTTGTCATCGTGCTGTTTCTACTCCACAGTTGGAAAGGAAGTGCTGTGGTGCGATGAACCTGTTATTCAATGTTTATTCGAGCCATTCCGGACTTGGAATCCGATTGCTATACTGGAACTTGGAGACCAACGTTTACTAGGCTTAGTATGTCAACGGAAATGCGATTTACGCCGGATTCTGCATTTCACTTGCACTTCCTGGACACTGTTATAAACGCCATCAGTTTATCCACGGAAGCGCCAAAGAAACTGGTATAGGCATGCATATTCAAACACAGAGATTCTAACATTCTGCGTGGTGTCTGTTTGTTCTATATCGTCTCTCCCTACCACTTTCGCGCAACGACGCTCTGAGCGTGTTTTTTAGGGAATTGACTAGTTTGAACCTGGGACCTGTTGCTGGTAAGGAGACGCCAGACCACACATGCATGACATGTAGAATTCAGAAGAGTTCGGTGAGACTAGCGATGATATAGCCAAATACTTAATGATCTCAGCGTCAGCTCCACTGCACTCCCTGTAAAAGAATCTTAATACTAACTAAATTTAGTGGAAGGGGTTCAAGGCTTTCCTATTTTTAGTTAGCTGGTAAAATAACGTCGAAAAAGCAGTTAAGTTTACTATTGGAAATTTTATTCTACTCGCAAAACATTGTTTTGGGATGGTTCCTTTGAAAGGGCACGGCCGATTTCCTTCCCCATCCTTCCCTGACCCGAGCTTGCGGTCCGTCTCTAATGACCTCGTTGTCGACGGGACGTTAAACAACACTAACCTAAGCTAACCTACAAAAATTCTGTCTATCCAATGAGAAATGTTATACTTTTCCTGGTGGGGCAATGTTTTTAAAGTTTGCAACGTAACAGATACGCGAAAAAGTCCTAACTTAACAGACACGCGAAAGTCTCACGCTAAGGCTCTAGCTTTTAACATGGGCTGGGGGGTGGTCCTAACGGTTAGCTGGCGACGTGGGTGTCTGTCCCTTATCGTAGGGCCTTCTAACTTAACGCGGTTCTGCTCTCGGCTTCTGTTCTCGTTTCTCCCCTCGGAACTGCGTCTGTCTCACGATGGGAAGTTATGACATGCATTTAGGAATTCTTGTGTTAGTCTGTGGTATTCCATTTGCTCACTCGTTACTCGTATTACTTTGGTTAATTTAATGTCACGATTTATTCGGAGCTATGTGACATACTATTGGATTTGCTTATCATGTCAGGGTTTTCATGGAAGGTGTTGGATTTGCCTGACACCTTACAAGATATGTAAACAGAATACGGCGCTCCGGTCGACAACGTTTATATAAGACTTTTTGCTGCTACAATGGCAGGTTATCAAGATTTAAGTGAGTTTGAACGTGGTGTTATAGTTTAATGGGACGCTGCATCTCCAAGGTAGCGATGAAATAGGGATTTTCCCGCAGGACCATTTCACGAGTGTACTGTGAATATTAGGAATCAACTAAAACATCAAATCTCCGACATCTCTGCGGCCGGAAAAAGATCATACAATGACGATTGAAGAGGATCGTCCAACGGAAATTGCAACAAAAAAATATTCAAATGTGTGTGAAATCTTATGGGACTTAACTGCTAAGGTCATCAGTCCCTAAGCTTACACAGTACTTAACCTAAATTATCCTAAGGACAAACAAGCACACAACCATGCCCGAGGGAAGACTCGAACCTCCGTCGGGACCAGCCGTACAGTCCATGACTGCAGCGCCTAAGACCGCTCGGCTATACCCACGCGGCGCAAATTGCAACAGATTCGACTTCTGCGCCGTTAATACATGTCAGCGTGCGAACCATTCAACGAAACATCATCGATATCAGCTTTCGGAGCCGAAGGTCCACTCGTCTACCCTTGATGAAAGCACGATACAAAGCTTTGTACCTAGCCTGGGCCCGTCAACACCGACATTGGACTCTCGATGACTGGAAACATGTCGCCTGGTCGAACGAGTCTCATTTCAATTTGAATCGAGAGGATGGACGTGACATTGGACTCTCGATGACTGGAAACATGTCGCCTGGTCGAACGAGTCTCATTTCAATTTGAATCGAGAGGATGGACGTGTACAGGTATGGAGACAGCCTCATGAATCCATGGATCCAGCATGGCAACAAGGGACTGTTCAAGTTGGTGGAAGGCGTGTAATGATTTGGGGCGTGTGCATTTGGAGTGATCCTGTCTGATCACCTGCATCTATTCATGTTCATTATGCATTGCGACGGACTTGGGCAATTCCATCAGGACAATGCGACACCGCACACGTCCAGAATTGCTACAGACTGGCTCCAGGAACACTCTTCTGCGTTTGGAGACATCCGCTGGCCACATAACTCCGCAGACATGAAGAGTATTGAGCAAATCTGGGATGCTTTGCAACGTGCTGTTCAGAAGAGATCTCCACCCCCTCGCCCTTTTGCAGAATTGTGGACAGCCCTGCAGGATTCATGGTGTCAGTTCCTTCCAGCACTACTTCAGACATTAGTCGAGTCCATGCCACGTCGTGTTTTGGCACTTCTACGTGCTTGCGGGTGTTCTAGACGATATTATGCAGGTGAAGCACTTTCTTCTGCCCTTCAGTGTATAATTTTCCAAAAGGTTTTCATGTGCAACTTGGCACTTGGTAACAGAATTATTTGTATCAGTGTTGGGTCAATAAACTGCAGAACGGTGATATATTTGTTGTGTTATTCCTAATTATGTCAGAATCTCTGGTTGCCGTAGTGTGGATATAGTACGAGTGAACAGTGATATTCAGTGAAGATGGAATGGTGGCAGCTGTTGTGACGGGCTCTATAAAGGTGATAAATTTCGTGATTATTGCACGTGTAAAATATAAGAATTACAATATACTGACAGTCAAAACAAACACTTATATTTTGTTATACATCTTCTTCTTTGCTGCGACTGTGGGTCAAAGCATAGTTACATTTATATGCATAGAGAGAACCAGTGTAACACTTGTGATGAAACAGACTGTCGCAGGTGAAACAATTCGAAGCACTGTTCAACAGAAACTCCTTCTCGCAGCACTGTTCAAGGATTAAGTTCACAGACACACATTGAGGTATCGACAGTCATTGGGCAGTGATGCAGACAGACAGATGGCGGTGGTATCGCGGACTCACGGAATAAAAAGGCAGTGCACTGACGGAGGTATCATTTGTACTCAGAGGATTCATGAGAAAAGGTTTCCGACGAGAATTAACAGACTTTGAGCGCGGAATGGTCGTTGGAGCTAGATTCATGGGAAACTCCGTTTCAGAAGTGGTCAACGGTCTTCATTTAACGACCGAGAGTAGCTGTGTTGCTTAGAGTTGTCAGTGCTAACAGACAAGCAATACTGCGTGACATAACCGCAGATACTAACGTGGAACGTACGACGAACGTATTCGTTAGGACAGTGGGGCGTAATTTGGTGTTAATAGGCTGTGGCAGCCGACGCGAGTGCTTTTGCTAACAGCACGACATTGCTTTTGGCGCCTCTCCTGGGCTCTTGACCATATCGGCTGGACCCAAGACGACTCGAAAACCGCGGCCTGATCAGATGAGTCGCGATTTCAATAGGTAGGAGCTGATGGTAGGGTTTGAGTGTGACGCAGTTCTCTCGAAGCTATGGACCCAAGTTGTCAACAAGGCGCTGTGTATGCTGGTAATGGGCTGTGTTGACACGGAATTGACTGGTTCGTGCTTGTGTTCGGCTACTTGCAGACTATTTTTTGCCTTTCTTGGACTTCATGTTCCGAAACAACTATGCAAAGTGGTTTAAGTCAAATCTTACTAATAGAAAACAACGGGTGTCATTACGTAACACTTCAGCAATAGGCAATCAGATATCATCTGACTGGGAAGAAATTACATGTGGTGTTCCCCAAGGTTCCATACTAGGTCCACTACTGTTTCTTGCGTATATTAATGACCTGCCATGTGTTACATTACCAGATGCCAAGTTTGTCTTATTTGCAGATGACACAAACATTGCAATAAATATTAAATCAGATATAAATATAGACAGGGCAGCTAATCGATTTTTTACTGACATTAATGAGTGGTTCATAGCCAATTCACTGTCATTAAACTTCGAAAATACCTGCAGAACTTCCAAGAGATTTCCTTCCAGTGTTTGTATAAAATATGATGACATGGAAATAGGAGAAGTTGAGAGCGTAAAATTCTTGGAAGTACTACTTGATAATAAATTCAGTTGGGGGCGACATACTAACGAACTGCTAAAGCGCCTAAATAAGTCTATGTATGCAATGAGAATGTTGTGAGACATAGGAGATATAAATATAAAAAACCTGTCACGTTTTGCTTATTTTCACTCCATTATGTCATATGGTATCATGTTTTGGGGTAACTCCGCAAAACGAGAAAAAATTTTTAGCCTACAGAAGCGTGTAATAAGAATAATGTGTAGTGTAAATCCAAGAACATCATGTCGAAACCTATTCAAAGAAATGGACATACTAACCACAGCTTCTGAGTATATTTATACCTTATTGAAGTTTGTTGTAAATAATACATCTCTTTTTCCAAATAACTGCTTAGTACATAGTATCAGTATTACGAATAAGAACAATATCCATAAGCTGACCACTGCGCCACCCTGGCACAGAGGCTTCGGACAATTGCACGGAGTACCCTAGCAAACCTCCCTCTTCAGTCCAAATTCCCGTTCGTACCTCAGCTTATTGGTATTCCCTGTAAGTTCGAATAGCATTGTAGACGCGCTTCTGCTGTAATGGAATGCCATCTCAGCATCGATTGAATTGGCTGATCCAGCTTAAAACCCCAGCACATACTCTTTAATCAAATGAAACTACATGATCCCAGAGGCCTCGAAATGATTTCATTTGACTGAAACACCTACCCCTGGATTTCAGGCAGGGTCCTCCGATTCGTTCGATGCTGGGGTGCTATTTCAGTACAGTTGGAGAGCCTCTCCAATGCTGTTCGGGTTTACAAAGAATGTCAGTGGGCTGAAGCGTGAGTGGAAATTTTGCTTGAGGGGGGAGGCACTCTAGAGAAGTCTGTGCAGTTGAGCAAAGCCACTGTGCCCGGTTGGCGTAGCGGTTAGCACATCTCCCTAGTGAGCAGGACACCTGGGTTCGAATCCCGGCCTTAGTACAATTTTTCATTCATTGCTTCAGCCTGTATATAAAGATGATATATATATGAGATCTGAAAAGGTCTCTGCAGTCATAAAATTTCATCACACGGAAAATATCCACGACTATTACGGGCAGGAAGTGAAACATAGCGATTAACCTCTTGCATTGTGTTAGCTCTACGGGACGTCATCACGAATGAGTGGTTTCAGCTTGATATGCCAGACATGAAGATACTTGTGCAATATCCTCCTCGCCGATCTGCGAACATTATCAAATCCTGAAGGCGGTGTTACGCAGTATTAACGCGATGTCCGCTGGGGTGACTAATAATTTGTCTGGCGTACTTGTATATGAATGACTTACAAGTGGATTAATTAGTTTATTGTGTATCTTACACTCACTAATGAGTTACGCTATAATTTTTTTGGGGAAAAATCAACTCAGAAAGGTAGAACAGTGCGCTCCATAAAACATGAACTACTTTGAATGAGTCATAACATTTGAATCAATTATTGGACACATTTGCAATTTTGGGAAATGATAATACACAATTGGGAGATTACGTACGTACACACAAAGTCCTCACAGCAAATGCTGGAACTGCCCTCCGCAAGCATCAACGCGCGACTGTACCCGTTTCGCCATATTCCTTAACGTTCTCTGCGCTGTAATACGGCTGTTGGTATTTCTCAAAATATCGGGAATCGGAAACATCGATGTTTAAGAAAACCAGGATGAGAATTTCCACTCTGCAGCGGAGTGTGCGCTGATATGAAACTTCCTGGCAGATTAAAACTGTGTGCCGAGCCGAGAATCAAAATCGGGTCCGATTATTACTCTCAAAGGACGTGTTACAGCCAACGGTTATGTGAACATTTTAGGTGGTCAGGTGCACCCCATGATTCAAATGTTGTTCCCCGACAATGATGCCATATTTCAGGATGATAATGCACCCATTTACACAGTCAGGACAGTACAGTCGTGGTATGAGGAGCTTGCAACTGAACTACAGCGTCTTCCCTGGCCAGCACAGTCCCTAGACTTGAACATTATGCAATCCTTGTGGGCGGTATTGGAGCGCAGACTTCGGAGCAGATTTCCGCCTCGTTACTACAGGAGTTAGAAGAGGTTCTGATCGAAGGGTGGCATAACATTCCACTGGAGACCATACATTCATTATATCCCAGTATTCCAAGAAGAATGGCAGCCGTATTGTGGGCAAATGGAGATCCAACCCCGTATTAATAAACCATTCCGAAATAAGTACAGGTGTTCACATTATTTTGCCTGTCTACATCTACATCTACATTTATACTCCGCAAGCCACCCAACGGTGTGTGGCGGAGGGCACTTTACGTGCCACTGTCATTACCTCCCTTTTCTGTACCAGTCGCGTACGGTTCGCGGGAAGAATGACTGCCGGAAACACTCCGTGCGCGCTCGGATCTCTCTAATTTTACATTCGTGATCTGCTCGAGAGGTATAAGTAGGGGGGAAGCAATATATTCGATACCTCATCCAGAAACGCACACTCTCGAAGCGAGCAAGCTACACCGCGATGTAGAGCCACTTGAGTTTGCTAAACATATCCGTAACGCAATCACGGTTACCAAATAACCCTGAGACGAAACGCGCCGCTCTTCTTTGGATCTTCTCTATATCCTCCGTCAACCCGATCTGGTACGGATCCGACACTGATGAGCAATACTTAAGTATAGGTCGAACGAGTGTTTTGTAAGACACCTCCTTTGTTGATGGACTACATTTTCTAAGGACTGTCCCAATGAATCTCAACCTGGTACCCGCCTTACCAACTATTAATTTTATATGATCATTCCACTTCAAATCGTTCCGCACGCATACTCCCAGATATTTTACAGAAGTAACTGCTACCAGTGTTTCTTCCGCTATCATATAATCATACAATAAAGTATCCTTCTTCCTATGTATTCGCAAAACATTACATTTGTCTACGTTAAGGGTCAGTTGCCACTCCCTGCACCAAGTGCCTATCCGCTGCAGATCTTCCTGCATTTCGCTACAATTTTCTAATGCTGCAACTTCTCTGTATACTACAGCATCATCCGCGAAAAGCCGCATGGAACTTCCGACACTATCTACTAGGTCAGTTATATATATTGTGAGAATCAATGGTCTCATAACACTCCGTGTGGCACGCCAGAGGTTACTTTAACGTCTGTAGACGTCTTTCCATTGAGAACAACATGCTGTGTTCTGTTTGCTAAAAACTCTTCAATCCAGCCACACAGCTGGTCTGATATTCCGTAGGCTCTTACTTTGTTTATCAGGCGACAGTGCGGAACTGTATCGAACGCCTTCCGGAAGTCAAGGAAAATAGCATCTACCTGGAAGCCTGTATCTAATATTTTCTGGGTCTCATGAACAAATAAAGCGAGTTGGGTCTCACGCGATCGCTCCTTTCGGAATCCATGTTGATTCCTACAGAGTAGATTCTGGGTTTCCAAAAACGACATGATACTCGAGCAAAAAACATGTTCTAAAATTCTACAACGGATCGATGTCAGAGATATAGGTCTATAGTTTTGCGCATCTGCTCGACGACCCTTCTTGAAGACTGGGACTATCTGTGCTCTTTTCCAATCATTTGGAACCTTCCGTTCCTCTAGAGACTTGCGGTACACGGCTGTTACAAGGGGGGGAAGTTCTTTCGCGTACTCCGTGTAAAAACGAATTGGTATCCCTTCAGGTCCAGTGGACTTTCCTCTGTTGAGTGATTCCAGTTGTTTTTCTATTCCTTGGACACTTATTTCGATGTCAGCCATTTTTTCGTTTGTGCGAGGATTTAGAGAAGGAACTGCAGTGCGGTCTTCCTCTGTGAAACAATAAAATCAACTCTAGAAGTGTGTGTAGTATCTTCCTTCCTGCTGAAGACTGCGAACGAATCACTAGTTTGATCGTTATTGTCACGCGGTCCGAAATACAAGCTCACAGACGTCACAAACGCAGACCGTTGAGGTTACGAAGGAACTAACACGAGCCGAGCATCTGCGGCATTGGACCGGACAAAGGACCTCATGCGAAGAAACAACAGTCAACTTGCCAACAACGGGCGGTACTTCCGATTCTCCCACAGTTACTGAGATCATTAAAACAACTTTCCCGTTTCTACCTCCTTTCGGAGGAAAATTATGCACTGAAGTAGCTCAGGTTTTATGTATCGTCCTGCATTTTCCGAATACAGAAACGCATTAGGACAGCTACAATGAGGCGACAAAAGTCATGAAATGCCCGCCATGGTGCAGCAGCTTGAGGAGGCACAGGGTCAACAAATCGTTCGAGGGACGCGTAGATATACTGAGCCATGCTGCCTCAATAACCGTCCATAACCAGGAATGCCCGTACATTAGCTGACAATAGATGTAGACCAGCTATCATGTGGAAAAATCACCGTAGTCTCGGTTTAGGCAAAATAAAAATTGCAGAAAATCCCATGGTCCCAGCTGAAGAACTTCACATTTCCTACAACCACAATTGAACCGCAAAAAAACAATCATTCATTACTTCGTGGGGATGAACGACTGTAGCAAAGAAAAATTCAATCTACAGCACGTCACCTGCAATAATGTCAAGAAAGCCAAAATGCGGATTAGATCAGCATCGACATGATGGCATCACTATCCAGATGGTAAAACTTATTATTGATCAACTACTGCTCTCTATAACAGACATTTTCAACGATTCATTAATCACAAGTGTTTTCCCTGAGGCCTGGAAACTGGGAAAAATTAAACCACTGCCTAAAGATCAAATCCCTTAACAGGAAGTGCTTAATATGTGTCCTTTACAAACCTCCTAAAGTAGGCGGGTTCGCCTGCTTCGAAACTGCCCTCTCTAGTCTCGAATCGTCATATGAACATGTCATTATAGCAGGTGACACCAGCATTAATTTTCTGCGCAATAGTCCTCCACTGGAAAATTTAAGAGGATGCTTTCTTCCTCAAATATGACGCTACTTCAGCTGGCACCTTCTTATCACACGACTACCAGTCACACTTTCATAGATATATTCGCAACAAAATCTCCAAACAGAATAATCCGCACCTCTCAAATATCTGCGCCCGGCATGTCTGCCCATGACATTATTTTCATGACGTATTCATTAGAATGTCCTAGAAAGAAACAAAAACTGTCTACATACCGAAACCTCAAACGTATAAATTTGCCTGGACTCTAAAGTGAGGCACAAGAAATAGTTTGGGGGATGACCTCCACTCCCCTCATGGACATAAACGACAAACTCCAGGATATCACTAACAACATTACTCAACTGTATGACAAATATGCTCCAATAAAGACCAGAAAAGTAAAAAGGCAACCTGCACCCTGGGTGACTTATGAACTAAACCAGCTCATGAATCTCAGAGATGCTGCACATCGAGCATACAAGATACACCCTATACCTGAAAATCGTATTGTTTACAAGCAGAAACGAAACAAAGTCAGTCAAGCGGTGAGAAACGCTAAGCTCAGGCATGCCCGTACATTAGGTGACAATAGATGTAGACCAGCTATCCTATGGAAAAATCTCCGCAGTCTCGGTTTAGGCAAAATAAAAGTTGCAGAAAATCCCATGGTCCCAGCTGAAGAACTAAACGGTTTCTTCACATTACCTACAACTACAATTGAACCGCAAAAAAACAGAGAATCATTGATTACTTCATGGGGATGAATGACTGTAGCAAAGAAAAATTCTATCTACAGCACGTCACTTGCAGTACTGTCAAGAATGCCATAATGCGGATTAGATAAGCATCTACTGGACATGATGGCATCACTATCCAGATGGTAAAACTTATTATTGACCAATTACTGCCCTCTATAACACACATTTTCAACGATTCATTAATCACAAATGTTTTTCCTGAGGTCTGGAAACTGGGACAAATTAAGCCACTGCCTAAAAAGGACATTGCTACAGCACCCTCTGACTACCGCCCCATCTGTCTTCTTCATCAAAGGCCTTAGAATATATAGTCCATGACCAGCTCACCAACTACCTAACTACTAACAACCTACTAGACGAATACCAATCAGGTTTCCGTAAACATCGAAGCACAACATCCGCAGATGACCTGACACTTACCACGGACAGACAAGAAGCGACTATCATCTGCTTCTTATATTTCAGCACAGCATTTGATACTGTCGACTTCGACATCTTACTAGCCGAACTTAGCGCTCTAAATTTCTCACAAAGTGCAGTGCAATGGTTTCGCACATACATGACGTCTGGGAATATAAAATCACAATGGCAGCAGGTAGTGTCAGGCGTTCTCCAAGGCTCAGAATTAGGTCCTATACTCTTCCCTCTGTATGTCAATGATGTGTCATCGGTTCTGACCTATTGCAGATATATGTATGCTGATGACCTTCAGTTGCGAAACCAAACACTCTTCAGAAAGCTATTGAAAATTTCAATACTGACCTCTATACACTATCAAAATGGGCACAGGACATAGGACTAAAACTAAACCCATCTAAAACCCAAGCGGTACTTCTTGGTCACTCTAAGCTCATTAGCCCAAAACATCGGGAATCCGTACCATCTCTTATCCTAAATGGAACAAATATTAACTTGTCTCCCTCACAAAGAGTTTGGGAGTAATAATAGATGAAAATCTAAATTGGACAGAGCACGTAACTGCAGTGTGCAAAAAAGCATACCTTCATGTCCTACAAAAATATAAAAAACTCTTCCCTTTCGATCTGAAAAAGAAATTAGTACAAACGCTTATACTCCCAATCATTGACTACAGCGATATTATCCTACAAGGCTTCTCTCAGGAAAATTCGCAACGTCTGTAACTGCTCATGAATGCTTGCGTCCGATATATTTGTGACGTTCGACTTTTTCATCACATTTCACCAGCATATGCAAAATTGTCCCGAGCGTCTAGCCCGCGAAGCAAGCAATAAGGAACTGTGGCTGTGCCTTGAGCAAACGCAACTTTTTTGTTTTACTACCCACACATGTTTCCGAGTGGTTTGTCCATCCTCAGCTATTTTTATTTTGCGTTGTCCGATTCGATAGATTAATAGTTCATCTCCAAAGCCTACAAAATTTGCGATAATATAAATCATAAGAACTTTGCTACACATTTAAAATTGCTGAGAACATAATGGCTATGAATAAAATCACAGCGCTCTAAACCTCGTCCTCATTTGGAAGGAGATGAGTATCTCTGGGCTGCACGTAATATGCTTTACTGTGACAATAATGGCTGATCAGAAAAAATGCAAGAAAGTGGGGGAAAAGGGATACGAGGGATACGATTCAAGGTATACAGTTAACAGATATAGCTTCGAATTTATTAAATTATGAATCTTTATTCTCAAAAATGCAAGATGACATTAATCTGACATTTTATAAATGAGACCTCATTAATAACTTTATAAATAAGTATGACAAATTATAGAATTAATATGACGTTTGGCTTTGAATTTGGTAAACTGATGTACCAGTATCAGGCTCCGTTGAAGTGGCTGCAATTATCAAGGTGTTCTCATGAGATGTTGGTTATATTTTCAGCCTTTGTGTGTTTTACTAGTGAAAATAACTATTCACAAACTTGCGAAATAAGATGACATATATAACGCACGACTGTGTAGCAAGGGATATTTGTCTCTGGTGAGGTATGATTTATATAAGTTGAACAGAGACACATGACCAAATTTTTCTTTTAGTAGGATGTTAGACTGCAAGTCTATGCATTCCATCTGAAAATCTTCTGGCAACGTTTCTAGGTTATAAATTTCCTTTAGTTCACGTCTATGGTCACAAGTTTTCTGTCATCAGAATACCGGTTTCGATCTATAATGACCATCTTCAGAGTTGTTTTTACAAAAACATGTCCTAATATACTGGAGCCATAATCTCTCTTCTCTTCTCAGCGATCACAGGCCCTGTAGACCACGCGCTGCATCAACGATCTGCTTCCACCGCCTTCTATCTCTCGCAGCCTCTCTCCACCCTGCGGAAATTCCTGATGCTGCGATGTCCTTCTCTGTGTCATCTTTCCACCTTGTACGAGGCCGGCCCAATGGTCTTGTTGCCTGGAGAGTTCCTTCAAATGCTTCCTAGGTTATTCTGTTGTTTTCCATTCTGATCACATGTCCAACCCATTGCAGTCTCCTACTTTTCAATTTCTGGGTGATAGTGGGTTGCTTCATTAACTGATAAATTTCATTGTTCTTTCGAATTCCCCATACGCCATTCTCCAACACAGGTCCCCATATTTTTCTCATTGCTTTTCTTTCAAAAACATTCAGTTTTTCTCTTTCATTCTTTGTAAGCATCCAACTTACTGAACCGTACAGTACTCTGGGAAAGATAAAAGTGTTTTATATCTTCATCTTTGTCGTGATAGGCAAAGCTTTACTTTTGAGTGGGTTGATTAGTCAGTACAGACATCTTGGCCCTAAGGCTATTCTTTCATTTGTATCCATTGTTACGATATTTTTACTGTTGAAACGTGATCCAAGGTATTTAAACTGGAAATATATCCTGAATTTAGAATGTTGGTCAATTTCAAAGTAAGGATTTGGGTTTATGACTCTACCTGTTTCTATATATTCGGTTTTCTCTTGGTTAATCAAAAGCCCGATTTTGCTGGCACTGTGCCTGAGAGATCTGTACATGTCTTTCAGGTCTTCAGTTTCACTCAGCAACACTATATCATCTTCATAAGCCAGGAGTTTTACTTCACTGTGTTCGAATCGGAGACCATTGTATAGATGTAAAGTACTCTCCTCAATCACTTTCTCTAATGCAAGGTTGAAGAGGACACATGACACATGAAAAAGCGTCTCCCTGTCGTAAGCCTGTTTTAATTGGGAAGGTGGGGGATATGGATCCTCTGAACTTCACTGCTGCCTGGGAGTCATCCATGCACAGTTGTATCATCCTAATGATTTTACTGGGTATATTAAATTCTTGTAAGGTGTTGTAGAGGTTACTTCTGTAGATGCTGTCGTAGGCTCGCTGGAAGTCAATGAAGAGACAGTGGATGTTTTTGTTAAATTCCCAGTATTTCTCAAAGATCTGTCGTATAGTAAACAAATTATCAGTTGTGGAGCGGTTTGTTCGAAATCCAGCGTGGTAATCTCGAATAATGTTTCCGAGTAAGGTTTAAGTTTTTCCAGAATGGTCATTGACAATAGTTTGTATGTTATAATTAGCAAACTGATTCCTCTGTAATTTCCACACTACATTCTGTTTCCTTTCTTATGTATGGGCCAAATTATTGCAGTTTTCCAATCTTCAGGCAGCGCTTCAGTTTTCCAGATCTTTGTGATAAGGTTATAAATTTCTTTGTGTAGTTTGCTTCCGCCCTCTTTTAACATCTCTGCTGATATCTGGTCCTCGGCTGCTGCCTTGTTGTTTGTGAGCTTTTGAATGGACTGGATCACTTCTGTGATTCTACATTCGTCATTATTAATGCTGTCACTCTCAGAAGTTGCGTAATTGAAGGTTATGTGCGGATAGTGCAATTTAACATTTCTGAGAAATACTCTTCGTCAAATGCTAAACGCAAAATCAGCGCCAGCATCGCCAAATGTATATAAATAATAGTACATAAAAAACTCATCTTGTCAGGAGCACTTGAAGATAAACATTATAGACCGAAACCGGTAGTCTGATGACAAAAAATTTGTGACCATAGATGTGAAGTAAAGGAAATCTATTCTATATTCGGGTCACCGTTCAATTGCCGACCATATCGCAGCTTGTGAAACGTGTCTGCACTGCTTTTAAGCGATGTCGCTTAAATACAAAAATGCTGATTATTTTCTTGGAAATGCTGAAACCGATTTTGAAATTCTTGCATCAAACAGAAAAGTGTGGCAGCGTATTTCATCCCATCTTTAGCGTTATGTTCCAGTTGTCCTAAGTTTAGATAAACAGATTTCTATGATAATTTTTTTTTCCGGTCGTGTGATAGATGCTCAGTTCTTGGGCCGCATTGACATGCTGTGGTCCGCATGCGGCCCACGGGCCACTCATTGTACACCCCTGCTTTGATCAGTCTGCCCGATGAGCTGGCAAGGCAGGCATGCCCATGTACTGACCAGCAGAGGGCGTGACCTCAGTGCACAACCACCGCCACTTCCGCCGACTGCACAGATAAGACATATCTGCTGCAGACAACTCATGAGAAGACGTTGGATTTGATCACTGACGTAATGGTGACGGCTGCCGTGACGTTTCTTCTTGCTGGGTATTTTGAACTTTGACTGTAGATAGTTACAGAGCGGACAAGCCGCTTGTTAATCTTTGCCGCCGGTATTAGTTACGTATCGACTAGAACGACGGCGATTCACTGTGTACATCTACACTATTTGATCATAAGTGTCCGGACCACTATTAGTGGATGTTAACACGGGGTGACTCCAACTCACCCCCCCCCCCCCCCCCGCCTTTGAACCCTGCGTGGGGCCGTCTCAATGAAGAGCATCAATTTGAATGGAGGAATGGCAGCTCTTTCACCTTCAAGAGCTGAAAGCAGAGCTCCGGAGGGAAACAACACACTGCATGAGAAATGACTGAACTAACAGTAAAAATGTTTGTAGTAAGTTCACCTACATCTATACGGCTACTCTGCAAATCACACTTAAGTGCCTGGCAGAGGGTTCATCGAACTACTTTCACAGCTCTGTATTTTTCCAATGTCGAACAGAGCGCGGAAAAAACGACGACCTATATCTTTCCGGGCGAGCTCTGATTTCCCTTATTTTATTCTGGTGATCGTTTCTCCCTACGTAGGTCGGCGTCAAGAAGATATTTTCACATTCGAAGGAGAAAGTTGGTGGTCGAAATTTCGCGAGGAGATTCCGCTGCAACGAAAAACACTGGTGTTTTAATGACGACCACCACAACTCCTGTATTATGTCCGCCATATTCTCTCCCCAATTTCGCGATAATACAAGATGTGTGGCTTTTCTTTTAACTTTCTCGATGTACTCCGTTAATCTTATCTGGCTAGGATCCCTGCCCACGCAGCAGTACTCTAAAAAGAGGGCGGACAAGCGTAGCATATGCAGTCTCTTTAGTAGATCTGCTACGTCTTCTAAGTGCCCTGCCAATAAAACGCAGTCTTTGGCTGGCCTTCACCACAACATTTTCCACATGTTCCTTCCAATTTAAGTTGTTCATAACTGTAATTCCTAGGTATTTAGTTGAATTTGACTCTTTTATCGTGTAACCGAAGTTCAACGGATTCCTTTTAGCACTCATGTGGATGAGCTCGCACTTTTCGTTATTTAAGGTCTACTGCCAATTTTCGCACCATTCAGATATCTTTTCTAAATCGTGTTGCAATTTTTTTTTGATCTCTTGATGACTTTACTAATCGATAAACGACAGCGTCACCTGCAAACAATCTAAGACTGCTACTCAGATTGTCTCGCAAATCGTTTGTATAGATATGGAACAGCAAAGGGCCTATAACACTACCTTGGCGAACGCTAGAAACTAATTCTGTTTTACTCGACGACTTTCCGTCAATTACTGCGAACTGTGA
The DNA here is from genome assembly GCF_023897955.1 of Schistocerca gregaria. Lineage (NCBI taxonomy): Eukaryota > Metazoa > Arthropoda > Insecta > Orthoptera > Acrididae > Schistocerca > Schistocerca gregaria. Next base: position 192,747,679 of record NC_064929.1, on the reverse strand, counting down.
CCTCTCTGACAGGAAATAATGAATCTAGTCACGTAACTGAGACGATAATCCATAAGCGCACAGTTTCAATGCAAGCCGCTTGTGTGGTACAGTATCAAAAATTAAAAAGAGTTACTCTTTGACACTGTCAATAGGGAGACACACCATCAGCTGATTTAAACCATATGGGGGAAAAAATGCTACGTTAAGATAGCAAATTTTCTTTACTGGTTACCGGTATGAGTCCGTTACTAAGCCATCTTCAGAAGAATCTAAAATGTTTTTATGTGTGTGACACACATTACACATCGTCGTATTTTTTAGAGCTAAGTCGCCTTAGTTAAATAAAAAACCCTAAAACGAAAATCGTAACTGGTTATGTAAATTGACAACGTTAATCACTAATCAGATATTGTTAGTGTCCATTTTGCCACACCCATGTACAGCTGACACACACACACACACACATCCTTGATCCTGTTACGAATATAAGAAATGATATTTTATTTATACCCACACATGAGCGATGCAACTATCATTGCTGTCGATCGTTAGTGCATAGGGGTGGCAAAATTGGGATTGTAAGAATATCTGATTAGTGCTTAACGTTGTAAGTTTAAACAACCAACAATGATTTTCGTTTTAGTATTTTTTATGTAACTAGGCCGACTTAGCTCTAAAAAATACGGCTACATGTAATGATTGTTAAACACTGAACATCTTTTAAGAATGAAAAAGTTGCGATCTTGTCGTAGCATTTTATCGAAACATGTTTCAAGTTTAAAATAGCACCAAATAAACTGGTATAGGCACGCCTATTCAAATACAGAGATTGGTAAAGAGACAGAACACGGCGCTGCAGTCGGCAAACGTCTTTATAAGACAAGTGTCTGGCGCAGTTGTTACATCGGTAACTGCTGCTACAGTGGCAGATTATCAAGATTTAAGTGAGTTTGAACGTGGTGTTACAGTCGGCGCACGAGCGATTGGCCTCAGCATCTCCGACTTAACGATGAAGTGGGGATTTTCCCGTACGACCATTTCACGAGTGTACCGCGAATATTAGGAATCCGATAAAACAGCAAATTTCCGACATCGCTGCGGCCGGGAAAAGATCCTGCAAGAGAGGGACTAACGACGACTGAAGAGAATCGTTCAACGTGACAGAAGTGCAGCCCGTCCGCAAATTGCTGCACATTTCAATGCTGCGCCACCAACAAGAGTCAGTGTCCGAACCATTCAACGAAACATCATCGATACGAGCTTTCGGAGTCTAAGATCCACTCGTGTACCCTTGATGACTGCACGACACAAAGCTTTACGCCTCGCCTGAGCCCGTCAACAACGACATTGAACCCCTGATGACTGGAAACCTGTTGCCTGGTCGGACGAGTCTCGTTTCAAATTATACCCAGCGGGTATACCCAGAGTGGCTCCAGGGGTCCATCCCATGTCGTGTTGAGTCACGTCTGCATGTTCGAGGGGCCGTAAACGATATTAGGCAGATGTACCAGTTTCTTTGGCTCTTCAGTGAACATAGGTGTGGTAAAACGAGCACTGTAACAGTATTTGACTAGTGCTTAATTTTCTCAGTTTACATAATCAACTACGACTTTAGTTTTAGTATTTTTTATTTAACTAAGTGACGAGGTATAATGATTGTTCGCACTACGCAACATTTTAGATTGAACCGAAGGTGGCTCCATAACGAGCTGAAACCATAAATCTATTGAGAAAAGTTGTGATGTTGTCGCAGGATTTTTATCTACACATGTTTGATGTTAAAAGTATATACTGTTCGAAGATGGAAGTAAAGAAATCAGCGTTTAATGTCTCTTCGTCAACGGAGTCATTAGAGACGGAGCACGAACTCGCAGTACGGAAGGATGGGGTAAGGAATTGGCTGTGTCCCTTTCTCTGCCTTAAACGATTAAGGGGAAATCAAGGTAAAATCTGCAAATACTATTCGTGAAAAAATAACTGAATAGAGAGCAGTAAAAACATGTGAATGCGAGACTAAAGTCTGTTGCTACCACCAACTGCGTACATTTGAGTCTGCTCATTGTATTCGGGCCTTGGTCTCCCTCTACAGTTCTCATCACCCCCATCCCCAGACCCTCCACCAGACTCCCCTACCACCACAAACACTTCCTACCGTTACCCAACAGACGATTCCTTGCTGCTTTAGGATGAGTCCTGTCAAACGATCCCTTCTTTAATCAAATTTGCCGTAAATTTCTTTCTCAGTTCGTGGCTCCTCATCAGTTATCCAATCCAACAATTTAATCTTCAGCATTCTTCTGTAGCGCCACATTTAGAGGGTCTTTACGCTCTTCTCATGTGGTATATTTATTGACCATGTTTCGCTTCCGTACAAAGCTACTCTCCAGACAAACGCTTCAGAAAAGACTTCCTAACGCTTAGTTCATATCCGATGTTAATAAATTTCGCTTATTCAGAAACGTTTTTCTGGCATTACCAGTCTACATTTCATATCCTCTCTACTTCGGCCATCATCGGTTAATTTACCGCGTGAGGTGGCGCTGTGGTTAGCACACTGGACTCGCGTTTGGGAGGACGACGGTTCAAACCCGCGCCCGGCGGTCCTCATTTACGTTTTCCGTGGTTTACCCAAATCGCTTCAGGCAAATGCAGGGATGGATCCTTTCAAAGGACACGGCCGACTTCCTTCCCCATCTTTCCCTAATCAGATGGGACCGATGACCTCGCTGTTTGGTCCCTTCCGCCGAATCGATCAATTAGTTATTTTGTGCCCAAATAGCAAAACTGTCTACTACTTTAAGTGTCTAGTTTCCTAATCTAATGCCATTTGTATCACCTGATTTAATTCGACTGCACTCCATTGTCATCGTTTTGCCTTCGTTGATCTTCATCTTGCATCCCTCCTTTCAAGACACTGTCCACACTGATCAGCTGCTCTTCCAAGTCCGTTGCTGTCTCTGTCATCGGAAAACCATAAAGTTTTGATTTCTTCTCTCTGAACTTCAATTCCTTCTGCAAACTTTTATTTGGTTTCCGTTAGCGTTTATCAATGTACATACTGAATAACTTCGGGAATGGGCTGCAACCGTGTAATTCCCATTTCAACCACTGTTTCGATTGCATGCCACTCGACTCTTATAACTGCCAACTGGTTTCTGTACAAGTCGTAAATAGCCTTTTGCTCCTCGTATTTCATCCCTGTTACCTTCAGAATTTCAATGATAGTGCTCCAATCAACATGGTCAAAAGGATTCTCTAAATCTAAAAGTGCTACAAACGTAGATTTGCGTCTCCTTAACCTATTTTGTAAGCGAAGTCATACGGTGAGTACTGCTCTCGCGTGATGCTACATTTCACCCGAATTCAAAGTCGTCTTTCCTGAGGTTGACATGTATCGATTTTTCCATTCATCTCTAAAGAATATGCTTCAGTACTTTGCAATCAAGACTTCTCATTCACACCTGTCAGCACCTGCTTTCTTCAGAATTGTAGTTATTATATTCTTCTTGAAGTCTGAGGATATATCAACTGTATTACATTGGAGCGCCAAAGAAACTGGTATAGGCGTGATGCATATTCAAATACAGAGATATGTAAACAGGCATAATAAGGTGCTGCAGTCGGCAACGCATGTATAAAACAACAAGTGTCTGGCGCAGTTGCTAGATTGGTTTCTGCTGTTACAATGGCAAGTTATCAAGATTAAAGTGAGTGAGTGAGTGGTTCAAGAATCATTAAGGAAGGTTGTACTCTTGGAATAATCCTGAAAATACTAGAATGTATCAGATATTTAGGAACCAGGTATTAAATTGTAAGACATTTCCAGGAGCAGATGTGGACTCTGACCACAATCTATTGGTTATGAGCTGTAGATTAAAACTGAAGAAACTGCAAAAAGCTGGGAATTTAAGGATATGGGATCTGGACAAACTGAATAAACCAGAGGTTGTACAGAGTTTCAGGGCGAGCAAAAACGGAACATTGTCACAAATGGGGGAAAGAAATACAGTAGAAGAAGAATGGGTAGCTCTGAGGGATGAAGTAGTGAAGGCAGCAGAGGATCAAGTAGGTAAAAAGACGTGGGCTAGTAGAAATCCTTGGGTAACAGAAAAAATATTGAATTTAATTGATGAAAGGAGAAAATATAAAAATGCAGTAAATGAAGCAGGCAAAAAGGAATAGAAACGTCTCAAAAATGAGGTCAACAGGAAGTGCAAAATGGCTAAGCAGGGATGGCTACAGGACAAATGTAAGGATGTAGAGGCTTATCTCACGAGGGGTAAGATAGATACTGCCTACAGGAAAATTTAAGAGACCTTTGGAGAAAAGAGAACCACTTGTATGAATATCAAGAGCTCTGATGGAAACCCAGTTCCAAGCAAAGAAGGGAAAGCAGAAAGGTGGATGGAGCATGTAGAGAGTCTATACAAGGCCGACGTACTTGAGGACAATATTCTGGAAATGGAAGAGAATGTAGATGAAGACGAAATGGGAGACACAACACTGCGTGAAGAGTTTGACAGAGCACTGGAAGACCTGAGTCGAAACAAAGCCCCGGGAGTAGACAGAATTCTATTAGAACTACTGACGGCCTTGGGAGAGCCAGTCCTGACAAAACTCTACCATCTGGTGAGCAAGATGTACGAGACAGGCGAAAAACCCTCAGACTTCAAGAAGAATATAATAATTCCAATCCCAAAGAAAGCAGGTGTTGACAGATGTGAAAATTACCGAACTATCAGTTTAATAAGTCACGGCTGCAAAATACTAAAGCGAATTCTATACAGACGAATGGAAAAACTAGTAGAAGCCAACCTCGGGGAAAATCAGTTTGTATTCCGTAGAAATATTGGAACACGTGAGGCAATACTGACCTTACGACTCATCTTAGAAGAAAGATTAAGCAAAGGCAAACCTACGTTTCTAGCATTTGTAGACTTAGAGAAAGCTTTTGACAATGTTGACTGGAATACTCTCTTTCAAATTCTAAAGGTGGCAGGGGTAAAATACAGGGAGCGAAAGGCTATTTACAATTTGTACAGAAAGCAGATGGCAGTTATAAGAGTCGAGGGGCATGAAAGGGAAGCAGTGGTTTGGAAGGGAGTGAGACAGGGTTGTAGCCTCTGCCCGATGTTATTCAATCTGTATATTGAGCAAGCAGTAAAGGAAACAAAAGAAAAATTCGGAGTAGGTATTAAAATTCATGGAGAAGAAATAAAAACTTTGAGGTTCGCCGATGACATCGTAATTCTGTCAGAGACAGCAAAGGACTTGGAAGAGCAGTTGAATGGAATGTACAGTGTCTTGAAGGGAGGATATAAGATGAACATAAAACAAAAGCAAAACGAGGATAATGGAATGTAGTCGAATTAAGTCGGGTGATGTTGAGGGAATTAGATTAGGAAATGAGACACTTAAAGTACTAGAGTTTTGCTATTTGGGGGCAAAATAACTGATGATGGTCGAAGTAGAGAGGATATAAAATGTAGATTGGCAATCGCAAGGAAAGCGTTTATGAAGAAGAGAAATTTGTTAACATCGAGTATATATTTAAGTGTCAGGAAGTCGTTTCTGAAAGTATTTGTATGGAGTGTAGCCATGTGTGGAAGTGAAACATGGACGATAAATAGTTTGGACAAGAAGAGAATAAGAATCTTTCGAAATGTGGTGCTACAGAAGAATGCTGAAGATTAGATAGGTAGATCACATAATTAATGAGGAGGTATGGAATAGAATTGGGGAGAAGAGGAGTTTGTGGCACAACTTGACAAGAAGAAGGGACCAGTTGGTAGGACATGTTCTGAGCTATCAAGGGATCACAAATTTAGCATTGGAGGGCAGTGTGGAGGGTAAAAATCATAAAGAGAACCTAGAGATGAATACACTAAGCAGATTCAGAAGGACGTAGGTTGCAGTGAGTACTGGGAGATGACGAAGCTTGCACAGGATAGAGTAGCATGGAGAGCTGCATCAAACCAGTCTCAGGACTGAAGACCACAACAACAAACGAGGTGTTATAGTCGGCGCACGAGCCATGACACACAGCATCTCCGAGGTAGGGTGAAGTTGAGATTTTCCCGTACTAGCATTTCACGAGTGTACCGTGAATATCAGGAATCCGGTAAAACAACAAATATCCGACATCACTGCAGCCCGAAAAAAGATCCTCCAAGAACGGGACCAATGACGACAGAAGACAATCATACCAGCGTGACAGAAGTACAACCATCCCGCAAATTACTGCAATTTCAATGCTGGGCCATCAATAAGTGGCAGCGTGCTTTCAACAAAACATCATCGATCCGAGCCGAAGATCCACTCGTGTACCCTTGATGACCGCACGACGCAAAGCCTTACTTTTCGCCTGTGCCCTTCATCACCGACGTTGGACTGTTGATGACCGGAAACTTGCTGCGTGCTCAGACGAGTCTCGTTTCAAATTGCATCTAGCAGATGGACGTTTACGAATATGGAGACAACCTAATGAATCCAAGGACCTGCATATGAGCAGGGGACTGTCCAAGCTGGCGGAGACTCTGTAATGGCGTGGGGCGTGTGCAGTTGGAGTGATGTTGAACCCCTGATACGTCTAGGTACGACTCTGACAAGTGACACGTAAGTAAGCAACCTGTCACTTGATCCATTCATGTCAATTGGACATTCCGACGGACTTGGGCAGTTCTAGCAGGACAATGCGACACCCCACACGTCCAGAATTGCTACAGAGTGGATCCAGGAACACTGCTCTGAGATTAAATACTTCCGCTGGCCACCAAAGTCCCCAGACATGGCCGGCCGCGGTGGACGAGCGGTTCTAGGCGCCTCCGTCCGGAACCGCGGTGCTGCTACGGTCGCAGGTTCGAATCCTGCCTCGGGCATGGATGTGTGTGATGTCCTTAGGCTAGTTAGGTTTAAGTAGTTCTAAGTCTCGGGGACTGATGGCCTCAGATGTTAAGTCCCATAGTGCTTAGAGCCATTTGAACCATCCCCAGACATGAACGCTATTGAGCATATCTGGGATGCCTTGGAACGTGCTGTTCAGTAGAGATCTCCACTCCCTCTTACTCTTCTGGGTTTATGGACAGCCGTGCATGATTCATGGTGTCAGTTCCCTCCAGCACCACTTCAGACATTAGTCGAGTCCATGCCACGTCGTGTTGCGACACTTCTGCGTGTTCGCGGGGGCCTTGCACGTAATTATGTAGGTGTGCCAGTTTCTTTGGCGCTTCAGTGTATATAAGAGGATTGGAACTTAAATAGTGGCAACCATTTATTCACAACCGATACAAAATAGTTACATGTTTGGGCCTGTTACTGTCCTTGAAAGCAGTCACCAGCGTTAATAGTTACATGTTTGCGCCTGTTACTGTCCTTCAAAGCAGTCACCAGCGTTGTGTACAAACCGTTGCCAGCGATGTGGAAGACGTAGCAGAGCCCGTTCTGTTGATGGTGCGAATGGAGCGGTCTACCGCCTGTCGAATCTCTGGAACAGTTCTGAAGCGGACGCCACTAAGCGGTTCCTTCATCTTCGGAATCAAATCAAAGTGACAAGGACTTAATTCCGGGGAGTATGGTGGATGGTACAGTACTTTCCAGTCCCATCGACCGAAAAGAGTAGCTACATCTTGCGCTGTATGCGCCAGCGCATTGTCGTGCAAAATGATGGGTGGGTTGCGCAGAAAGTGTCGTCACTTCCTTCGCAAAGCTGGTGCCAGGTGATGCTCCAAAAACGAACAGTAATTCTGTGCATTAACAGTGTTTCGTTGAGGAACGTAATGCCTTAGGATAACACCATCACAGTTGTACGCGAGGATCACCATAGCTTTCACCATACTGGGGCTCCGACGCACTTTCAACTTTCGGGGCGACCCATAACGTCGCCATTCGTTGGATTGGCGTTTCAGTTTTTGCTCGTACGATGTGGCCCATGTCTCATCATGTGTTACGACACGGCGTAAGAAAGCGTCTCCTTCGCTCTCGTAGCGCTCCAAGTGCGTCTGAGCAACGTCCGTAACGCAACCATTTCTGCATTTCCGTCAACTCATGCGGAAGCACAGTCGTATGCGCCAATCCGGTTTCGTGGGAGAGCTCACGAATCGTATGGCGTCGATCACTGACCACTAACGAGGCAACAGCATGCACTTGTTCTTCAGAGACGATAGGACGACCTGCCCGATGCATGTCTGCCAGTTTGCCGATATTCGTTGAAGGTTTTTACTCAACGTGCCACAGTTCTGTACGACAATGCCGATTCCCCGCAAGCCTCTTGAAGACCTTGATGACACTGTCGTGCTGTACGACCTCTGGCACATTCAGTCTTGATCCAACTCCGTTGTTCCAGTTTCGAAAACGTAGTGACACCATTACGGTAGACCGCTCGCTCACAAGTGACTGTTTCCCTCGATTGTGCGGACGCCGGTGACGTGGGACGGGCGAGTCCATTTGATCAGAGGTAAGGTAGGTATGTCGACAACGTGTTCTATCAGTGACAACAGTGCATAGTGTCTCTACAGCAGTGTTCCCACTATTTAAGTTCCAACCTACGTATGTTGCACGCCACATGGAATAGTTTTGCCATGACTAGCTCTCCGAAGTATCTTATAATTCCGAAGGAATATCTTATACTCCACACACCTTGTTTTAACTTAAATGTTTCAGTGCTCCGTCAGGTTCTTCTCACAGTATCCGATATGCTTTCTCATTTTCCTCTACTTCCTCGTCTCTTTCTATCCAATTAAATCCTGTGCTACTATAAAAAAGGAAGGTCGACCAACGAAACCGTGGGCATAAGCTTTGTGAAAACGGAACAGGCAGACAGCGTATGCGTAATGTTTGTATGCGAGACGACAACCTCTGTTCAATGACTTAGAAGATACGTGATCACAAGAAGCTTTCATCACTCTGGTGGTAATGAAAAAGATCTCTTAGATGGCCATGGAAAAATTGTTTCTTACTTTTACGGTTGGGGAGGGGGAGGGGATTTGGTTACTGTGTGAAGTTTTACACAGTTATTACCTTCAATCAGGTTCCCTCTCGATGTTGCAAGGAAAACAAAATGAAGGCACAGTCCCAGTTCTCATACTAGCATTCTTGCTTCTTCGGTGCAAGCATCCTTTTCTTACAATAGCGTTTCTTTTCGTTCTTTTTTAGTAAACACTGATCCTACGACTCATCTTAAAAGACTGATTGAAGAAAGAAGGGAACCTACATTTGTGACATTCGGGGATTTAGAGAAATCTTTTGACAGTGTCGTCCACAGTACGTGTTTAGAAATTCTGAAGGTAGCAGAGATAAAATACAGGGGGTTGAAAATTATACGGAGCTTATACACAAACCAGACAGTAGACGTAAGTTGTAGTTACGCCGCTTGGGCTGCGAGGTAACCAATATGGCGGAAGTAGAGAGGATATGAAACACAGGCTGACAATACCAAGAGAAGCATTTGTCAAAAACATAGATTTCTTGTCGTCAGATATTGTAAGTAATAGGATGTCTGTTCTGAAAGTATTTATCTCGAGTGTAGCCTTCTACGTAAGTAAACATGGACAATAAATAGTTGTGGCGGTTCACTTATTTAGTGCCTGAGAGACTGGGTTACGTGATATAAGTCCAACCAGCACTTCCCAAGCGCAAACTTTCTATACAGGATGTAAAAAAATGTACGGTACAAATTGGAGGGTACATTCCTAACACGTATAAGAAGAAATTGTGTTACATGTACATGGGTCTGAAAACGTCCTGTTTCCATGTTACAAATCTTTCCCCCAACACATTAATCATGGGAAACACATCCGAACAATAAACACCAACATACTACATCCAACTCTTCTCACAAGAGATGTTCAATATGTCCTCCGTTGGCACTGATACATGCATCAACCAGCCGCCATAGTGAATCTCGGATGCGCTGATGTATCGCTGGAGTATTGCTTGTGGTTTCGTAGCCTTCCAAAATAGATGCACGGAGGCTCTGAACATCTTGTACTGGGGTTCCATAGACAAGAGTTTGCAAATTCCCCCACAAATAAAAACCCAGTGGGTTTACATCCTTCAGGCGTAGAGGCCAAGCAGTTTGTCAGTCTCTAGCTATCCGTCTGCCATCGAATCTGTTATTCAGTTGCCCGACGGACATTAACACCCAATGAGGAGGTGCTCCATCGTGCATGAAGTACACTTTTTGTCGTATAGCTAAGGGCATATCCGCCAACAGATCAGGAAGAACATTCTGTACGAAATTACAACAACTTTGCCCGTTGAGCCTGGGTGGAAGAAACTGAGGACCTACCAAACAGTCAGCAACAATGCCGGCCCAAACACTGACAGGAAATCTTTGATGATGACTAGCTTTAAGAGTTGCGTGAGGGTGGACGTCTGCCCATGCGCAGATTGTGAAAATGTACAGTCTGATCTCGTTGAAAAGACGCCTCAGCTGTGAACAGCACCGTTGTGCTAAAGTTAGGATTGACAATTCATTGAATAAACCATTTGCAGGAGAGTGCCCGTACAGGGAAATCAGGTGTTGATAGTGCCTGCATACGCTGTAAGTGGTATGGATACAGTTGATCCTCGTGTAACACTCGCCAGTGATGTGGTCAACACTCAGTGTCGCAGATACCCATCTTGTACTGTCACTAGGTCCGTCGTTCAAAAATGGTTCAAACGGCTCTAAGCACTATTATCTACCGTATCTTCCTTCGTCGACGGCGTTGTCGTTGTTGCCGTGAAGCACCGTTATACCAAGTGGAAAAGCGCGTCGATCTTAGAGCATGAGATATGGTAACCTTAAGTCTTTGACAACACACAACGGTCACGGTAGCACCTGATTCCAGAATAGCTGCAGTAGTTAGGTTCTACGAACTACCCTCTCTTGACCAGGTCCCCAAAACTTAACTCGTAACGAGATCCCTTCGAAGCAAATTGTCATAACGATCGTCTATAAAGGCTTCGTACAACGATAAGAAATGTTACAGTTCATGGAATAATAGCAGATACGACCAAACTGTCTTGTTTCTTCTGTTTTATTTAACGTAACTTTGTTCACAGTTTTATTTCGCATTCACAACTCATTCACACTCTGATGTGGAGTATATGCAAGTGTCTGAACCCTAACTCCCAAGTTCCATCGAAACCCTTTGATGAACAGTTTTGGTTGCTCGACACCAACAGTCAATGATAATGATACAGTATTTTGTAATTCATACTTCTAGTTTAGCCACCGCCTCCATGAATGTTTGTTAGGCGTAAGACAATTACACACTTCTCTCTCCTTTCCACAATTATTACGAGTTCGCGTAAAAGTTAACGTTTTTGTCCTTTTCATAAATTGGAGCCGGCTCTCAGCGATATAATAAAAAAAAGAAAAAAAAGAACGGTCGCAATACCGCGTCCCTCGTGAGATGCGTATAGATTTATCCGGGAATTGACCGCCATGTAGGTGTACTCAATTTAGTGACCACACTTCGCTATCCGCGATTTCGTGTAACTAAATGTCCTTTTGTCACTCTGATTGTATACCGTAGTTATTTAAATCTCGCCCCTATATTTTTTCACTACGCATAATTAGCACTTCTTTACTTGTTTATTTCTAAGAGTAAACGAAAAAAAAAATGACGCCGTATCATCGGCTTCGTCGATATAAAGCAAAAATCCTTAATATGCACAATTTTACCTCTTCTTAAGGGATCGGCTACCTTACTCATCAATTTACTACATAATATTTCCAATAACATTAAACAGGTATCGCCGTTATGTTTTAATTGTATTCAAAAGCATGTTATTATTATTATGACCTACTAAATCGTAACAAATCGCGCGGCGTGCGTTTTTAACGATAGCTTTACACTCGCCCAGCCTTTATTCATGCAATATTATATATAAATATACAGACAGGACCAAACGATCGATCTCTCTACCGTAACCAATAGAGGTAAATACGCTGTTCAAGTTCCGTTACATCTATCTTGACTCGTATTGTTACAATGTGACTTAACATCTGAGGTCATCAGTCCCATAGACTTAAAACTACTTATACCTAACTAACCTAAGAACATCACACACATCCATGCCAGAGGCAGGATTCGAACCTGCGACCGTAGCAGCATCGCGGTTCCGGACTGAAGCGCCTAGAAACGCTTCAAGCGCTGATAGAAAGCACCGAAGCTGAAGTCGTTATAGGTACAGAAAGCTGGCTGAAGCCAGAGATAAATTCTACCGAAATTTTTACAAAGGCACAGACGGTGTTTAGAAAGGATAGATTGCGTGCAACCGGTGGTGGCGTGTTTGTCGCTGTTAGTAGTAGTTTATACTGTAGTGAAGTAGAAGCTGATAGTTCCTGTGAGTTATTATGGGTGGAGGTTACAGTCAACAACCAAGCTACGTTAATAATTGGCTCCTTTTACCGACCTCCCGACTGAGCAGCATTAGCGGCAGAACAACTGAGAGAAAATTTGGAATACAGTTCACATAAATTTTCTCAGCATATTATAGTCTTAGGTGGAGATTTCAATTTACCAGATATAGACTGGGACACTCAGATATTTAGGACGGGTGGTAGGGACAGAGTATCGAGTGACATTATACTGAGTGCACTATCAGAAAATTACCTCGAGCAATTAAACAGAGAACCGACTCGTGGAGATAACATCTTGGACCTGCTGATAACAAACATACCCGAATTTTTCGACTCTGTAAGAGCAGAACAGGGAATCGGTGATCATAAGGCCGTTGCAGCATCCCTGAATATGGAAGTTAATAGGAATATAAAAAAAGGGAGGAAGGTTTATTTGTTATCAAGAGTAATAGACGGCAGATTTCGGACTACCTAACAGATCAAAACGAAAATTTCTGTTCCGACTCTGACAATGTTGAATGTTTATGGAAAAAGTTTAAGGCAATCGTAAAATGCGTTTTAGACACGTATTTGCCGAGTAAAATTGTGAGGGATGGGAAAAACCCACCGTGGTTCAACAACAAAGTTAGGAAAATACTGCGAAAGCAAAGAGAGCTTCACTCCAAGTTTAAATGCAACCAAAACCTCTCATACAAACAGAACCTAAACGATGTCAAAGTTAGCGCAAGGAGGGCTATGCGTGAGCGTTCAGTGAATTCGAAAGTAAAATTCTATGTACCGACTTGACAGAAAATCCTAGGAAGTTCTGGTCTTACGTTAAATCAGTAAGTGGCTCGAAACAGCATATCCAGACACTCCAGGATGATGATGGCATTGAAACAGAGGATGACACGCGTAAAGCTGAAATACTAAACACCTTTTTTCAAAGCTGTTTCACAGAGGAAGACCGCACTGCAGTTAATTCTCTAAATCCTCGCACAAACGAAAAAATGGCTGACATCGTAATAAGTGTCCAAGGAATAGTAAAGCAACTGAAATCACTCAACAGAGAAAAGTCCACTGGACCTGACAGGATACCAATTCGATTCTACACAGAGTACGCGAAAGAACTCCCCCCCCCCACCATCTAACAGCCGTGAACCGCAAGTCTCTAGAGGAACGGAAGGTTCCAAATGATTGGAAAAGAGCACAGGTAGTCCCAGTCTTCAAGAAGGGTCGTCGAAAAGATGCGCAAAACTATAGACCTATATCTCTGACGCCGATCTGTTGTAGAATTTTAGAACATGTTTTTTGCTCGAGTATCATGTCATTTTTGGAAACCCAGAATCTACTCTGTAGGAATCAACATGGATTCCGGAAAGAGCGATCGTGTGAGACCCAACTCGCTTTATTTGTTCATGAGACCCAGAAAATATTAGATACAGGCTCCTAGGTAGATGCTATTTTCCTTGACTTCCGGAAGGCGTTCGATACAGTTCCGCACTGTCGCATGATAAACAAAGTAAAAGCCTACGGAATATCAGACCAGCTGTGTGGCTTGATTGAAGAGTTTTTAGCAAACAGAACACAGCATGTTGTTATCAATGGAGAGACGTCTACAGACGTTAAAGTAACCTCTGGCATGCCACAGGGGAGTGTTATGGCATCATTGCTTTTCACAATATATATAACTGACCTAGTAGATAGTGTCGGAAGTTGCATGCGGCTTTTCGCGGATGATGCTGTAGTATACAGAGAAGTTGCAGCATTAGAAAAATGCAGGAAGATCTGCAGCGGATAGGCACTTGGTGCAGGGAGTGGCAACTGACCCTTAACATAGACAAATGTAATGTATTGCGAATACATAGAAAGAAGGATCCTTTATTATATGATTATATGATAGCGGAACAAACACTGGTAGCAGTTACTTCTGTAAAATATCTGGGAGTATGCGTGCGGAACGATTTGAAGTGGAATGATCACATAAAATTAATTGTTGGTAAGGCGGATACCAGGTTGAGATTTATTGGGAGAGTCCTTAGAAAATGTAGTCCATCAACAAAGGAGGTGGCTTACAAAACACTCGTTCGAGCTATACTTGAGTATTGCTCATCAGTGTGGGATCTGTACCAGGTCGGGTTGACGGAGGAGATAGAGAAGATCCAAAGAAGAGCGGCGCGTTTCGTCACAGGGTTATTTGGTAACCGTGATAGCGTTACGGGGATGTTTAACAAACTCAAGTGGCAGACTTTGCAAGAGAGGTGCTCTGCATTGCGGTGTAGCTTGCTCGCCAGGTTTCGAGAGGGTGCGTTTCTGGATGAGGTATCGAATATATTGCTTCCCCCTATTTATACCACCCGAGGAGATCACGAATGTAAAATTAGAGAGATTCGAGCGCGCACGGAGTGTTTCCGGCAGTCGTTCTTCCCGCGAACCATACGCGACTGGAGCAGGATAGGGAGGTAATGACAGTGGCACGTAAAGTGCCCTCCGCCACACACCGTTGGATGGCTTGCGGAGTATAAATGTAGATGTAGGCCACACCGACCGGCAGGGCCATCGTCAACGACATCAAGAATTGCCGCCTCCCGTTGTGGTGTCCTCGTTCTTCTGGCTCTGCCCCGGTAGCGACTATCAGGCTTAAACGCCCATGTTCCCGAAGATGACGATCAATAGCTGTCTGGGCACCTTCCTTTTGGAAACCTCCCCCGGCACAAACGTTGAGCGCGAGCACCATTTCCGTCAGTTGATCCTTACATCAAACGGGCATATTCACTCTCACTGCACGGGCCCAGTCTGTGATTAACTCTACGCAGTAACCCGTGTGCTTGCAGCAGTCGTACCGATC
Source organism: Schistocerca gregaria (assembly GCF_023897955.1). Classification (NCBI taxonomy): domain Eukaryota; kingdom Metazoa; phylum Arthropoda; class Insecta; order Orthoptera; family Acrididae; genus Schistocerca; species Schistocerca gregaria. Next base: position 192,732,521 of record NC_064929.1, on the reverse strand, counting down.
TCTGGAACAGTTGGCGTCACCTGTAAACAAGCAATGACGTACGCCGCACGGCCACAGGGACATGTAAAACAAAACACTGGCGGTGCACAGCGTAACTAGACGTCACCGAGAGTGCATGTCCGCCCCCTGTCGCTGAGTGGTCAGTGCGGCAGAATGTCAATCCTAATGGCCTGGGTTCGATTCCCGGCTGGGTCGGAGATTTTCACCGCTCAGGGACTGTGTGCTGTGTTGTCCTAATCATCATCATTTCATCGCCATCGACGCGAAAGTCGCCGAATTGGCGTCAAATCGAAAGACTTGCACCTGGCGAACGGTCTACCCGACGGGAGGCCCTAGTCACACGACATTCACATTTTTACCAACAGTGCATGTCTCCCATGATTCTAACGTTCTGTTCTTGTGTGTTTCCCATGATTAATGAGTTGTAACATGGAAACGAAATATTTCCAGACCCACGTTAGCACAACATGATTTTTTCGTCTATGTGTGAAGAATGTGTATGGCAATTTATACCGTACTTTTTTGTTACACTCTGTATAATACCTGTTCTACTAATCTGGATCGAGAGAAGCTTTGCGTAACAAGGGGCCTAACACAAATATCTCCCACAATAATAGCGGATGCAGTACATAAAGGCCGTAAATTTGCATCTAATGGCCTAAGTTCAGCGTTGTTGTTGTTGTGGTCTTCAGTCCTGAGACTGGCTTGATGCAGCTCTCCATGCTGCTCTATCCTGTGCAAGCTGCTTCATCTCCCAGTGTTTACTGCAACCTACATCCTTCTGAATCTGCTTAATGTATTCATCTCTTGGTCTCCCTCTGCGATTTTTACCCTACACGCTGCCCTCCAATACTAAATTGGTGATCCCTTGATGCCTCAGAACATGTCCTACCAACCGATCCCTTTTTCTAGTCAAGTTGTGCCACAATCTTCTCTTCTCCCTAATACTATTCAGTACTTCCTCATTAGTTATGTGGTCTACCCATCTAATCTTAAGCATACTTCTGTAGCACCACATTTTGAAAGCGTCTATTCTCTTCTTGTCCAAACTATTTATCGTCCATGTTTCACTTCCATACTTGCTCAACATAGAGATTGAATAACATCGGGGAGAGGCTAAAACCCTGTCTCACTCCCTTCCAAACCACTGCTTCCCTTTCATGCCCCTCGACTCTTATAACTGCCATCTGCTTTCTGTACAAATTGTAAATAGCCTTTCGCTCCCTGTATTTTACCCCTGCCACCTTTAGAATTTGAAAGAGAGTATTCCAGTCAACATTGTCAAAAGCTTTCTCTAAGTCTACAAATGCTAGAAACGTAGGTTTGCCTTTCCTTAATCTTTCTTCTAAGATAAGTCGTAAGGTCAGTGTTGCCTCACGTGTTCCAACATTTCTACGGAATCCAAACTGATCTTCCCCGAGATCGGCTTGTAGTAGTTTTTCCATTCGTCTGTAAAGAATTCGCGTTGGTATATGGCAGCTGTGATTTATTAAACTGATAGTTCGGTAATTTTCACATCTGTCAATACCTGCTTTCTTTGGGATTGGAATTGTTATATACTTCTTGAAGTCTGAGGGTATTTCGCCTGTCTCATACATCTTGCTCACCAGATGGTAGAGTTTTGTCAGGACTGACTCTCCCAACGCTGTCAGTAGTTCTAATGGAATGTTGTCTACTCCGGGGCCTTGTTTCGACTCAGGTCTTTCAGTGCTCTGTCAAACTCTTCACACAATATCATATGTCTCATTTCATCTTCATCTACATCCTCTTCCATTTCCATGATATTGTCCTCAAGAACATCACCCCTGTATAGACCCTCTATATACTCCTTCCACCTTTCTGCTTTCCCTTCTTTGCTTAGAACTGGGTTTCCATCTGAGCTCTTGATATTCATACAAGTGGCTGTCTTTTCTCCAAAGGTCTCTCTAATTTTCCTGTAGGCAGTATCTATCTTACTCCTAGTGATACTCGCTTCTATGTCCTTACATTTGTCCTCTAGTCATCCCTGCTTAGCAATTTTGCACTTCCTGTCGATCTCATTTTTGAGACTTTTTTTATTCCTTTTTGCCTTTTTGTATTCAACGTACTTCCTACAATAATCGAAGTTTCGCTGGTCCGTACGTTTCTTAATGCATGGAATACTTCAGCGCAGATTTCAAACAGTAATCAGCTCGGCCCCCTTCAAGTTAACTCAAAACTTTAACTAAAAAGTAATTTGCAGTGTAATAAATTCAGTTGAGGTTCACCCTTCTATCACACACACCACACTATCACACACATCATAAAGTGGAAGTCTTATCACTGAGCTACAGGAACCACAGTTACACTCAAAGTACCTTGTAGTTAGCATTTTGTAAACTACCTGTCAATACCAGTGTTAATGTCAAAAAACGCGGCCCGCCGTAACAAAAGATTAAAATCAGTCGCGTATGAACACAAGTCAATGACTAATGTTTTACATTTACGTTACACTCTTTAGCTCGGAAGTTCTGTACTGTTCGGGTCACTGCAGCGAGCAAGATAGTGCACCGGTTAGCACAATGGTCTCGCATTTGGGATGACAATGGTCAATTTAGATTCTCCGTGATTTCCCTAAGCCACTCCACGCGGATTTCCTTCTCCATCCTCAAAGCAAGTAATGTATGCTCATGCTCCGTTTCTAAAGACGGGACATTAAACCCTACTTCGGGTCACTGTTGCGTTGCCATCACCGTTCACCCCTCCTCTGACCAGAGGGTGGTTACTCAGCATGAAACAGATTTCGATTACAAGTAATCAAATGATTATACCCCTCTTGCAGCCCTCCTTCTAGCACTCAACAAAGTGGCATCGATGAATGCTGAACATTAGATGGTTACATCGAATAACTAGCAGCGAGGTACCGTCAGCTGGGCTAGCATTGGCCCACTTTCCCGTCTGCCTTCACAAGATGATTTCTGATGAGTTCATAGGGTCCTGGTAAACTGTAGTATAATAATATTTTTTAGTACATCAATAGGGTATTACAATATTTTTAAAAACCTTTTATGCCTGCAATATTTTTTTCAAAAATTGGGGCAATGTTACCTTTACTTGGGTGACTTTGTCCATATTTTCAAAGATTTTCACATAAGCTGAAATATGCACTGAATGCATGTTAAACCGAGAAAAAAACTATCGTATGTATAATAGGTTGTAACCAAAATCCAATTAATGTTTATTTCCAAAAAGTGAGATATATAACTGTAACTTAAACAGATTAAATGTATAAAGAAAATATTAATTCGTTAATTTTTATTAGGTTAGTCGTTTGAAAAGCTTAGCACAAGTTAAATGTTAACAAAACTGGTTACAAAAAGCTACTCAGTTCAGGTACATACCGCCGTTTGGGCCTCGTACAGATTCCCGTATGGAGCACATAGTGATAGACGTCCCTGGGGTTGTGAAGCAGCTGAATGGGTTGAAAATAAATAAATCGCCAGGTCCTGATGGGATTCCAATTCGGTTTTACGGAGAGTACTCTTCTGCATTGGCTCCTTACTTGTTGTTGTTGTTGTCTTCAGTCCTGAGACTGGTTTGATGCAGCTCTCCATGCTACTCTATCCTGTGCAAGCTGCTTCAACTCCCAGTACCTACTGCAACCTACATCCTTCTGAATCTGCTTAGTGTACTCATCTCTCGGTCTCCCTCTACGATTTTTACCCTCCACGCTGCCCTCCAATGCTAAATTTGTGATCCCTTGATGCCTCAAAACATGTCCTACCAACCGATCCCTTCTTCTAGTCAAGTTGTGCCACAAACTTCTCTTCTCCCCAATCCTATTCAATACCTCCTCATTAGTTACGTGATCTATCCACCTTATCTTCAGTATTCTTCTGTAGCACCACATTTCGAAAGCTTCTATTCTCTTCTTGTCCAAACTAGTTATCGTCCATGTTTCACTTCCATACATGGCTACACTCCAAACAAATACTTTCAGAAACGACTTCCTGATACATAGATCTATATTCGATGTTAACAAATTTCTCTTCTTCAGAAACGCTTTCCTTGCCATTGCCAGTCTACATTTTATATCCTCTCTACTTCGACCATCATCAGTTATTTTACTTCCTAAATAGCAAAACTCCTTTACTACTTTAAGTGTCTCATTTCCTAATCTAATTCCCTCAGCATCACCCGATTTAATTTGACTACATTCCATTATCCTCGTTTTGCTTTTGTTAATGTTCATCTTATATCCTCCTTTCAAGACACTGTCCATTCCGTTCAACTGCTCTTCCAAGTCCTTTGCCGTCTCTGACAGAATTACAATGTCATCGGCGAACCTCAAAGTTTTTACTTCGTCTCCATGAATTTTAATACCTACTCCAAATTTTTCTTTTGTTTCCTTTACTGCTTGCTCAATATACAGATTGAATAACATCGGGGAGAGGCTACAACCCTGTCTCACTCCTTTCCCAACCACTGCTTCCCTTTCATGCCCCTCGACTCTTATTACTGCCATCTGGTTTCTGTACAAATTATAAATAGCCTTTCGCTCCCTGTATTTTACCCCTGCCACCTTTAGAATTTGAAAAAGAGTATTCCAGTCAACATTGTCAAAAGCTTTCTCTAAGTCTACAAATGCTAGAAACGTAGGTTTGCCTTTTCTTAATCTTTCTTCTAAAATAAGTCGTAAGGTCAGTATTGCCTCACGTGTTCCAACATTTCGACGGAATCCAAACTGATCCTCCCCGAGGTCTGCATCTACCAGTTTTTCCATTCGTCTGTAAAGAATTCGCGTTAGTATTTTGCAGACGTGGCTTATTAAACTGATAGTTCGGTAATTTCCACATCTGTCAGCACCTGCTTTCTTTGGGATTGGAATTATTATATTCTTCTTGAAGTCTGAGGGTATTTCGCCTGTCTCATACATCTTGCTCACCAGCTGGTAGAGTTTTGTCATGACTGGCTCTCCCAAGGCCGTCAGTAGTTCTAATGGAATGTTGTCTACTCCGGGGGCCTTGTTTCGACTCAGGTCTTTCAGTGCTCTGTCAAACTCTTCACGTAGTATCGTATCTCCCATTTCGTCTTCATCTACATCCTCTTCTATTTCCATAATATTGTCCTCAAGTACATCGCCCTTGTATAAACCTTCTATATACTCCTTCCACCTTTCTACCTTCCCTTCTTTGCTTAGAACTGGGCTGCCATCTGAGCTCTTGATATTCATACATGTGGTTCTCTTCTCTCCAAAGGTCTCTTTAATTTTCCTGTAGGCAGTATCTATCTTACCCCTAGTGAGATAAGCTTCTACATCCTTACATTTGTCCTCTAGCCATCCCTGTTTAGCCATTTTGCACTTCCTGTCGATCTCATTTTTGAGACGTCTGTATTCCTTTTTGCCTGCTTCATTTACTGCATTTTTATATTTTCTCCTTTCATCAATTAAATTCAATATTTCTTCTGTTACCCAAGGATTTCTAGCAGCCCTCGTCTTTGTACCTACTTTATCCTCTGCTGCCTTCACTACTACATCCCTCAGAGCTACCCATTCTTCTTCTACTGTATTTCTTTCCCCTATTCCTGTCAATTGTTCCCTTATGCTCTCTCTGAAACTCTGTACAACCTCTGGTTCTTTCAGTTTATCCAGGTCCCATCTCCTTAATTTCCCACATTTTTGCAGTTTCTTCAGTTTTAATCTACAGGTCATAACCAATAGATTGTGGTCAGAGTCCACATCTGCCCCTGGAAATGTCTTACAGCTTAAAACCTGGTTCCTAAATCTCTGTCTTACCATTATATAATCTATCTGATACCTTTTAGTATCTCCAGGGTTCTTCCACGTATACAACCTTCTTTCATGATTCTTAAACCAAGTGTTAGCTATGATTAAGTTGTGCTCTGTGCAAAATTCTACTAGGCGGCTTCCTCTTTCATTTCTTAGCCCCAATCCATATTCACCTACTATATTTCCTTCTCTCCCTTTTCCTACACTCGAATTCCAGTCACCCATTACTATTAAATTTTCGTCTCCCTTCACTATCTGAATAATTTCTTTTATTTCATCGTACATTTCTTCAATTTCTTCATCATCTGCAGAGCTAGTTGGCATATAAACTTGTACTACTGTAGTAGGTGTGGGCTTCGTATCTATCTTGGCCACAATAATGCGTTCACTATGCTGTCTGTAGTAGCTTACCCGCATTCCTATTTTCCTATTCATTATTAAACCTACTCCTGCATTACCCCTATTTGCTTTTGTGTTTATAACCCTGTAGTCACCTGACCAGAAGTCTTGTTCCTCCTGCCACCGAACTTCACTAATTCCCACTATATCTAACTTTAACCTATCCATTTCCCTTTTTAAATTTTCTAACCTACCTGCCCGATTAAGGGATCTGACATTCCACGCTCCGATCCGTAGAACGCCAGTTTTCTTTCTCCTGATAACGACATCCTCCTGAGTAGTCCCCGCCCGGAGATCCGAATGGGGGACTATTTTACCTCCGGAATATTTTACCCAAGAGGATGCCATCATCATTTAATCATACAGTAAAGCTGCATGTCCTCGGGAAAAATTACGGCTGTAGTTTCCCCTTGCTTTCAGCCGTTCGCAGTACCAGCACAGCAAGGCCGTTTTGGTTAATGTTGCAAGGCCAGATCAGTCAATCATCCAGACTGTTGCCCCTGCAACTACTGAAAAGGCTGCTGCCCCTCTTCAGGAACCACACGTTTGTCTGGCCTCTCAACAGATACCCCTCCGTTATGGTTGCACCTACGGTACGGCCATCTGTATCGCTGAGGCACGCAAGCCTCCCCACCAACGGCAAGGTCCATGGTTCATGGGGGGAGGGCTCCTTACTTAGCTTCCATTTATCGCGAATCTCTTGCCCAACGTAAAGACCCGAGCGACTGGAAAAAAGCGCAGGTGTCGCCTCTATATAAGAAGGGTAGAAGGACGGATCCTCATAATTACAGACCAATATCCTTAACATCGGTTTGTTGCACGATTCTCGAACATATTCTCAGTTCGAATATAATAAATTTCCTTGAGACAGAGAAGTTGCTGTCCATGCATCAGCACGGCTTTAGAAATCATCGCTCCTGTGAAACGCAACTCGCCCTTTTTTCACATGATATCTTGCGAGCCATGGTTGAAGGGTGTTAGACGGATGCCATATTCCTTGACTTCCGGAAAGAGTTTGACTCGGTGCCCCACTGCAGACTCCTAACTAAGGTACGAGCATATGGGATTGGTTCCCAAGTATGTGAGTGGCTGGAAGACTTCTTAAGTAACAGAACCCAGTACGTTGTCCTCGATGGTAAGTGTTTATCGGAGGTGAGGGTATCGTCTGGAGTGCCCCAGGGAACTGTGGTAGGTCCGCTGTTGTTTTCTATCTACATAAACGATCTTTTGGATAGAGTGGATAGCAATGTGCGGTTGTTTGCTGATGAGGCTGTGGTCTACGGGTAGGTGTCGTCGTTGAGTGACTGTAGGAGGATACAAGATGACTTGGACAGGATTTGTGATTGGTGTAAAGAATGGCAGATAACTCGAAATATAGATAAATGTAAATTAATGCAGATGAATAGGAAAAAGAATCCCGTAATGTTTGAATGCTCCATTAGTAGTGTAGCGCTTGACACAGTCACGTCGATTAAATATTTGGGCGTAACACTGCAGAGCGATATGAAGTGGGACAAGCATGTAATGGCAGTTGTGGGGAAGGCGGATAGTCGTCTTCGGTTCATTGGTAGATTTTTTGGGAAGATGTGGTTCTTCTGTAAAGGAGACCGCTTGTAAAACACTAATACGACCTGCTCTTGAGTACTGCTCGAGCGTTTGGGATCCCTAACGGGTCTTATTGAGGGAGGACATAGAAGCAATTCAGAGGCGGGCTGCTAGATTTGTTACTGGTAGGTTTGATCAACACGCGAGTGTTACGGAAATGTTTCAGGAACTCGGTTGGGAGTCTCTAGAGGAAAGGGTGCGTTCTTTTCGTGAATCGCTACTGAGGAAATTTAGAGAACCAGCATTTGAGGCTGACTGCAGTACAATTTTACTGCCGCCAACTTACATTTCGCGCAAAGACCACAAAGATAAGATAAGATAAGATAAGATAAGATAAGATAAGATAAGATAAGATAAGATAAGATAAGATAAGATAAGATAAGATAAGATAAGAGAGATTAGGGCTCGTACAGAGGCATATAGGCAACCATTTTTCCCTCGTTCTCTTTGGGAGTGGAACAGGGAGAGAAGATGCTAGTTGTGGTACGAGGTACCCTCCGCCGCGCACTGTATGGTGGGTTGCGGACTATGTATGTAGATGTAGATGTAGACGTGGATGTAGGAACAGAAAAAATGTTCATTTTGGAAACTTTTTGTGTTGGTTATTTTGCAGAACATTCTTCCAGAAATACATCTTCCTAGTATCAAGTGAGAATGTGTCCCCTAGCTGTTCTTAAAAAGCCTCTCCCAGCTTCAGTTTTGTTCCTTGATAAGTGAGTCGTGGCTGGCTCATGCTATGCACTGTATTAAACCTTCGTTGCGATTCTGTGTGTAGCCTCCCGCGGTCCTCGAGATTACGCCGTTGTCCTCTCCTTCCGCCGGTGGCAGCAGCGGTGTGTATCGATATTCTCACCTCGGACTATCTTTGACCTGGCGCTTATAGTTTCCAACCCAAGAAAATTTCTCCAAACTCCATTTTCCTGTCACAGTCATCAGGAAACAATTGCTGCCCATAATGTGGCTTCCACAGCATAAATGTGAGATCTTCCTTACGAATCGTTGTTACTGCGAAACGTGAAAGACAACTTTCACAAGATCCTCGACGCAGTGATTTATTAGGGCTCAACGCCACAATTCACCAGCTCTGTCAACAATCTCTGTCGCCGATGCAAAGAGATCAGGAAGACCATCAACTTTGAGGACACCACTCTCCGTTGTTAGTAATTTGGAATGGCAATTTGTAACTGTTTCTGCATCCAGTGTTGCATGGATCCGTCGTTCAGTCTTCCACTACCCCATATTCCCAAACCTCATAACGAGCTGCTGTTTTGGCCTGTTCTTCCACAGCCACCATAGGCAGCATTTTCCAACTGAAACAAGAGAAAAAAATTTGTTTAACACAACCTCAAGGAATACTGTTTCCAACAAAAGAAGTTCTAAGATAATTGGTTCATAAATAAAGAAATTATAATTGTTTTAAAACAGAGAGGTGACTTACCAGACACACTGTAGATACCTTAGGAGCTATGAAGGCCTGTTCAGTCGAAAAGATGTGTTCCACGGTAGCAAAGATGAACAAATGTTCATGCTCTTACGGTATGCACTTTAGAGCCCTTTTCTTTTCTTTTTTTTTGCCTGCTTAAATAACTTATGTATTCTTTTTTTCTTGTTTCTTTCTTTCCAGTAATTTTTCATTCTTTCCCTATGTTTTTCTGTTCTTTCTTCTGACCATATTGCACCTGTCTTTTTCTTTGTTTTCTCCTGGAAGACCTGGAAACCTTTTTCTTTTGCTCTGAACCTCTCTCTTTCTCATATTTCTTCCTCCACTGTTTCCATTTCCTTCATGTCTGCTTTAATTTCTTTTAGCCACGTCATTGATGCTTTTGGGTTTCTGTCAAAATTTTCTGTTAAAATTCTTTTTATTACCCTGTTTTCATCTAGCCTTTTTAAGTGCACTACTCCCCATAATGTCTGATTTTCACTCTGTTTTTTATAAACTTTTTAATTATTTTTTAATTTCCATTTCTCATTATCATATTTTGGTCATAAGATTTTTTCTGATTACTGTCCTTTCCTTCTCTTCTATTCGACCTGGATGTTTGGCTGTATTTAGCGAAAGGTATTCTGATGCATAAAGGCACTCTGGTTTAATGACAGTACTGTAGTGCCGAAGTTTCGCATTTATGGAAATAGATTTCTTGTTATACAGGTTTAGAGCCCTTGTTTATTGGACATTTTTTTCTTGTTTTGGTCCATACTACCTCCTCTGAAAATATGAAAAGCAAGGTCCTTGCAGTAGAAGGGGTCCAATCTCAGAGGTATCAGAACGATTTTCGCTTCTAGCTTTCGATTCGGTCGTTTACGGACCAAATTCCCTTACCTAAAATCAACACATTTAACTCCTCCATCAGTCCTGAAAGTTTGTATCATCATCATGGAATCAGTCTGTTTATTGCTTCCTCGCACGGCTAGGGGAAGGTGTCATGAAGTAACACTCGAAGGGAAATTGAATTTTCACCAGACTATGGCTATCGATAGAAGCTTAAAGCCTACACTCTTTGAATACACATATTACAAGGTATTGAGATATACTTGTTAAGTGAAAACGAAAATAGTATATAGAAGCTATATGCATTTCTCTGAAGGCTAACAAAGTGGCCACTTTCCTCTGTCTAGGGGGGGCAACGTGATCATCGTAGTAGATTTTCGGATATACTTTCTAGACATCTTGATGTCTTCGTATCTGAAACAATATCAAGCGCCTTGATTAGATCGCTTTAAACAGGATTTTTATATTAGGTCACATATAACAGAACGAGGTGCTTTAAATTAGTATAAATCAATTCAGGCGATAGAATGACATGCGATAGCTTTTTACATAAAACGGGGTTGTAAGTAAATCTGACCTTAAGTATTATGGGTGGATATATGGAAATAGGTAACCCTTACCAGGGTAAACAACTTGGCCACTTTTTGCGACGAGTAATGTGGCCTCTTTTCCCGACCGGACACCATGCCGGCATTAGTGGTTCACAGATGAAACTGTCAAACAGAAACAAACGACAAGGAACTACATGCGTTCTCCAAAAGACTTTGTTGAAACTCTGATGTGGTAAAAAAAAGTATTTCTCTATATGTTAGTGAGGTAACAAGACTAGTATAACTTAGTTACATTACATCATACGACTGAAAAATCAGAAAATGTAACGGAGGAAACTTCCTGTGCCATACTCACGGACAATAGAGATGGTTCACATTAGAACCAGTCCGATAACTTCTCGGTAGTCAGCAGGGCTATACAGGGCAAAAGATATGCTGCGGCCACTTCTGCCACCCCGAGCACTTTATGCAGCCTTCTCCTGTCTCGCGAAAAGACCGTGAAGGTAAAGTTAGAGAGATTGGACGTTCACTAGTTCTTCACGCTGACCAATCGCGACTGGAACAGGAAAAGGGGGAAGTGATACTGGTACTCAAATTACCCTCCACAACAATCCGCAACGACTTGCGGACTACAGATGTAGATGTGGCAGTAACGAGAATGCAGTTTAAAGACTGTCTCCTATAAAAAATAGTGAAAATGCTCTCAACATCCTAACAGTGTCGAGAACGAAGAGGGGACGTGTTGTGTTCGACTACAAAACGAGACTCGGAGTGGTCCGTGTTCTGTGACGATTGCGGCTTCTAGGTCGCTCATCGCGAGGAGTTAGGAAAGGCGACGCGCCCGCCGAGTTGTCCAGAGATCCAGCTGAAGGATGGCGCAAGCGCAGGCGGGCGCGGTCTGCCGTTGAGTCGGACTCGCTTTCGCCGGCTTTCTGACGCCGCCTCTTCCCTACCAGTGTTCGTCGTGTCGCGACGAAACGAGATCCAAGGAAAAGTAATCGCTAGGTCTGCGCATCACAAGGACGAGACAAGCCTCCCAGCACAAACTTCCTGCTCCTCCCCCTCCCCACCACCACCAACTGCCCCCCCCCCCCCAGACTGAGCTAGATGGGGCAGGGCTGGTCCACCGCTTCAAACCCCCATCCGGCCATCCAGATTAAGGTGTCCCACAGTCTCCATAAATAACATAACGTCATTGCCGCGATAGTTCCTTCGAAAAGAAGGACGCAACCGATTTCCTCCCCTAATCCGTGCTCTTGTTACATACCTAATCTACATCCACATCTACACTACTGACCATTAAAATTGCTACACCAGGAAGAAATACAGGTGATAAACGAGTATTCATTGGGCAAATATATTTTACTAGAACTGACATGTGATTACATTTTTACGCAATTTGAGTGCATAGAACCTGAGAAATTAGTACCCCGAACAACCACCTCTGGCCCTAATAACGGTCTTGACACTCCTGGGCAGTGAGTCAAACAGAGCTTCGATGCCGTGTACAGGTACAGCTGCCCATGCAGCTTCAACGCGATACCACAGTTCATCAAGAGTAGTGACAGGCGTATTGTGACGAGCCAGTTGCTCGGCCACCATTGACCAGACGTTTTCAATTGGTGAGAGATCTGGAGAATGTGCTGGTCAGGGCAGCAGTCGAACATTTTCTGTATCCAGAAAGGCCCCTACAGGACCTGCAACATGCGCTCGTGCATTATCCTGTTGAAATGTAGGGTTTCGCAGGGATCGAAAGAAGGGTAGAGCCACGGGTCGTAACACATCTGAAATGTAATGTCCACTGTTCAAAGTGCCGTCAATGCGAACAAGAGATGACCGAGACGTGTAACCAACGGCACCCCATACCATCACGCCGGGTGATACACCAGTATGGCGATGACGAATACAGTCTTCCAATGTGCGGTCACCGCGATGTCGCCAAACACGGATGCGACCAGCGTGATGCTGTAAACAAAACCTGGCTTCATCCTAAAAAATGACGTTTTGTCATTCGTGCACCCAGGTTCGTTGTCGAGTACACCATCGCAAGCGCTCCTGTCTGTGATGCACCGTCAAGGGTAACCGCAGCCACGGTCTCCGAGCTGATAGTCCATGCTGCTGCAAACGTCCCCATCTGTTTACTCAGGGATCGAGACTTGGCTGCCCGATCCGTTGCAGCCATCCGCATAAGATGCCTGTCATCTCGACTGTTAGCGATACGAGGCAGTTGGGATCCAGCACGGCGTTCCGTATTACCCTCTTGAACCCACCGATTCCATATTCTGCTAAAAGTCGTTGGATCTCAACCAACGCGAACAGCAATGTCGCGATAAATCACAATCGCGATAAGCGACCTTTATCAAAGTCGGGAACGTGATGGTACACATTTCACCTCCTTACACGAGGCATCACAACAACGTTTCACGAGGCAACGCCGGTCAACTGCTGTTTGTGTATGAGAAATCGGTTGGAAACTTTCCTCATGTCAGCGCGTTGTACGTGTCGCCACAGGCGCCAACCTTGTGTGAATGCTCTGAAAAGCTAATCATTTGCATATCACAGCATTTCTTCCTGCCGGTTAAATTTCGCGTCTGTAGCACGTCATATTCGTGGTGTAGCAATTTTAATGGCCAGTAGTGTAGAATGTGCAATAGCGTTCATAATTAATCAATTTAGGTCAGACCGATGACGACGTAACCCTCTGAAGATTTTTCTGGTACTGAACCGAAAGAACTCTCAATGCACTTAACATTTAAATGCTATGTACCCCGAAAGATATTTCAGTGCATCTTGGGATTCGCTGTTTTCGTTCATCATTAGGAAACTGCAACAGATCTAGTTCTTGTTCCCTGAAATTAGTACGATCCAATCAGCTGTCATATTTCTAGGCACGTTGATTATCAAAACAGTTTGCTTATCTTTATGAAGTCCTTTTCAGTGTCTTCTGTTGGAGAAATGTGCGACAGCGCCTCACCAGTACTCTCGATAACGGATGAATTTGCCGAGAACGAGATGTCTTCATTTATTTTTCACCGCTAAAGGTACTGATCTTTTGTAAAATGTTTCCAGTACTGATCTTTTGTAAAATGTTTACAGACAACGAATTTCTGACAAAAAAATTCTCCAAAGTGTCTTGGTTTAGCCTGGAAGTCAAGATTTACAAACTGCCACATTCCAAAGGGAGAGTTTACTGAAATTTTTAAGCCCCTCTGGAGAAAGCGACTTTTCCATTTTCCCTACATGCGGTACTAGCATAGAGCCTGCTGCTTATTGTGTTTTTCGTTAATCGAATCTTTATGTTGTTCACAAACTGTAACACCTTTAAACTTTAACGCTAAATAAGATCATAAAAGCATGATCTTTGCCTGATGTACTTATGACCAGCGATTCTGGTCGCTGGACTCCAGGATTTTTCTTATAATCGCCCCTTTTTCCTTCTTGCTGTCGTATTTCCATAGAGTCTTCATCCCCTAATTCATATTTACTTATATCTAAAAAAATGGCTCTGAGCACTATGGGACTCAACTGCTGTGGTCATTAGTCCCCTAGAACTTAGAACTACTTAAACCTAACTAACCTAAGGACATCACACACATCCATGCCCGAGGCAGAATTCGAACCTGCGACCGTAGTAGTCGTACGGTTCCGGACTGCGCGCCTAGAACCGTGAGAGCACCGCGGCCTGCCTCCTTATATCTAACCGAGAACTGAAATATCAGTTTTAACAAATTTACGTTTGAAATTTTTTTGATATACGGAAACATTTTGTTAAATATTGCATCCCCTTTTTACCCCCTTGGTGGATGAATTGCCAAAAATGCTGAAACACAGGTTTCTTTATTTCTGACCGAGAAACCAAATACCACTTTTGTAGCTCTTGTTTCAAAACTACCTTAATAACGGCATATTTTCAAAAACACTGACATGCACTTTTTCACCCCCGCAGGTGTGAAATTTCGAATAATCCCTTCTTGAACGATGCTTACAGCATAAAACCAGAACCTCCCCAAATATCAAGATTGTGTCTTTCGCGGTTCGAGGAGTGCGATGATGATTCAATGAATCAATCTGGCTCTATTCCACCCCCTTAGGGGTTGAATTTCCAAAAACAGTGAAACGTATTATTTCTGACTGAGAAGCCAAATACCAACTGTTACAGATACAGCTTTATCAATGTTTTCACAATGGAATATTTTCCTAAAACATTTCACCCCCTTAGTGGTTGATTATCCAAAAAAAGTGAAACGGGTATTTTCTTTATTTGTGTCTCAGAAACCAAACACAGTTTTTCATACATTTATATTCAAAAATGTTGGCATAATGAAATATTTCCATAAAAACTTTCATTCCCTATTTCGCTCCCATGGCGGTTCAATTTCCGAAAACAGTGAAACATAAATTTTTTTTTACTTCTTACAAAGAAGCCAAATTCAAATTTTCGTCGATTTAGCTTTAAAAATGCTGTCATAATGAAAAGTTTCATAAAACATCTACTTAGGAACTGAATTTCCAAAAATCACTGAAACACGTATTTTTTTTCTCTTTGTAGATTTAAAAATAGTGTAGTAGTTCATTAATAATCACTATTTTCAAAAAACTTTCACCCACTATTTTACACTCATAGGGATGAAATTTCAAAAAATGCTGAAACACGTATTTCTTTATTTCGGATCGAGAAATCAAATACCGATTTCCATAGGTCTGGCTTCAATATTGCCTTAATAGCGACATGTTTTCCAAAATCTTTCATTACCTATTCTACACCCTTAGGGGTGAAACTTCGAGAAATCCCTTCTTAAACGATGCCTACCGTATAAGATTAACAACCGTCCTTGTAGAGACGCTGCCTTTTATTTACAGAGACGAAACTTTGATACCGCGCCTGTTGAAACATCAGACGCTTCGTCTAGTTTTGCTATAAATTACCCACCACGCTGAAAGTAAAATGTAACACTTCTCGTGTTTGTTTGTATATGGTTCGCATCTGAAAAATTTGTAAAACTGATACTGCCACAGAAATGCATAAATTTCTGTCCAGGGACAGAACTACGTGAAAATTCATTTTTGAATGGAAGTTATATGGGGCTGACGTTGTGCGATGATGCAAAATCCAGATTAGGCAGTACATCAAAACATTCACCTGCAACAAAGCAATCTGTTTTCAATGAAATTTACATATGCTATTTGAGTGCAAAACAAATGACTCAGATTAAAATGTTGGCCCTGAATGTTGTTAATCTTTATCCTTAGTCTTGCAAACAATCACTGTTTCAGAACTGATATTCTAGTCACACAGCAAATTAACAAAAACAAAAAACAAAACTGACGCAACTGATTTTCTGATAAAACTACTTAAGACTACAAAATAGCATTTTACTGATATCTTCTACTGGTATCAAGCCTCTGAGCTGATACGATACTTTTCACAAATACGTTCCGACGATCACTGTACCTTACAGTGGACATGAACTTCTGATGGTAATTAAATTTGTTGGACATGAACTTTTGCTGATGATTAAATTCTACATCTACATCTACATTTATACTCCGCAAGCCACCCAACGGTGTGTGGCGGAGGGCACTTTACGTGCCACTGTCATTACCTCCCTTTCCTGTTCCAGTCGCGTATGGTTCGCGGGAAGAACGGCTGTCTGAAAGCCTCAGTGCGCGCTCTAATCTCTCTAATTTTACATTCGTGATCTCCTCGGGAGGTATAAGTAGGGGGAAGCAATATATTCGATACCTCATCCAGAAACGCACCCTCTCGAAACCTGGCGAGCAAGCTACACTGCGATGCAGAGCGCCTCTCTTGCAGAGTCTGCCACTTGAGTTTGCTAAACATCTCCGTAAGGCAATCACGGTTACCAAATAACCCTGTGACGAAACGCGCCGCTCTTCTTTGGATCTTCTCTATCTCCTCCGTCAACCCGACCTGGTACAGATCCCACACTGATGAGCAATACTCAAGTATAGCTCGAACGAGTGTTTTGTAAGCCACCTCCTTTGTTGATGGACTACATTTTATAAGGACTCTCCCAATGAATCTCAACCTGGTATCCGCCTTACCAACAATTAATTTTATGTGATCATTCCACTTCAAATCGTTCCGCACGCATACTCCCAGATATTTTACAGAAGTAACTGCTACCAGTGTTTGTTCCACTATCACATAGTCATACAATAAAGGATCCTTCTTCCTATGTATTCGCAAAACATTACATTTGTCTACGTTAAGGGTCAGTTGCCACTCCCTGCACCAAGTGCCTATCCGCTGCAGATCTTCCTGCATTTCGCTACAATTTTCTAATGCTGCAACTTCTCTGTATACTACAGCATCATCCGCGAAAAGCCGCATGGAACTTCCGACACTATCTACTAGGTCATTTATATATATTGTGAAAAGCAATGATGCCATAACACTCCCCTGTGGCATGCCAGAGGTTACTTTAACGTCTGTAGACGTCTCTCCATTGAGAACAACATGCTGTGTTTTGTTTGCTAAAAACTCTTCATCCAGCCACACAGCTGGTCTGATATTCCTGCTGCTTCTGCTGAGTCGGGAGGTCGGTAAAAGGAGCCAATTATTAACTTAGCTCGGTTGTTGAGTGTAACCTCCACCCATAATAATTCACAGGAACTATCCACTTCTACTTCACTACAGGATAAACTACTACTAACAGCGACGAACACTCCACCACCGGTTGCATGTCATCTATCCTATCTAAACACCGTCTGTGCCTTTGTAAAAATTTCGGCAGAATTTCTCTCTGGCTTGTTGGTCTACCTGTGCGAACGAAATGCTCGTCTCCTCCGCAACCTGTTACTACAAAAATAATTCGACCTCAGTTTTCACCTTTTAGCACTGCGGAAATTGCGTTATGATCCTCGATTACAACACGATTTTTGAGCACAATTTCAAAAATTAGAATCAATAGGAGAACACTGGTGATGTTTTGTAGTATTTTTTTTCAACCACGTCTCGCTTGTCGAGAAGACCAGTGAACGGGAGACTGACTACACTTTCTTTTAATTGCCTATTTCATTTAATATTTTGATTCTATGTATCTTGAAACTGAGGGAGCCAAAATTTCTTCAATCTTAGCTAAATTTCTACGTTTATTACAGAAAAGAATGGGAATAAAAACCTAAAACTGGTCATTTCAGGAACCGGCTATTTTGAGCAGTTTCAACTGTCAGGTTAAATTGGCGTTGAAAAAAAAATCGATATAACCGAAAACCGGTTTTTTCAGCGGTAATCGCCATCCCTATGCGCCATTTGTGGATGGAACCGCGTAGGGAGAACACGCATAATTGGGTACCAGAAATACCCTCCGCCACACACTGTAAAGTGGCTTGTGGCGTGGAAACAGATAAGCAACACGTACGAGCGTGGAGGAAGTTGTACATGGAAGCGTTGTGCATCAGTCAGCTCTGGAAGTTGAGGAATGAGACCCCTGGCGTGGGAGAAAGCGTACCGTCATTATTACTCATCTCTTCCCGCTGCTTCTGCTGTGACGTAACACCGGGCCCCTTGATTAGTTAGCGCCGCGACTGGAAATCACGCAACAGAGACGCTACCGTGTTTACTTGGAGGAATTGTCGTGGGCGGAAGCGAGCAGCTAGAAGCGTTCGGAGCTTGCTGCAACAGTTGCTTACAGTTTAATTGCAATTAATCCACGGTTCCGCGCTGTTTGCAGAGGAGTAATTTGGAAACGTGGAAGACTGGTTTAACGAACCGTCGGCGGCGATATCATCGGAGACGCAACACTAGCTGAAGATGTGGTACAAAAATAATTACGGCTGCGTTTACGCGCGCTGTATTTTACGGCAATGTGTGGCAGCGATAGTCTTGCTATCGACATCTCTCCCACGAACTGCAATACACGGATGTTTTGTGAGATGGGCAGGCGATATTGATAATGGATCAGGCAACTTAAGGCATCTGCCAACGTATCGCCCAAGTTTGGCCGGTGTTGTCCACCAAGGGAGCAGAATGGTACGTATTGCCGGGTAATATGTACTAGGTCTGTTGATAAAATATCCATATATCCACACATCTGTCAAAAAATACGGATAAATATCGACGATATTATTCGCACCGACATATAGATATGAAAATGGAAATACTGGGTGCAAATATTTGTAATTTACGTTACATTTTCTTCGCAATTGTAGGTAAATATTTGAAATACACTACTGGCCATTAAAATTGCTACACAATGAAGATGACGTGCTACAGACGCGACATTTAACCGACAGGGAGAAGATGCTGTGATATGCAAAGGATTAGCTTTTCGGAGCATTTACACAAGGTTGCCGCCGGTGGCGGCACCTACAACGTGCTGACATGACGAAACTTTTCAACCGATTTCTCATGCACAACGGCAGTTGACCGGCGTTGCCTGGTGAAACGTTCTTCTGATGCCTCGTGTAAGGAGGCTAAATGCGTACCATCACGTTTCCGACTTTGATATAGGTCGGATTGTAGCCTATCGCGATTGCGGTTTATCGTATCGCGACATTGCTGCTCGCGTTGATCCAGATCCAATGACTGTTGGCAGAATATGGTCCAGGAGGGTAATACGGAACGCCGTGTTGGATCCCAACGGGCTCGTATCACTAGCAGTCGAGATGACAGGCATCTTATGCGCATGGCTGTATCGGATCGTGCAGCCACGTCTGGATCCCTGAGTCAACAGATGGGGACGTTCGCAAGGCGACAACCATCTGCACGAACAGTTCGACGACGTTTGCAGCAGCATGGACTATCAGCTCGGAGACCATGGCTGTGGTTACCCTTGACGCTGCACCACAGACAGGAGCGCCTGCGGTGGTGTACTCAACGACGAACCTGGGTGCACGAATAGTAAACCGTCATTTTTTCGGATGAATTCAGGTTCTGTTTACAGTATCATGATGGTCGCATCCGTGTTTGGCGACATCGCGGTGAACGCACATTGGAAGCGTGTATTCGTCATCGCCATACTGTCGTATCACCCAGCGTGATGGTATGGGGTGCCATTGGTTACACGTCTCGGTCACCTCTTGTTCGCATTGACGGCACTTTGAACAGTGGACGTTACATTTGAAATGTGTTACGACCCGTAGCTCTACCCTTCTAATGGTTCAAATGTCTCTGAGCACACTCGGACTTAACTTCTGAGGTCATCAGTCCACTAGAACTTAGAACTACTTAAACCTAACTAACCTTAGGACATCACACACATCCATGCCCGATGCAGGATTCGAACCTGCGTCCGTAGCGGCCGCGCAGTTCCAGACTGTAGCGCCTAGAACCGCTCCACCACTCCGTCCGCCCGTCTAACCTTCATTCGAACCCTGCGAAGAGGATAATGAACGACCGCATGTTGCAGGTCCTGTACGGGCCTTTTCGGATACAGGAAAATGTTCGGCTGCTGCCCTGGCCAGCACATTCTCCAGATCTCTCACTAACTGAAAACGTCTGGTCAATGGTGGCCGAGTAACTGGCTCGTCTCAATACGCCAGTCACTATTCTTGATGAACTGTGGTATCGTGTTCAAGCTGCATGGGCAGCTGTACCTGTACACACCATCCAAGTTCTGATTGACTCAATGCCCAGGCGTATGAAGGCCGTTATTACGGCCAGAGGTGGTTTTTCTGGGTACTCATTTCTCCGTATCTATGCACCCAAATTGCATGATATGTAATCACATGTCAGTTCTATTATAATGTATTTTTCGAATGAATACTCGTTTATCACCTGCGTTTCTTTTTGGTGTAGCAAATTTGTTGCCCAGTAGTTGAGGTTTTTTTTTTAAATTGTTGTAGAACATAATTTTACTTCCAGTGTGTGAAGGACTCTTAATACTTTTCGATCTTTTATCACGTCCAGTATTTCTCTTTGACTGTGTAAAGCAAATATATGTGGCTCAAAAGAAGTCCGATTGATCTGGGAGAGGGGAGGGGGAGGGTTGTGAATAGAATAACGATTTCCGGTGTGAAGAAGTAGCACACCACTTGCGATAAAAAATAGTTTTTAACGCAACTAGTGTGTTATTTTTTTACATGGGCAGCAGTGTTTTCAGTAGTCGCAGGGGCAACTGACTGCATGATTGACTGATCTGGCCTTGCAACATTAACCAAAACAGCCTTGCTGTGCTGGTACTGCAAACAGCTGAAGGCAATGGGAAACTATAGCTGTAATTTTTCCCGAAGGCATGCAGCTTTAGTGTACGGTTAAATGATAGTAGGAAAGGGAAAAGAAGGAAACATAGTAGGTGACTATGGAATGGGGGTAAGGAATGAAAGAGGAAGCCGCCTAGTAGAATTTTGCACAGAGAATAACTTGATCATAGCTAACACTTGGGTTAAGAATGACGGAAGAAGGGTGTACACGTTGAAACCTTCCCGTCTCTTCTATATCTCTTTTGTTACGCAACCTTCCCTTCTACAATAACCTATGAAACCTTCCCTTAGGATTTCTATCTCTTGCTTAATAACAAATGAAATTTTCTCTTTGAAATTTATTCTCTTTCTCAATATTCGCATACAAATTTAATTGCTGCTTATTAAAAGTGATTTTCTGATTATTTCGACAAAACATAGAATGTCTCGTCGTCGTGGCCCTCAGTCGTTACCTGCAATAACCCAAAACTGTTCCTTACCTTCTTTACTGTTACTTGATCGCCATCTGACTGCTACATCGAACTACGACATGAATATACTTATTCTGTTTTACTATACTCTATTAGCTGCTGGTGGTCTGCCATAATAAGTGGCTGTATTTATTACCAAAGCTGACGTTATTCTTTAATAGCAAAGCTGACGTTATTCTTTAATTAATTTGACTGAAGTTACGAAATTCATACTTAAACGTTTTCTTGACAACAATAAAATTTTGCAAAGTTTTACGTTGATGGTTTTTGGGATGGATTATAATCAGTAATGCAATATTGCTGGCAAAAATTAACTATATTCTGAATGAAATTTACAACCAGCATTGCGCAAACATACCTTCAGTATTCTTGAGTTTCTCAAAAAAATAATTCAATAATATTAGCTCCTCTTATGATAATAGTTAGCTGATGTCTCTGTACATCCGTTTATAATCTCTTGTAAATCATAGCTGGTGGCTGGCAAGCACACTGCTCCTCTCAACCTCTCGCTTCAGACCTGCTACCGACTCGCTTCACATCTCGCTTACTACTGACATCCTACGAACGCTTAAGTGCGGTCTCTCCTGCCAACAATGCTTTCTGGTGCAGACAATCCCTGCTACCGCAACATGAACTCGCAAAATTCTTGTATGTGGAGTACCGCAAATCCATTATGTATTCATGAGGAACCACTTCATTCTGTGAAAACAGGAGTTTTGATTGCAATTTCTAGACGTCGGATTGTGGGTCCGATATTTTCAACGAAACAATAAACGCCCAACAATACTGCAGTGATATTCTGTACCCATTCATAGGAGAACTTGTGTTAAGTGAAATACTGAACGGTTATTTTCAACAAGATTGTGCAACCGCGCATACAGCTCGCGTTTCAATGTCACTGCTTGCTGATGTTTTTGGTGATCGCATAATTTCATAGGGACTTTTCCCACCGTGAGATAGACGCAGTTCCGAGGGAAGAAAAGAGAACAGAAGCCGAGAGCAGAACCGTGTCAAGTTAGAAGGCCCTACGATAAGTGACGGACACCCACGTCGCCAGCTAACCGCTATGACCACCCCCCAGCCCATGTTAAAAGCTAGAGCCCTCCAGAAGACCAGTATAGATCTTACGATAACACAAAAAGGGCTACCCCAGCTGCAAGCTTTAGCGTGAGACTTTTTCGCGTCTCTGTTACGTCAGGACCACGCCCCAGCCCATGTTAAAACATAGAGCCCTCCAGAAGAACAGTATAGATCTTACGATAACACTAAAAGGACCACACCAGCTGCAAGTTTTAGCGTGAGACTTTTTCGCGTCTCTGTTACGTTGCAAACTTTAAAAACATTGCCCCACCACGAAAAGTATAACATTTCTCATTGGATAGACAGAATTTTTGTAGGCGGAGCCTAAGGTTAACATTGAGACCCTGATTGGTCAGATGAAAACACAGCCAGATAGTTTTTTAAACCAACTTCGGTAAATTGTAGTAAGGAGAAGTTAGGAGAGAGTTGCTTCCGAGACGGCGAGGCGAGCAGAGCTGAGCTGCTCGCCGCCCCCTGACGAACACCGACAGGGTAATGAACACACGCGATGCCGCATAACAGCGCATAAAGCTTCACTCAGAACTGCATAAGTCTCATCTGTTACACCACTTTTTTGCGTAATACTAGTGTCGATCGTAAATTAAAGCTCATGGCATTCACATTTGCCACTTGAAGTAAAAATCTGAAACTCGATGATTTTTCTGTTATTTAGTTATTGAGAAGCCACATCAGCCACTGTAATTTACGACAAGTTAGATAAGTAATTAAAGATAATTGTGGGTCACTGTAGACCATTTTCATAGTTTTCTCTTTTGTGAAACTTAATTTAAATCTAGATTATAGATGTGATATGGCATAGGTCATCCTTCGATCCATTGTAGAAGTTGGAAACCCATTCAGGGAATATTAGTTCACATTTTTGTTGAACGCAGTTGGTTTTTATCATCCTGTATTAAAACATTTCCTTTTGTCAACAGTGCAATTTATAAACAATGCCCGCATCTAGTGGTCATGCGGTAGCGTTCTCGCTTCCCCCGCCCGGGTTCCCGGGTTCGATTCCCGGCGGGGTCAGGGATTTTCTCTGCCTCGTGATGGCTGGGTGTTGTGTGATGTCCTTAGGTTAGGTTTAAGTAGTTCTCAGTTCTAGGGGACTGATGACCATAGATTTTAAGTCCCATAGTGCTCAGATCCATATAAACGATGTATTGTGAGTAGAATAAAATTTCCAATGGTAAACTTAACTGCTTTTTCGACGTTATTTTACCAGCTAACTAAAAATAGGAAAGCCTTGAACCCCTTCCACTAAATTTAGTTAATATTAAGATTCTTTTACAGGGAGTGCACTGGAGCTGACGCTGGTATCATTAAGTATTTGGTTATATCATCGCTAGTCTCACTGAACTCTTCTGAATTCTACATGTCATGTGTGGTCTGGCGTCTCCTTACCAGCAACAGGTCCCAGGTTCAAACTAGTCAATTCCCTAAAAAACACGCTCAGAGTGTCGTTGCGCGAAAGTGGTAGGGAGACACCATATAGAACAAACAGACACCACGCAGAATGCTAGAAGTGTGCCCCTTGTAAACACTTCTGGCCCAGAAACGTACTGATACAAACACTGCCGGGCAACAGTGGATGACAATGATGCTGAACATGTGGCTGCAATTTGTGTGGCCGACAGTTTTGCTGGACAGCATTTACTGCCTTTATTGTCAGAAATATGGAACTTTTTACGATCGGTATAATACATTTCCGACGTGATTAGTAGCACACCAAACAGAAGAACTCTTCAGAGTCCCAGAAACCGTCGCCATGACTTCACCCTCTGACGGTGCGGCGCTGAACGTTTTCTTCGGAGGTGGTGTGGCGCCACTCCACAGATTGCCAATTTGTTTCCGGTTCGAAGTGATGAACCCATGTTTCATGGCCTTTGCCAATGTTTGACAAAAATTTGACAAGATCAACCTGGTAACGCGCAAGCGATTCCGTACAGATGGTCCTTCGTTACTCCTTATGGTTTCTTGTTAAGCGGCGAAGAAACCTTTGAGTACTCCAGCTGGTGGACGAGTGTACTAGCGCTACCAACATAGACGTTCAGTTGAGCAGCGAGGTGTTTGGTTATGATCCGTCGATCACCTCGAATGAGAGTGTCTACACGTTTCAACGTTGCAGAAGACACAACTGTGTGAGGGCTGTCTGCACGAGGCAGACCGGACAAGTTTGCGCGACCTTGTTGCTATGATGACCGACGCCTCGTCCAACGACTCACCGTGGTTTTGTTCACGGCCAGGTCTCTCTCTAGACATTGTGCAGTAGCCTATCAATATCTGTGACGTTTCGTTTACCGCCAAAAGAGCCTCAATGACAGCTTGGAATGCCAGTTTGAAGGCTATGTATAGCGCCGGCACCTATGAGAGCTTCATGAAACTACAAATTTCGCATTTTTTCAACTGAAACCGGCCGAGAAAAAAATGTGTTGCATTAGTTATCGGGCGCCGCTCGTAGATTATTACTCTGTACAAGTCATTGGAGACGACAGATGTCCAATACCAAAATACAGTGTGGTTATACAAGGTGCGACAATAAAGTAATGAGACTGATTTTCTTTAGAAGATGTGGCAACACTGCCGGCTTGTGTAGGCACAATATTTTTGACCTTGGTCTATAAGCTTCTTCTTGTCCAAGTGGCACATCGATGCAACTGCTCAGTCATGAGTTGTGCTGTAATAAGTTAACACGTGTTTGTGTCTCTCGTCACAGAAATAGAACCACATAATATTGTGGAAGGGTATACCATTTCTTTTTGCGTTAAATTGGGTGAAAACGCGATGACGACTTATGGTAAGCTCCAGAAGGCTTTTGGAGAGGAGGTTATGTCAAGAGCTCAAGTTTTTCGTTGGCATAAAATGTTTAGTGATGGCAGAAGGAGTGTTGAACTCAAAAGTGAAATGCATGCTTGCGTGCTTCTTTGATTCCAAGGGAATTGTTCATTAAGAGTGGGTGTCTTCTCGACAAAGAAATTTTAGAAAGACTTCGTAAAAGTGTTCTTCGTGTCCGTGCCAACGTTGCTGATAATTGGATTCTGCATCACGATAATGCGCCATGCCATACTGCTGTGTCAGTACAGAAATTTTTAACTTCAAAACAAATTTCAGTACTACCACAGCCACCTTATTCACCAGATATCGCTCCTTGCGATAAAACGGCGGTCAAGGGACACCATTTTCAAACTACACAAGATGTCCAAAAACCTGTGACGAGGATCTTGGAGGATATTACAGAAGATGAGTTCCAGAAATGTTACCATCAATGGCAGAAGCGCTGGATAAAGTGTTTGCGATTAGAAAGGAACTACTTTGAAGGAGACAACACTAAACTTGACTAAAACGATAAGCAACATTTGCTTTCACACCAGTCTCATTACTTTATTGTCGCACCTCGTAATTAAACTTTCGCTTCTTGATGCAGTGTAGACGGAAAACTACTCGCCGCATGGGTACACAACTTTATAGGAATGATGTTCAGACTTTCCGCAACAGGATTTGCGTTGGTAGTAGACTTGGCCACTGTTTCTATGTTTCGAAACAGTGTATCGATACGTGGATCTTCGTGAAACACTTTCAAGAGTGTGAAATATTTTTGCGAAGCAATAGCATGAAGCTTAAGATATCCGAAAATAAATCTTCGTTTCTAGCTGACTGTCCTATTCCAAAATGGCGTAACATCTGCTTTATAAACACTAACCAAATAATAAAACAACGCATACTATTCACATTCAACATAATAAATATGTTAAAATCATTCAGTTAAATTACACTATTTTTTATAAAATACGCTTCCTGTTCGTGTACAGTAATCATATTAAGAAACGCAAGTAAGCCTACAATATCTTCAATTAAAAAAGGCATAGAGTGACAGTTATTAGACATATACATAAATTAGATCTAGGTATAATTGCAAGCAATCTGTTAGACATATCACTGATAGTGTAATGGTGAACGGGCAGGGCTGGGAAGCATGGTGAATATATAGTAACTGTTCGAACACCTAGAAAGACAAAATTTTTTCGAATTATTTGGCATTATTTGTGAGTCTATAGTCACTGTGCCTATTATCCACAATGATTCCCTTTGTGTGCATGGAAATTAGCAGGATGGGTATATTACCCCTACTAACGGAATGTGGGAATCCCAGTAGCATATCAGTTGTTTCTGCAGTTTGCTCCGACCTCCAGATCCGTTCGTGGTGGTTCTTCTGTCTTCAGCTATGGCTGTCCTTAGCCAATTGAAAAGTATGAAAGTCACACGACACGAAAGCAGCGCATTTGCTGCAGTAAATACGAAACTGCCAAGACGCCTAAGTGATAGTTTCATACTTTCTGCGACATGGTTAGCGCTCTCCCACCTCATTTGTGTTTATATGGACATACTTATACAGTAGACATTCAAGATGATAAAATGTGTAGGTTTATTAGATTACAAAACACAAACTGTTTCACTGTTTCGAAACAAGGTATCGAAACATTACATTGTACTGTTTCATTTGTTTCGAAACAGTTACGTGTTTCAGTTTGCCCGTCTCTAGTTGGTAGTAGTGTTATTTTCACGAGTTACCGGAAGGCACCGCTACTGGTTCGTCGATGTTGGGTTTAAACACGAGCAACAGGATGCGTTACGGTTGAAGACGATCAACGTGGGTCTGGACAAGGTGAGCAGGGCGTTACCCGTAAAACTGTTTTATCGAAACAACGGCAACAGTACTGCTGCTCTTCGCTGGTATCGAGGCATTAAAGAAATACGAAAGAGGTCCTCTTTCTGCACTGGATTTAAAGAACGTACTTCGAAAGTTCGAATTAACTGGCGATTTGGGAATCACTCCTGGGAGAGGGCGACAGCCAGTTCCGCCACAGATTGAAGAAGTCACTGTTGCCATGGCTCAGAATGCTGGATGCAACTGCCATCTTCATGCAGTGCACGAGCTGTGTCAACACAGCTGAACATTCCACGATCCAACATTCGAAATGTGAGCCCAACAATTGCGAAAAGGTGTCTTTAGTGCGGTTCCAGGCTACATTTTCAGCACGTACACCAAGTCCTTTAGTCCATACATGAATTTTTTCATCATGACTAGCTTTTCTACAGGAGCGTATATACAATGTAAGTGGCATGTTACTATAAACATAGCTAGGTCTACTTTGGGTCTTCTGATCAATACCACAATGCCACGTCTTGTAAGCGATGACGTCTCGATCGGCGAAAGATTCAAGTCCAGGAAGGGAGGCGTTTCCACAACGAACGATGGCTAGGGTAAACCAACCACTACCAGAATTCCCAGTAGCGATGTCAAGAGTAAAATTTACCCTGCAGCCACGGAAAAATATAGGTCCATTTAAAATGACTGCTAGGGCTGTTCCATTTCCTCCAAGTTTATTCTCGAGGCTAATAATATGTTTGTAGACAAGCATGCGGAGTTGCCGATACACACGTCGACGAGGCATAGTGCTTCAATGCTGTTGCAGATAGAGCTCACAGCGGAATAGCTCCGCTGCCGAGTCGAATTAGCTGGGTTTCCCCCATGTTTTAGAAGAACCAGTGCCTTTTGCACTCTGTCTTCTCCTCTTTTCTTTTGTGTTTCGGAGCTTTAACTTATTTGGTAATTATTTTGGGGTCTCCTTCCTAATGAGTGATGTAGGTAAGATATTTTTGTGAGGGGCTTAGATGGTGGTGTTTGTAAGGAGGTTGAACTTTGTTAGATCTAGATCCTAAAGATTCGGTTGATGGTTGTTTTTGGGGTTTTAATTTGGGGGTGGATTTCCCTGCCAAGGGTGTTGATGAGTTGGTATCGTGATGTGCGTGCAGCCTCATAAAAGTTGATTGATTTTTGTTGGATGATATGATAGATGGTGGGTTGTCCTAACATGTTTCGCATTTCTTCATTGCTGGTATAGCGGTTTGCTTCAGCTATGATGCGAAATGCTTTGTTTTGTAACGTTTCGATTTTTGTTAAATTTGTGTCAGCGGCCATACTCCATGCCTCCGATCCGTATAGTATAACCGGTAGGATAATTGCCTTCCATGTCTTGATTTTCGTTGCTGTCGTGAGACCCCTTCCTTTTAACAGGGGGTACAGCTGGAAGAGGCGTGCAGCGCCCTTGTTGCACGCCTCATTTAAATGCTGTTTGAATGTCAGGTGTTTATCCAATTTTAGGCCTAGGTACTGGACTGTCTCTCTCCACGGTAGATTTTGGTTGTTTACTGTTAAGTTCCTAAGTGGCTGTTTGCGTTTGGTTGTGAATATTATTGCCTGGCACTTGTCAGGGTTTATCTTCGTTTTCCAGATGTTGCACCATTTGATCATATCTTCTAAGTGTCGTTGCAGGCTGGCCACTATGTAATTTAAATTTCTGCCGCTGTGATATAGCGCTGTGTCATCTGCATACAGCGCTATATTTCCTCTTGGTGCTTTAGGTACATCGTTAGTATATAAGAGGTATAGGAGGGGACCAAGCACAGAACCCTGTGGTACCCCTGCTTCTATTGTTTTCGGTGCACTTTCAGCGCCTTCTATTGTTGAGTAAAACTTCCTGTTTGTGAGGAAGGATCTAATAATTTTTACTATGTGGGTTGGGATGTTTACTTGGAACATTTTGTAGAGCAAGCCGCCATGCCAAACTCGATCAAACGCCTTTTCAATATCTAGAAATATTGCAGCTGTGCTATGTCCTTGGGATTTCTCTGTACAGATGTGCTCTATCAGGCGAATGGCCTGATGTATGGTGCTATGTCCAGCACGAAAACCGAATTGCTCGGGGCAGAGGATGTTGTTTGTTTGGAGGTAGTGCAACAATGGGATCTGTATTAAGATTTCTAGGATTTTAGAGAGGTGGTTTAACAGGGAGATTGGCCGGTAGTTTTGTGGGAATAGATGGTTTTTATTGGGTTTAGGGATTGAGATGATTTTTGCAACCTTCCAGGCTGAAGGGAAATAGTTTATTTTTAGGCAGTTGTTTAGTATGGCTGTGAGATGTGATATAGCGGGTTCAGGAAGGTTTTTGAGGAAGGGAGGTTTGATACTGTCGGGACCAGGGGCTTTGGAGTTGCCGATTCGCCTGATAAGAGCGCCAACTGCACGTTCGCTGACTGGGGTGAAGAAGGTGTCTTGTCTCTGTCGAAGTTTTCTGTTGAGATAGCGGCGGACCCTTCTTTCGTTCCTCTCTACTTCCTCTTCGTCTTCATCCGCTATGTTTTCTCTGAATTGGCGCTCGAGCGTGCTCGACATGGCGTCTGCCTTTTCCTCTGGCGAGTACACGATACCATTTTCTCCGTGTAGAGGATTGATGGCCTTCCGGGGTTGCCTTCTGGCTCTAATTTTGCTCCAGAGGTGGTCCGGGTTTGTGTTTGCCTCCTGCAGGCTTCTTTCCCAGCGGGAATTTCTGAGCATTTGCAGTCTCTGCCGTATTTCTCTGGCCATCCTTTCCATGTTTCTCCTGTCTTGAGGATCTCGAAATCGTTGCCAGAGCTTTCGGATTCTCTTCTTGTCCGCAATGAGCTGGGCCAGGTCAGGTGGTAAATCGCCTCTTCCTTGCTCATGTGTGATCTTTATCGTTGCGATTTTGCTACATGAGGACACTATATGGGTGAATTCTTGAATAGCTTGGTCGATGTCCTTTTTACGGGGCATCTCTGGAGCAATGTTAGGTATGTGGTGGGCGATGAGCGTCTTGTAGCGCTCCCAGTTGGTATGGTATGTAACTCTCCTTCTCGTCTCCGGACCATCCCGATCGTCCTCGAATCTAAGGATAACCGGGTTATGATCCGAGTCAAGGGCATTCACTACTTCAGTTGTTATGGCCAGAGAGATGTTCTTGTGTAGGTAGACGTCCAGTATATCTGGCCGGCATCTGGAGTCGTAGTGGAAGTGAGTGGGCTCTTCTGGAGCGACTATTTCAATGTCTGGATCATTGTCCAGGTATCTTAAGAGTGTTCTACCACTGGTGTTCGTGGTGCGGCAACCCCAGGCTCTGTGCTTTGAGTTTAGGTCCCCCCCTATAATGACTCTGTGGTTTCCGTTTAATAAGGCGTCTAGATCTATGGTAGGGATGTTATGGTGAGGTGGATTGTATGCAGCGATGAGATGGGTGACGTGGCCTTCTATGAGGAGTTCGATTCCGGTTGCTTCTACGACTTGGAGCTGAGGCAGAGTTATTCTCTGATGGCATATCCTCTGTTTTACAAGGATTGCTGTCCCACCACCTGGGCGGTTTGGCCGGTCTGTTCTGTGTGTGACGTAGTTACGGATCTGGAAATTTTGGTTTGGGGTCAGATGGGTTTCATTAATGAGAGCTATGTCCACTCCATGTTCCTCCAAGAAGAGTTCCAGCTCGTGTCGTTGTTGGTAAATGCCATTGGTGTTCCAAATGGTTATTTGTGGGTGTTTGCTTCTATCCTCCACTGCAGAAGATTGGCAAGATGGTGGTGAAAAGCAGGGTGAATTTTGTCATCATGTCTGGGGCGGCCATGATCTGTGTGAAGGCGTCTTTTAGTTTGCCAAATATGACTCTGAAGTTTATTTTGGTTAGTGACTTGAGGAAGTCCCATATTTGTTCCAAGATTTGCTTTGGTTCAGCATCTTGTGTCTGTTCTTGTGTCTGCTCACAGGTTTGTGGGGTGGATTGAGTTTCTTGTTCTGGGGTGGAGTTTGCTGTGCTCCCGTTTTCGTCTGTTTGCTCGGTCGGTTGCTCAGGTGTGGTGGTATTCGCCTGAAGAGTGGTTGTTTCCGTCGTTTCTGCCGTGTTACTGGTTGGGAGAGCAGCTTCTTCTTTTGCCTGATGTTGGGTGGATTTTCTTTGCTCTTGATTTGGGTTTGGGGGTAGTATTGTAGCTTTCGTCTGTGTAGTGCAGGTTTGCAGGGGTAGGGGAAGAACTGATGACGATGATGTGCTTTGAGCTATTGGTGGGGGGGCCATTTTCACATTTGCTTTCGCTTGCTGCTTCACGACTTCTGGTCTTGATTGTGGGCGCGATTGTGGGTGGGGTCTGATGGTGGGTGTGCAGATTGAGGTGGAAGCCTTTACTATTTGCGCCATCGTTTTAACTCCTTGGGGTGAAGTTTCATGAGCTTCGGTTTGTGTCCCTGGCGGGTTTTCTTCTACTCTGGGTGGCAGAGAGCGGTATCTCTCCTCTGCTAGGCTTGGAGGCATAGGTGGGGTTTGGGGTCTGTTGTTGCTTATCCCCTGGTGAGCGATGGTTGGTGGTCTTTGCTGTCTTGAGGTGGGGACTTGGTGTTCCCTTGCAGTAGCTGCTGTACGTTGGGCTCGCGATTCGGCGATTTTGAGTCTAACTGGACATCCCCTGAATGAAGCTGGATGGTTTCCAGAGCAGTTTGCACAGACTAGTGGGTCACTAGGCTTCCTGGTGCAGGCGCTGGAGAGATGGGGACCGGCGCATTTTACACATCTTGGTGTTAGATAACATTGTTTTGCGCCATGGCCAAACCTCTGGCAGAGATAACATTGGGTAGGGCCACTTGGTTTCCGAAATCTTTCGACTGAAACCGTCATGTGCAGTAGTCTGTCGAGTTTAAAGATTTTCTGTGCATCTGCAGTGTTTGGCAGGTTTATTTGAAAATTTGCCATTTTATTTCGGGGTTGTGGGATGACGTCGCCCGTTTCTGTGGTGATGGTGACTGGTTTTGCCATCTGGTATACCTCCTTGACTGGGAAGCCTTTGGCAATAAGTGCTTCTTTAACTTCTTCTGTAGTCCAGTGGGGTGTGAGGCGTTTGATGACTACTTTTAGTGTGCCTCTCGGGTCATCGCTGTAAGTGAAAAATTCAAACTTTCGTTTTCGGAATTCTTGTTTTAGATAGAGAAAGTCTTCTGCGTTGGTCGCCTGGTAGACTATATGGTCCCCTTTGTACGTTGTGCTAAGAGCACCAGTTAGTTTGCTCTGAATTTGTCCTATTAGGGTGGTGTACCCTTTAGTTTCATATACCGTTATTGGTGGAACTCTTCTTCCTCGTTTTTGTAGTGGTCGTGAGGTTTGTGTGGTTCCTGTCCTTGTGTTTGGTGAAGGCGGCATGGATGGTGATTTTACCAACTGTTCAGGGGCGCTTACTGGTTGTGTGCCTTGCAAACTTATTTCTTTTGGTTTAAGTGGTGCGCTCACTTTGGTGGTAGTGACAGCTGTCTCTTTCGATTGCTTAGTTTGTGGCTGGGTTGCCTGCTGATTTGCCTTCGTGGGTGCACCTGTTGGCCCGTGGGTCGATTCTTTTGGTGTTATGCTAGCGCTACCGGTCCTTGATGGTTGTCTTGAGTCTGTAGTCGTGTTCTTTTGCGCTGCCTGCTCTGGTGCCGGCTTTGGTATGCCAGTGGCGCTTGATGATTCTTCTGAGTTGTATTTTAGGAGCCTGCGACTGCGTCGTGGGACCTTATACAGCGGTGAGTCGTGGGTCTCACCTTCTGAAGCCGAGTCGGCGTCGGTATCAATGACGAGACTGCGCGATGACTGACTATTTCCAGCGGCAGAATCGTCGTCTGATGATGATGATGATGATGAGAGTGGTGATGGCGGTGGTGATTGGCAGGGTGCAGGGAGTGGTCTGGGGTTTATTTCTCGCTGATCAGCGGATGGAGGTGGATCCTGCGGGTGTACCATGGTGGGGCATCCGCGTGATGTTGCTTTCCTAAAGAATTTGGGTCCCTATATTCCGACAATTTTGTGCTGGTCGGATTTCCCTACTCAGGCGGGCGCGGGATACCGCTAACCGCTGCGTGGCTTAAACAGTCAGCCACGGAGCGCAACGGGTCCCTGGACCGCTATTTACCCTATCGCCTGCAGCACAAAATTCTCGGAAAGAAGTTTTCTTTGTTCGACGCCTCTTCCTCTTCACTCCTTATCTTGCTGGCGGCGCGAAAACGTCTATCTTCGCGGGGAACTATGCCATCCTAGAGTTTAGAGGGCACTGATGAACCAAAACCGGACGGGACGGACACTGGGCGCGGGCAACACGAACAATCTTGCCAGCGACAATTTGCTTTCTACGACAAGCGCCCAGCAATCACGTACCACCAGCCCAGAACAACAGCACCGTCCCTCGCAACCTAGCAAACGAGCAAGCCCAGCGATGTAGCGAAGAACACGCAAGACGGCGACCAAGCACACGAAGCTCCAAACAAAGAGGCAGCCGCGGTAAGCGACGGCGGCGGCCCACGTGGTGGGTTTTTCCAGGTCGGGCAAGCAGTAGCAGAGCGCAGCGCAGCAGCGTCCTTTCACTACGCGAGCTCGACTCGGAGTCTAATAGCTCCGCTGGCGTGCACTGCCCGCTATTATAGGCGAAGCGCGACCTTGGTTACGTAAGACGCTGATAACGGACTTAGACTCTCCACGTTAAGCACCGTTTGTGACCTGCAACGTAAACATGGTACGCAATTATAACAAATGGGACCCCATCACTTGGAAATTAAAGTGTATTTGTTTGAATGGATTATTTGATATTTCATTTCCACATGTCCTTACAAAATGTTTCAACGGTGTTTCATTGTAGTGCTATGCTCTTTAAAAGGGGAACTCACAAGCGGCGAAAGTTCAACTACAAGCTCCCTGTATTCGGAAAAATTATCTTATCCAGAAATCCCACAATCGTCGATTCTTTAAAGAACTTATGTGCACGCATAAAAAAGCGTTATATGTCCGCTTACTTTACAAATAATTTAATGTTTTAAATGACTGGCCTTAAGCATGTAAAACATTTATCGCTGAAGATTCAAAATCCTAATTGTGTTGGTTTTCCTTTATTCACCCACACATTAATGGAAGAGTCAAAATCAAGAGTGATAAACTAAAACAGTGGTAACCGCTTCATACATTCATGTAAGAAGGTTTTTGAGAATAGTGCACAGTCTCAAACCACTTTTTTTAAACTTGACTATAGCAAACACTCCGTCTTCAGGCCACAAGTGGCCCATCGGGACCATCCGACCGCCGTGTCATCCTCAGGTGAGGATGGGGATAGGAGGGGCGTGTGGTCAGCACACCGCTCTCCCGGTCGTTGTGATGGTTTCCTTTGACCGGAGCCGCTACTATTCGGTCGAGTAGCTGCTCAACTGTCATCAAGGGGCTGAGTGCACCCTGAAAAATGGCAACAGTGCATGGCTGCCCAGATGGTCACCCATCTGAGTGCCGGCCACACCCGACAGCGCTTAACTTCGGTATTCTGACGGGAACCGGTATTTCCACTGCGGCAAGGCCGTTGCTTTGACTATAGAAAAAGTAAGTTTTAAAAGCAAAGTCACGAAACTGCCATTTAACAATATAATGCATCAATAATATTCCTAGTTTTCCACGCAATTCAACGTTTATGATGTCATAACTCCCGAATTATGTGTCATACGATGACGTAATTTTGCACGTACATTCAGCGGTATACTGTGTGCAAAATGTGTTGAGCATTAAGTTAGCACAAAGAAGTTATTGCATAAAACATCATTCCTTTTGCTTGAGTTTGACTACATTACCAGCGAAAAATTTTTTCATTTAATTTTTGTGGGAAGTCCTTTTGCTGGAAGTCCTTAAGTGCTCTCAATCGCAAATACTGGATTGATATGGTCTGAGTAATTCCCGTGCGCCATGAGTTATGCTACCTCAAGATGTTGACTTTAATATTCGACATATTGTGTTAAGCCTTTAACGTAAGATTACAGCTGTTAAATGAGTGGATTATGAATATTTCAATTAGGTCAATAATTATATGAAGTACGTCGTTTTCATATTCCTTCTTGCCTTTGTGCTGCAACTACACGTGCTCGGCATTGTTGTCATGGCCTGTGGCATGGTCAATTTAAGGGGTGCCTGTTACCACCCTGGGCAACGGCCTTGCCGCAGTGGATACGCCGGTTCCCGTCAGATCACCGAAGTTAAGCGCTGTCGGGCGTGGCTGGCGTTTGGATGGGTGACCATCCGGGCCGCCGTGCGTTGTTGCCATTTTTCGCGGTGCATTGAGCCTCGTGATGCCAACTGAGGAGCTACTCGACCGAATAGTAGCGCTCCGGTCAAAGGAAACCTTTATGACGACCGGGAGTGCGGTGTGCTGACCACACGCCCCTCCTATCCGCCGGTCGAGGTGGCCGAGCGGTTCTAGGCGCTACAGTTTGGAACCGCTACGGTCGCAGGTTCGAATCCTGCCTCGGGCACGGATGTGTGTGATGTCCTTAGGTCCTAAGGGACAAATGACCTCAGACGTTAAGTCCCATAGTGCTCAGAGGCATTTGAACCATTTTGAACCCTCCTATCCGCATCCTCAGCTCAGGATGATACGACGGTCGGATGGTCCCGATGGGCCACTTGTGGCCTGAAGACAGAGTGTAGTGTTACCACCCTAGGAGGGAATATGTGTAAGCTAACCACATCCATGTAGTGTTATCGTTTGGTAAGCGTGTGAACGTTTCCTAAATGCTTGCGAATAGTATGACGGAGGCAGGACTTGGGAAACAGCTCTATATTCACCTAGCGGGACGTGGGAAACCGACTAAAAACCTCATCCAGGATAAGCGGTACAACGAAACCTCGTCCTTAATCCTCAGGGCTTGTTCGATCTGGGGCGGGCGCACCTCCCTAGCCCAGGGGAGGCGCGTTAACGCTCACGGCTATACGGCTATCTGGGCATTTTTGTTGCAGCTGAAAGCTTTCAGGTAGCCAACCTGCAACTGGTTCCGTGTAACTGTTTTACGCCACTGGCCATTAAAATTTCTACACCAAGAACAAATGCAGGTGACAAACTGGTATTCATTGGAGAAATATATTATACTAGAGTCCGGAAGTCGGGCATGGATGTGTGTGATGTCCTTAGGTTAGTTAGGTTTAAGTAGTTCTAAGTTCTAGGGGACTAATGACCATAGTAGTGGAGTCCCATAGTGCTCAGAGCCATTTTTTTTATTATACTAGAACTGACATGTGATTACATTTTCACGCAAATTGGGTGCATAGATCCTGAGAAATCAGTACCCAGAACAACCACCTCTGGCCTTAATAACGGCCTTGATACGCCTGGGCATTGAGTCAAACAAACATTGGATGGCGTGTACAGGTACAGCTGCCCATGCAGCTTCAACACGATACCACAGCTCATCAAGAGTAGTGACTGGTGTATTGTGACCAGCCAATTGCACGGCCACCATTTACCAGACGTTTTCAGTTGCTGAGAGATCTGGAGAATGTGCTGGCCAGGGCGGCAGTCGAACATTTTCTGCATCCAGAAAAGTCCGTACAGGACCTGCAACTTGCGGTCGTGCATTAACCTGCTGAAATGTAGGGTTTTCCAGGGATCTAATGAGGGGGCAGAGCCACGGGTCGTAACACATCTGTAATGTAACGTCCACTGTTCAAAGTGCCGTCAATGCTAACAGAAGTGGCCGAGACCAGAAACCAATCATGTCAGATGATATGCCAGTATGGCGATGACGACTACACGCTTCCAATGTGCGTTCACCGCGATGTCGACAAACACGGATGCGACCATCTTGATGCTCTAAACAGAACCTGGATTCATCAGAAAAAACGACCTTTTGCCATTCGTGCACTCAGGTTCGTCGTCGGGTACACCATCGCAGGCGCTCCTGTCTGTGATGCAGCGTCAAGGGTAAACACAGCCACGGTCTCCGAGCTGATAGTCCATGCTGCTGCAAACGTCGTCGAACTGTTCGTGCAGATGGTTTTTTGTCTTGCAAACGTCCCCATCTGTTGACTCAGGGACCGAGAGTGGCTGCACGATCCGTTAGAGCCATGCGGATAAGATGCCTGTCATCTCGGCTGCTAGTGATACGAGGCCGTTGGGATCCAGCACGGCGTTCCGTATTACCCTCGTGAACCCACCGATTCCATATTCTGCCAACAGTCATTGGATCACCACCAACGCGAGCAGCAATGTCGCGATAGGCTACAATCCGACCTTTATCAAAGTCGGAAACGTGATGGTATTCATTCTCCTCCTTATACGAGGCACCAGAACAACTAATCATTTGCATATCACAGCATCTTTCAGTCCGTTAAATTTCGCGTCTGTAACATGTCATCTTCTTGGTGTAGCAATTTTAATGGCCAGTAGTGTATTTTGATCAGACGTTGGGGAAATATCGGTAGGCTCTTTGCAGGTAACTGCAATATTTCGCAGGTTTAAAGAGAGTACTTCCTGCGTTTGTCGTCGTAGATATAGACGACTGTCTGTCGAATGACGTTGCCGTGGTTGGAGGACGCCTTTACCAGAGTACTCTGGCGGCTGTAGGCGGAGCCTTGCCTTTGTTTTGGTTGTAAATGCCGGTGGCGCCATCGTGGCAGTGAGGGCAGGCGGCACAGAGCTGTCGTTGTGATTAAAACTTTTCGGTCGTTTAGCAATCTGGTCTACCTCGATAACCTTTTCGTTTGTACTGACACGGTGCTTACGCTAAGGCGCAAGGTCTCTATCGTGACTGCGCGGCCGACTCGCCGGAGCGCTTGCGGTGAAAATGTCGTTCTTGCTCCTGGAGAGGTTCTTTCATCGCAGACGGGTCTCCACTGTGTCCACAGTAGGCGGTATGAGGCTGCAATGGCTAGACAGCCACAGAAGATGGATAATCTAACATATGGTAAATTTCAATTAATTATTATTGTTAAAATTTTAAGTTCTTCAAAACTT
This sequence comes from Schistocerca gregaria, assembly GCF_023897955.1. Classification (NCBI taxonomy): domain Eukaryota; kingdom Metazoa; phylum Arthropoda; class Insecta; order Orthoptera; family Acrididae; genus Schistocerca; species Schistocerca gregaria. The sequence continues at coordinate 192,694,607 of NC_064929.1, read as the reverse complement.
TTGATTTCCAATAACGTAGCGACTTCAGGTCACAGATTCCGAGGCAAATCCCTGTAATGTAGTGAATTCTGACATGGTCAGGAATGATACAGCGTTCTTAAAAAATTTCTACTTCCTAGACCGCAATTTACATTATACAATTACAACATGACGACTAGTTTCGGTCGCTTTCAGCAACATTTTCAGATCGTTGTAATCGTAGAAACGAGTGGAATGTGCATTGAGAAACACCATCATTAACAGCAGTCATGCAACGACATGCATTCTTGTTATGGGCCTACAAGATTAGGACAGTATGAAGTAAAAATCATCATCGAGAGCCAGACAGATTGTAAACCATAATCTCGCAAGATGCAGGTAACGAAGAAGTAAAATGCCGAGTTCCACGAGTAGAAACTGCGTCAAATGCCTATTATAAGACACTGTACAGAAGATTATTATAATGAGAAAAATACATGCAACGGTAACAAGAATTTTCAGCTGTTCCATAGTCACCCCTGCAAAGGAATGATCCATCATGGTGTGTAAAACAGTGATTCTTAAAAAATGCCCACAAGCTGAAGATTTAAAAGTAAGATGCCACGAGCCCAACCAGCCTGAAGATGATTGTTCAAATGGTTCAAGTGGCCCTGAGCACTATGGGACTTAACTTCTGAGGTCATCAGTTACCGAGAACTTAGAACTAATTGAACCTAACTAACCTAAAGACATCACACACATCCATACCCGAGGCAGGCTACGAACCTGCGACCGTAGCGGTTGCTCGGTTCCAGACTGCAGCGCCGCAAGGCCACTCAGGCAAGCAAGATGATTGTTTAAAGCCACCGAAACTAGTCATCACGTTATAACTGTATAACCACTAAATTGTGGTCTATTTAGTAAAAGTTTCACTTATATTTTAAAAAATTTCTTGGATAACCCTGTTCTTTATATTGTTCACTCTCAAGATGCCACGAGCTCCTTCTTTCTCCTGTGAAACTCAACAATTTCTCAGAATCCGTGTTTCGAGCGTGGTAACAACCACCAATTCGACCTAAGAAAATAGTTTTGTATTTCACTGTCTATCGTGCGAAGTCTGTACGTTCGGGCGATGAGATCAGCTGCAGTGAAACCGCGTTGTGGGTGCTACTGTGGCCATCCCCTAATGCCCCCATTCACGATCAAACAATTTGTCAAACTTCAATGGTTTGTCAAATGTGAGGCATTTCTATGACGTGTTCGTCAAACATAATTCGTGTTCGATGTGTTTGAGAGAAATGTTGACTTATGGAGGATCTGACAAAGAAGTCTGCCCGTTTACGCATGCGTTTTTCAAACGACTGTTATCTACAACTGAGCAACTGGCGCACGCTTCAAAGATTTAAAGCTTGTGACCCTTCATTGCACCTCCTAGATTACCCACCAGTCTCAAATGCAAAAGAATTCAAGAAAAAAAAGAAATCAAGACTTTTTTTGTACAAGAAATTTATCATATCTGCCTTTCCCGTACGTTTGTCAATCACTTTGCAACAACAACCACGTTTTATTTATCTATACTCATCATTATATAGGCGCTGAACACATTGTATTTTCCCCACTTCTCTGGTCCTACCTTACGAGAAGACAGCCATGTCGGGGAAAGTAGCCTATATCGCATCGGCTCTCAAATCGCACCACCACATCTGTAGATTTACCGTTCATACTTAGGCACCACCTAGCGGGAGTAGTTTCAACTTGGGAACACCCCAATGATACTATAGTAGTTTTCCACACTAACTACATTTCCAGACGATGAAATTGAAAGCAGTTCTGTATTACTAAACGGCTAAACCGGTTGAAATGGTTCAAATGTCTCTAACCTAAGGACATCACACACATCCATGCCCGAGGCAGGATTCGAGCCTGTGACCGTAGCGGTCGCGCGGCTCCAGACTGGAGCGCTCGGCCACAACGGCTGGCCTACAGTAGTTTGGGTTCAATGGCTGCGGTAGTTTGTCTCGTATTTAGTTCGCAAGAAAAGTGATGATTTTCATGTAAGACTTGTGTACTTTTCGTAAGGAGCCTGATATTAAGGTACGTAACATTATTCCATTCATATCTATTACATATAATTAAGATATATTTAAGTACTCTTTGACATAGTTATAGTTGTCATTCAATCAATTGTTTAGCTTACAGCATGACAAACTCGCAAAAAGGCGTGGTTGCTGAAATCCCACCACTGCCGAGTTGCCTAAATAGCAACAGTGCGATTTAGGAATCTTTACCGGTGCAATTTAAGAACCTTAGTAATGAAAGTCATTCAGGCTAAATATTTTAATACATTTATGGAGGCTAATATTCCTAGGCTAAGAAAAATAATTTCGCGGTGATCGTGAAAGTTGACGTTTCATCCCCATCTTGACAATCCACTCAGTAGAGAGAAAAAGATGGCTGGTAAGAAATGGTATAGAGCTTGCGTGAAACGTCATCCGACACTAACTTTACGACAGCCTGAAAATGTATCTATTGCTAGGGCTAGAGGTTTTAATAAAGATAATGTTAACAAGTTTTTTGGTATTCTGGAAAAAAATTGTAGACAAGCATAAACTAAATGCACTGACCATTTTCAATGTTGATGAATTGGGTTTCTCAACTGTACAAAAGAAATATTCTAAGATATTGGCACAGAAGGGGAAACTTCAAGAGGGTAGTGTTTCTAGTGCCGAAAGAGGAATTAACTGGGCAATTGTCTGCTGTACGAGTGCTAGTGGTAATTATGTGCCGCCCACGGTAACATTTAACAGGCTTAGGATGCATCCTTCACTGAAAGGTGTTGCACCCCAGGAGCTCTTGTGGAAATTTCAGACGCTGGTTATATTAGTAGTGAGCTCTTCATTAAATGGCTGGAGCATTTTATTGCTTATGTCAAACCATCGGCAGTTCTTCTTGTGTTGGATGGGCCCTCGACACACTCCAAGAATCTTGACTCTATTAAACTTGCAAGGTCGCATGGTGTTTTACTCTGTTGAATCTATTAAACTTGCAAGGTCGCATGGTGTTTTACTCTCTTGAATCTATTAAACTTGCAAGGTCGCATGGTGTTTTACTCTCTTGAATCTATTAAACTTGCAAGGTCGCATGGTGTTTTACTCTCTTGAATCTATTAAACTTGCAAGGTCACATGGTGTTTTACTCTCTTAAATCTATTTTCTTGCAAGGTCGCATGGTGTTTTACTCTCTTGAATCTATTAAACTTGCAAGGTCGCATGGTGCTTTACTCTTACAACCCCGGAGCATAGTGCACATTGTTTGCAGATGCCAGCTGTGGCAATATTCAAGCCGTTGCAAACCTATTATGATGAAGCACAGTGCAAATGGCTGCGAGCTAATGAGCCTTCTGTGACTCAGTTCGAGGTTTGTTCTCTGCTTTCCGAAGCGTACAGCCGAGCAGCGACCTTGAGCAATGCAATGAATATTTCAGAGCCCCTGGAATCTGGCCCACAGACAGAAATTCTTTCTCGATGCTGACTTTGTTCCAGCCATTATCCATTCACGGAAAAGCAACACAAATGAACCTGAATAGACGCCAAAGTACCCAACTCTTTCCAATGACAGTGCTGAGAATAGGGTCAAGAAGCTGCAGGAGGCCTCTCCAGCGCAGCAAACACGAAGCTATCACAACCACTTCAAATTAGCCCTTCCCCAAACTTGCTGTGGCCGTCCTTAAAATAAGTCCTTTGCCAAAATCCGTTACCAAACAAGGAAAAGGAATAAAGAAAGGTGCTCAGAAAGCTGATCTGTTGACTTCAAGCCCACATAAGAATGCATTGCACGATATTAGGGACAAAAAATCAATTCATGTTGCGAAGAATGTGTGGAAATCAATTGATGGACTTGGACCCTCACAAGGAAGAAGCAAAGAAGCAACGTAAATACCACTGGTTCATCGACATCATCTCTCGAAAATGTTCAGGTTGAAATTGATGTAGATGACTGATTTTGCTTCATTTGTGAAGGAAGTGTGGTGGAGGACACGACGCAATGCTCAGTCTGCAGAAAATGGACTCATGAAGCCTGTGATGGTGCCGGCCATGGTGGCCGTGCGGTTCTAGGCGCTTCAGTCTGGAACCGCGCGGACGCTACGGTATCAGGTTCGAATCCTGCCTCGGGCATGGATGTGTGTGATGTCCTTAGGTTAGTTAGGTTTAAGCAGTTCTAAGTCCTAGGCGACTGACGACCTCAGAAGTTAAGTCGCATAGTGCTCGGAGCCATTTGAACCATTTTTGAACCTGTTATGGTGTTTTAAAACATGAAATGAGCTTCCAGTGTGAGTTTTATACAAAAGTTAAAATTTTTAATTTATTTTATTTTTCCAATAACAGCAAAGCATTATTACGAATATTTTAAAGGCTATTTGTGTGATATATTTAGTGAAGTAAATAATTAATTATATGGAGTATACCCTTTAATTTAAAAACAAATTTTCATCAAAAAACCGCATAATAGTAGGAACAGGTGCGATTTTGGCACCGTGTGGTGAAATTTAGGAAACCAGTAGCCTAAAAGGCACCATTAGCAGAGTTTTACAATATGGTCAAAAATAAATAGCATATATTATGGCAAAAAATTCTTTTAAATGCTTTTTGTACCCGAAACACAAATGTTCATTTCAATTTATTTGTATAACCGAAGTAGAACATTTTAAGGCTTCTACAGCAATTTTTTTATGAAAAGTGGTGCGATTTACGCTACTTTACCCTTTCTGCTAAGATCAGCACCATTTGTTACGTGTAGCAAATAAATTCACAACACTCATAACGTTTCAATTAATTGATTATAAAACTGTAAATATTTCATACAGATAACTAATCCTATTATAGATGAATTTATTCTTCAACTACCTACTAGAGATTCCTTTATGAAGTGTAGCGTGTATTCTCTGACGGTCAAAAGTATAGAACGTTATTCCAGCTCTGTCACTAAGTGAACACATCGGGCCTGCAGTTCTTTGGTAATGTTGCCCGTGTAATCGCTCAATAACAATAAATTCCAAAATGTTATTTAACTAAAGGATGTCAGTGAATATATGTACGCAGTATCGCCATTGCTTTTGATACATGAAAAAAGCCGTTAGTAAATATTTTCTATGTGGCTTGAAAGTTAATTTCGTTTTAGAAGTACCCAACGTCCACTCTTTGTGGCTAATTCTGAAAGAATTGACAGATAAAGGACTTTGTGTGATTAACAGAAAGTAAATTTAAAAACGGAGTAATAGTTAACAGTCAGGGATAATTCACAAAATATTCCACGACACATTCGCACAGCGTGACCTGCTTGAAGAGTGATGTCAAGTTTGACAAACTCGATTGTCACTTTTGCGCGCTTGTTTGACAAACGTGTTGATAGCAAACAGCGAACTTGGCAAACAAGTCTGATCGTTTAAGAGGGCGCTGAGGTGGCCTTATTGGCTCAGCTAAGAGGTACAGTACAGAAGCGGAGCGGCCATTGCACTCCGCGAGTTACGTCACGCTATTATTGCCTCCGCTAACCCCAAACGATTCGATCAGCGCGTAATGACGGCTCATTGTCGCCGCAATCAAAGGCGGCCGTATTTCTCGGCTACTTAAGCGCGGAATCTCCTCATTTCGCGCGCAAACGCCGCCGGCACTCCGCAAGAGCTCTGCCTTCCCTCACCCCGGCGCCCGCTTTCACCTCCCGGAGGGAGGAGAGGTCTTAAATAGGGGGTACCCGACGCGCGCCCGAAACCTCAGGTCACCGACGACGCGGCCGCACTCACCAGGCAGACATGCAACAGGTAAGTCCCAGTGATCGCTACCGTTAACTCTCACCCTATACTTCGTTCACCGTAAGAATAAACATGACGTAAACAAACACGAACGCGGCGATTGCTCTGCAGCCGTTGCACACCCAAACTGGTGTTGTTACGCGGTACGGCATCTCAGCTGTTCGATCAGAGGGCTGGCTCAAATGAGGTATTCAACCACGAACTTGAAAGGGTTTCACGTGACTTCCAACCAGATCAAATGACGAGAGCAATGACTAAAGAAAGAGCAGGTGGCGTTGGACACTGCCATTCTGTGAGTCGCTGGTTCGAGTCTCACTGGGGTCGAATTTTTCAATTTTTTTTCGTTCACTTCAAATTGATGCATCATTTAGATACAAAATTCTTCGAATATATACTAATTAACACACATCTGATTATCATTATATGGTTCCCAGATAACAGAACGCAGCATATCGTTCTCAATGGAGAGTAGCCTTCCGAAGTAAGAGTGATTTCAGGTGTGCCGCAGGGGAATGTCGCAGGACCGTTGCTATTCACGATCTACATAAATGACCTTATGGATAACATGGGAAGTTCACTGAGGCTTTTTTCGGATGATGCTGTAGTATATCGAGAGGTTTTAACATTGGAAAATTGTACTGAAATGCAGGAGGATCTGCAACGAATTGACACATGGTCTAGGGAATGGCAATTGAATCTCAATGTAGACAAGTGTAATGTGCTGCGAATACATAGAAAGAAAGATCCTTTATCATTTATCTACAATATAGCAGGTCAGCAACTGGAAGCAGTTACTTCCATAAATTATCTGGGAGTGGGCATTAGGAGTCAACTCTGTTAACCCGTCGCCGGCCGCGGTGGTCTCGTGGTTCTAGGCGCGCAGTCCGGAACCGTGCGACTGCTACGGTCGCAGGTTCGAATCCTGCCTCGGGCATGGATGTGTGTGATGTCCTTAGGTTAGTTAGGTTTAAGTAGTTCTAAGTTCTAGGGGACTAATGACCACAGCAGTTGAGTCCCATAGTGCTCAGAGCCATTTGAACCATTTGTTAACCCGTCGCTATTTATTCGAGGCATAAAGGACGTCCATAACTCTAGTGGCAGTTTGTACGAAAAGAGGGAGTCTAGCTATCTATCGTTACAAGTCTTTGACAGGGCGGATAATTTTCAATATTTTTAATGCGAAAGCATACACTGAGGTGAGAAGAAGTCACGGGATAGCAATGTGCTCTTATGTAGATAGTTACGCGTACATAAGGTATAAAAGAGCAGTGCGTTGGCGGAACTGTCATTTGTACTCAGGTGATTCGTGTTCAGTATTCCGACATCAACAGTGTCCAGAGTGCATCGAAAATATCAAAATTTCAAGCATTACTTCTCACCATGGTCGACGCAGTGACTGACGGTATTCACTTAACGACCGAGAGCAGCGGTGTTTGTGTAGAGTTGTCAGTGCTAAAAGATAGGCAACGCTGTGTGAAACATCCGCAGAAATCAGTTTGGGACGTGCAATGAACGTAGCCGTTAGGAAAGTGAGGCGAAATTTGGCGTTAATGGGCTATGGCAGCAGAAGACCGAAGCGGGTGTCTTTGCTAACAACACATCACCTGCAGCGTCTCTCCTGAGCTGGTGACCACTTCTGTTGGATCCTAGACGACTGGAAAACTCTGCCTCGTCAGATGAGTCACGAGTTTAGTTGATAACACCTGATGGCAGTGTTGGAGTGCGCCATGGACCCTCAGTTCTCAACAAGACACTGTGTAAACTGGAGCCGGCCGTTGTGGCCGAGCGGTTGTAGGCGCTTCAGTCTGGAACTGCGCGACGGCTACGGTCGCAGGTTCGAATCCTACCTCTGTCATGGATGTGTGTTAGTTAGGTTTAAGTAGTTCTAAGAACTAGGGGACTGATGACCACAGAAGTTATGTCCGATAGTGCATCTGAACCGTTTGTAAGCTGGTGGTAGCTCTATAATGGTGTGGTCTGTGTCTTACATGGAATGGACTTGGTTCTCTTGTCCAACTGAACCGATCATTGACTGTAAATGGTTCTAAATGGTTCACATGGCTTTAAACACTACGGGGCTTAACATCTGAGGTCATCAGTCCCCTACACTTAGCACTACTTAAGCCTAACTAACCTAAGGACATCACATACATCCATGCCCGAGGCAGGATTCGAACCTGCGACTGTAGCAGCAGCGCGGTTGCGGACTGAAGCGCCTAGAACCGCTCGGCCACAGCGACCGGCTATAAATGGTAATGTTCGGTTAGTTGAAGAGTGTTTGCAACCATTCATGGACTTCATGTTGCGAAACATGTCACCGAGCCACAATTGTTTGTGTTTGGTTTGAAGGACATTCTTGACAATTCGAGCGAATGATTTGGCTATCATCATCACCCCACATGAATCCCGTCTGGCATTTATGGGACCTAATCGAGAGGTCAATTCGTGCAAAAAATCCTGCATCGACCGAGCGAGGTGGCGCAGTGGTTAGCACACTGGACTCGCATTCGGAAGGACGACGGTTCAATCCCGCGTGCGGCCATCCTGATTTAGGTTTTCCGTGATTTCCCTAGATCACTTCAAGCAAATGCCGGGATGGTTCCTTCGAAAGGGCACGGCCGATTTCCTTCCCCATCCTTTCCTAATCCGAGCTTGTGCTCCGTCTCTAATGACCTCGTTGTCGACGGGACGTTAAACACAAATCTCCTCCTCCTCCTCCTCCTGCATCGCCAACACTTTCGCAATTATGGACGGCTATAAAAGCAAATGGGGTCAGTATTTGTGCAGGGCACTGACAATGACTTAGTCTGGGCGACGTCCATTTGTTTCAGTACGCCGTGCATCAGGAGGTCCAACACGATGTACGTTGATGGAGACAAGAGGCATGCTAAATTTATGAAGAAAAAAGGAGGGTAGGAACTCTAACATTCATGGTGGTGTCTGTTTGTTCTATATCGTGTCTCCCTACCACTTTCGCGCAACGACGCTCTGAGAGTGTTTTTTAGGGAATTGACTAGTTTGAACCTGGTAAGGAGACGCCAGACCACACATGACATGTAGAGTTCAGAAGAGTTCAGTGAGACTAGCGATGATATAACCAAATACTTAATGATCTCAGCGTCAGCTCCACTGCACTCCCTGTAAAAGAATTTTAATATTAACTAAATTTAGTGGAAGGGGTTCAAGGCTTTCCTATTTTTAGTTAGCTGGTAAAAATTTATTCTACTCACAAAACATTGTTTATAAATTGCACAATGGTTCGTAGGATGACCTATGCCATATCACATCTATAATCTAGGTTTAAGTTAAGTTTCACAAAAGAGAAAACTATCAAAATGTTCTACAGTGACCCTCAATTATCTTTAATTACTTATCTAACTTGTCGTAAATTACAGTGGCTGATGTGGCTTCTCAATAATTATATAACAGAGAAATCATTGCGTTTCAGATCTGTTCTTCAAGTGGCAAATGTGAACACCATGAGCTTTAATTTACGATCGACACTAGTATTACGCAAAAAAGGGGTGTAACAGGTGAGACTTCTGCAGTTCTGAGTGAAGCTTTATGCGCTGTTATGCGGCATCGCGTGCGTTCATTACCTTGTTGGTGTTCATCAGGGGGCGGCTGGCAGCACAGCTCCGCTCACCTCACCGTCTCGGAAGCAACTCTCTTCCTAACTTCTCCTTACTACCATTTACCCAAGTTGGTTTTAAAAAAACTGCCTGGCTGTGTTTTCATCTGACCAATAAGAGTCTCAATGTTAACCTTAAGCTCCGCCTACAAAAATTCTGTCTATCCAATGAGAAACGTTATACTTTTCGTGGTGGGACAATGTTTTTAAAGTTTGCAACGTAACAGAGACGCGAAAAAGTCTCACGCTAAAACTTGCAGCTGGCGTTGTCCTAGTGGTTAGCTGGTGACGTGGGGGTCCAGTCCGTCCCTTATCGTAGGGCCTTCTAGCTTAACACGGTTCTGCTCTCGGCTTCTGTTCTCGTTTCCCCCCTCGGAACTGCGTCTGTCTCATGGTGGAAAGGTGTGACATGCATCTAGGCATTCTTGTGTTAGTCTATGGTATTCCATTTGCTCACTCGTTACTCGTATTACTTTGGTTAATTTAATGTCACGATTTATTCGGAGCTATGTGACATACTACTGGATTTGCTTATCATGTCAGGGTTTTCATGGAAGGTGTTGGATTTGCCTGACACCTTACAGAACGAAAGATAGAACATCTAGAATGGATTGCAGATCCTCGCATATTATGTAGTCATGATTACACACTGCCCATAGAAGGACAGTGCAAGGAGAGAAACAACTTCTTTCTGATTTGATGAGGCTACATTTAAAAAGAACATCGCATTGTAGAAGGAATATATAAAGTCCAGTTCCTTAAGCTCACAAGCGTTAAAGAAAAGCTGAGATATGGAAAGTTAATTGTAGCCTTGAAAGGATTACAAAGATGGTTCTCTAAGCGTCTGACATCTGTTTCCGAGCTGTTTTGGACACTGTTTTCCGTTCCATTTGAAAGCGCCCCTGTGCATGTGTAGACTGGTTAACGTGCAAGCCAGTTCCCAATTTAATGACAAATCGTTCTACGTTAAAACTGTCCGGAACATCTACAGTACTTTCCTCAAATAGAGTTTCCGCGTCCTAAAAAGTATGTTGCAAAAGTGTTATAATACTTCGATCGCCATATTTTTGTGAAAGACCTTTTTTCGATTATGAAAGTGTGTAAGTCACGATTACGTGGCAATTTGAGTGTGAAAATCTGTGAAATTGTATCCATGCGTATGCCGACAGTTTGCCACCGAATGCTTGCAAAACCATGTTTTAGACAGGTGACACAGGTACCAACGTCGGAGTGTGAAAGTGCTGTAGAATCGGTTCGAATGCGTGCGACAGTCTGTAAGCTTCAGTGGCAGATACTTTAGGGAACAATTAAAATATTCGTACGGAAGAAGGTTTTTCTTCCATTATTCGTAGAATGTGATTACGTATGGGGCGAAATGAATATTTTTGGGTGAGTAGGATGTCTATGGGATGGATTGGGATGATTAATTACGGTTGATTTAGGTTTCTTGGGAAACATTTGCCTTACATTTATAAGCTCACTGGTAAAAAACTACTCGCCCATCGGGAAATTATTACAAGCATCATTTAATACCGTGGGAATCCGCCCCTGCACTTGATAAACGCCTGGATTCGGTTACGAAGTGGGTCCACAAGGTTGTGTGCGTGTCCTTGGGATCCAGGTTAAGCCACTCGCTGAGAATCCGATCGCGCAATTCCACCAAATTGTAGGGGGTGCTGGTGTCGGCGTTTTACCCGCTGCTCCAACATGTCCCACAGATTTTCCCTGGGGTTCAAACCAGGTGAGTTTGCAGGTCAGTCGAGATGTAATAGGGTGTTGCGTGTTCAGAAAACCTGTCATGTATTCTTCCAGCCCGAAGAACCTTCCTATTAACGTCTTTATGTGCTTGTGTGAGCAATGGCCTCTTGCGAGGTGACCGACATCAGAAGTTGCTTGCATGCAGTTCCTGTCACAGTTATGGTCATAATCGCCATGCGACTGACGAACGTAATCTTACTTCCACTGTTGTCAGGAGGGTCGAAAATAATAATAGGTTTTCCTGCCACAAACATTGACACGTAGGGGTCACGCTTGCATCCCGGCAAGTGCAATAGTTACGCGTTTCGTTTGTTTCAAGCGTCAATTCCGCTTTGCAATTTCTCGGGAAGTAACTGACATATTGCGATGCAACTAACACCTTTCTTTTTGTGGTTTTTCATGGTATTGGTTGCGTATGAAATCATACGGGAGTTGGTTTAAAAAAATGAAAGTAGAAATTTACACTGAAGAGCCAAAGAATCTGGTACACCTGCCTAATATCGTGCAGGGCCTCGCGAGCACGCAGAAGTGGCGAACCGCGACGTGACTCGACTCGGCTAACGTCTGAAATAGTGCAAGAATCCTGCAGAATTGTCCATAAATCCGTAAGAGTACGAGCAAATCGGCAGTAAAGCCGCGCGTAGTGAGTATAATGGGCAGGGGCAATAAGTTGCGAATGTGGGTCTCACGGGAGGCGTGCCAGAGGTAAGTCTCTGCAGTCGCTGTATCCTCTGTACCCACGGTGGCTCAGATGCATAGAGCGTCTGCCATGTAAGCATATCCCGGGTTTGAGTCCCGGTCGTGGCACACATTTTCAACTGTCCCTGTTGATTTATATCAACGCCTGTATGCAGCTCTGGCTATTCATTTCATTTTAATCTCAGATATGTTCAATAATGTTCATTTCTGGCCAGTTTGGTGGTAGCGGAAGTGTTTAAACTCTTAAGAATGTGTCTGGAGTCACTCTGCAACAATTCTGGACGAGTGGGCTGTCGTTGTTGTCGTGCTGGAATTGCCCAACTCCGTCGGAATGCACAGTGGACATGAATGGATGCAGGTGATCAGACAGAATGCTTACGAACGGGTCACGTGTCAGATTTGTATCCCATATCACTCCAACTTCACACGCCCCACATTATTACGGAGCCTCCACCAGTTTGAACAATCCGCTGCTGATATGCAGGGTCCATGGATTCACGAGATTGTCTCCATACCCGTACACGTCCACTCGTTCGATACAATTTGCAACAAGAGTCGTCCGACCAGGCAACACGTTTCCAGTTATCAACAGTACAATGTCGGCACCGACAGGACCAGGCGAGTCGTAAAGCTTTGTGTGGTGCAGTAATCAAGGGTACACGAGTAGGCCTTCGGCTCCGAAAGCCGATATCGATGATGTTTCGTTTAATGATTCGTATGCTGACGCTTGTTGATGGGCCAGCATTGAAATCTGCAGCAATGTGCGTAAAAGACGAACTTGTGTAATGTTGCACTATTCTCTTCAGTATATACTTATATGGATACGGTGTCTGTTCTTTAGGACATGTGCAAAGGAACAGACACCATTGATGGCCTTCAGCCGTCTAGAACGAAATTAAAATTATATTTTAATATCTTCAGCTGCTGACGGGCGTTGATATATCTCATCGTGGACAGGTGAAAATATGTGCCCCAACCGGGGCTCGAACCGCGGACGTCACAAGACATCCATTCAAGTTGATCGTTGATTCATTGACTCAGTTTTTTTTTTTATTACAGAGAGCACGCAGCCCTGACCGAACACGCTGAGCTACCGTGCCGGCTCTCACTTTGTATGTCCACACACTACATTCATAGTGTCCCTATCTCCTTCTTCTGTGCGGATTTAGCCGACACGGTAACTCTGCGTGTTGTCAGAGGGTTAGCTGCCCTCTGTAATAAAAAAAACTGAGTTAATGGATCAATGCCGAAGTGAAACGGGTGTCTTGTGACGTCCACCCCGAGCAGATGCAACGAACGAAGACGAACAAAACGAGACCACAAAAAAAAGATGGGTAGAGCGTCTGCCATGTGAGCAGGACATCCTGCGTTCGAGTTCCGGTAGTGCACACATTTTCACCTGTCCCCGTTGTGATATATCAATGCCAGTCAGCAGCTCAAGGTATTAATATATAATTCTAATTTTATTCTCTTCAGTCGTCGTTGGTCCCAAACATGCAGGATCTTATTCCGGCCGCAGCCATGTCGGAAATTTGATGTTTTACCGGATTCCTGATATTCGCGGTACAGTCGTGAAATTGTCGTCCGGGAAAATCTCCACTTCGTCGCTAGTTCAGAGATGCTGTGTGCGATTGCTCACACGCCGACTGTAACACCTCGTTCGAACTCTCTTAAATCTTGATAAGTGCCATTGTAGCTGGCCGGGGTGGCCGAGCGGTTCTAGGCGCTACGGTCTGTAACCGCGCGCCCGCTACGGTCGCTGGTTCGAATCCTGCCTCGAGCATGGATGTGTGTGACGTCCTTAGGTTAGTTAGGTTTAGGTAGTTCTAAGTTCTAGGGGACTGATGACCTCAGCAGTTAAGTCCCATAGTGATCAGAACCATTTTAAACCTGCCATTGTGGCAACTGCGCCAGACACTTGTTGTCTTACATAGGCGTTTCCGACCGCAGCGCCATATTCTGCCCGTTATATATCTCTGTATTTAAATACGCATGCCTGTGCAAGTTTCTACGGCGCTTCAGTGTATATTTGCTTACGTTTTAGAAAGTCCCATGGTGCTTACTTCTATGATCCCGTGCCCTAGTCTCATACCCGTGAAATAGGTTTGGCAATATCTATTGTTGTACAAGAGCTATTTGTGCGGCAACGATTAAGTGGGCCACCCTGTACACAGATTTGTAGGGCATTCGTATCTGACAGTCGCTCAGGGTCGGACTGCTGGAGAATCTGAAGACAGGCGAACTGGACATCAAGGTTTCGACCGACCACGTCTGATGAACACAAGAGAGGATCGCCGTGTTGTCCACCAGGTACACTGTAACACCACATCTGCGCCTCCCATCCGAGAACAAGTAATAGACTGAAACTTCCTAGCATATTAAAACTGTGTGCCGGACCGAGACTCGAACTCGGGACCTTTGCCTTTCGCGGGCAAGTGCTCTACCAACTGAGCTACCCAAGCAGACTTATGCCCCGACCTCACACCTTTACTTCTGCCAGTACCTGTTGTGAGGACGGGGCGTGAGTCGTGCTTGGGTAGCTCAGATGGTAGAGTACTTGCCCGCGAAAGGCAAAGGTCCCAAGTTCGAGTCTCGGTCCGGCACACAGTTTTAATCTGCCAGGAGGTTTCATATCAGCACACACCCCACCGCAGAGTGAAATTCTCATTCTGGAAGTAATGGACTGTCTGCAATATTCTGTATCGTCCTTCAACATTGGTCACAGATAGCAACAGCTGCACTATGGAATAGCTGTCCCATGCGTAGGCTGCCATTAAAAACACAACGCAAACGACTACGTTGGGTGTGGTGCCGTGACTGGAAAGTATGGACTCGTGATAGATGGCACCGCGCTGCGTTCAGCGACGAGTCGCGGTTCAGCGCTGCTCTAGATGACCAGCGCCAGCAAGTATGGCGGCAACGTGGGGGAGAGATCCCGTTCTTCCAGTATTTTGGAGCGTTAGTCGTGGTGTCAGGATGTGGGGAGCGATCGGGTACGACTTAAGATCGCGGCTCGTCGTGACTAAGGGAACTCTGACGTCACGGACATCCTGCGTGCTCATTTGTTGCCTCTCGTGCGACAATATCGCTGTTCCATTTTTCAACAGGACAATGCTTCGTCCATACAAGGCAGGTGTCTCAATGAACTATCTGCCAGATGTTGCTTCACTCTCGTGGACTGCAAGATTACTTCTGACAGAACAAGTGTGGGACAAACTCGGCCGTCAACTGCGCCCAAGTACCAGCATCCAGGATATGAAGGACCAGGTACAACAGGTGTGAACCGCTTCCCTCAGGAGAGGATACGACGGCTCTACGACATTCAACTGAATCAGCGCATGCACCCAGGCCACAGGGGATTGCAACGCCATACTATGGTGCGCTCATAGTTACATTTGCAAATCTGATTCGATTTCGCAGTCTTTGAGATAAATCTTAAGTCGTCTCTCAGCGTGTGTTGTTTCATGTCGTTTCCTCTCTCTCTCTCTCTCTCCCTCCCTCCCGTTTCGGGTGTTTCATTTTATCAGGCAGTGTGTCTAGTACTTTGGTGTATTGCAGCCTTGTTGATAGGCTTACCTGCAATCATATGAGGGGCTCATTTCAGTAGTGTTACAAGTCCATTTTTTTAAACTCTGAGATACAGAGTCCTAAAGTGAAATGAGCGCTGAAAAATCTTCAGTTGAAATACCAGAAATATTTCAGTATATCGCTTGTTGCTAGAGATGAACCTTTCTCTCTCTTTGTTTGGACCATTAATTTCAGAAGCATTATACACAGAAAAGTGGAGGTAATGGGATTGTACCACTAATGAAATAAGCCCTTCATATTTATTGCGACATATTCGCAAATGAAAAGGAAGGAAGACTGGGTTTAACGTCCCGTAGACATCGAGGTCATTAGAGACGGAGCTTAAGCTCGGATTGAGTCAACGATGGGGAAGGAAATCGGCCGCGCCCTGTCAAAGGAACCATTGCGGCATTTGCCTGTAGTGATTTAGGAGAATCGCGGGAAACCAAACGTGGGGTTTGAACCGTCAACTCCCGAATGCGAGTCCAGTAACCACTTTGCCACCCCGGCGCGGTAACAAGAAAAAGGGGGAAACAATAGCCGTGCTACACAAAGAACTCTCCGACACACACCAGACTAGAAAGCCAGTTAAGACTCGATTGTCATCCACTTCTGAGCTAAGTTGAAAGTTTCAAGTATCTAGCTCATTAAGAAGTTAGTTTAAAATTTAAATGTCTTCAACATTTAGCGGCCCTGTCAGGAACTGCATAAATATTAATTTTAATAATTAACGGCATCAGTTGCACCGTTTACCTAGGTTTTAGTCGGGATAACCCAACCTTCTTCAGAATAACATTAACTACCGTTTGTCCATAGTGGACATCGTCACGCTAAAACTGCAATTCCATAAATCATTGTCAGGCTATAAAACTTATCTGGAACTTCCTCGGCCCCACTTCGCGACCGCGATGCGGCACCCACTACTGCTGTACTGGAACCTAGGTAAATTCTAGGAAAACGGTGCAACTCAGACAGTTAGTTATTAAAATTAAAATTAGTTTAAAATTAATTCACAGTTTTTTCCGAACAAACAGACAAGAAAACTACCTGATATATACTTGTTAATCTCTATATGCGGTAAGTACACAAACCAGCCTGAACTTCATGACCACCAACCTACTATCGGTATAAACCTGTTCAGGCGATAGCAGCGTCATCTGGCGAGGAATGACTGTACGGTGCGTCTAGTATGTGAGCGTGCTGTCCGTGTGTAGAATGGGGAAGGCACGCGATCTGTCTGAGTTTGACTGCGGGCAGACTGTGATGGTCCGGAGGCATTACGGAAACTACACGAGTTGTCGGGTATTCGAGGAGTGCTGTGGTGAGCGTCGTCAACACGGCGCGAAACCAAGGTGAAACCACGTACAGACGTCGTGGGGCTGTGTGGCTGCCCTCGTTGCAAATATCGGACATCGTAGGCAGGGCAGACTGATAAAACAGAACAGGCGGCGAACTGTGCCCGAACTAACATCAGACTTTAATGCTGGGCAGAGTACAAGTGTGTCTGAACACACACTGCACCGAACACTCCTAACGATGGGCCTCCGTAGCTGACGACCCGAGCGTGTGCCAATGTTAACATGACGAGGGGGTGAAATGCTTTATGAAAGTATTTCATTCTGAAAGCATTTTTAAAGGTAAATCTTTGAAAACTGCTATTTGGCTTATCGGTTAGAAACGTAAAAATAGTGTTTCACTCTCTTTGGAAATTGAACCTGTAACGGGGTGAAGTAGGGTCAGAGTGATGACGCAGCCCAAACCGCTGAGCACATAAACCTGAAAGTTGGAGAGGGTGTTGATCTTATACTGTAGGCATCCTTTGGAAAGACACTCCTCGAAATTCCACTCCTAAGGGGATGAAAGACTTTCTGGAAATATGTCGATATTAAGACAATTTTGAAGCTAGAACTACGAAGACTGGTATTTGGATTCTCGGCCAGGGATAAAAAAAATATGTGTTTGAAGATTTTTGGAAATTCAACCATTAATGGTGTAAAATAGAGGGCGAATGTTTCTTCGAAGACAAATCATTAATAAAAGAACTATTGAATCATTTTTATTGCTGCATCTACACATCTATCAAAATTTGTATATACAGGGTGTTTAAAAAATGACCGGTATATTTGAACCGGCAATACAAACTAAACGAGCAGCGATAGAAATACACCGTTTGTTGCAATATGCTTGGGACAACAGTACATTTTCAGGCAGACAAACTTTCGAAATTACAGTAGTTACAATTGTCAACAACAGATGGCGCTGCGGTCTGGGAAACTCTATAGTACGATATTTTCCACATATCCACCATGCGTAGCAATAATATGGCGTAGTCTCTGAATGAAATTACCCGAAACCTTTGACAACGTGTCTGGCGGAATGGCTTCACATGCAGATGAGATGTACTGCTTCAGCTGTTCAATTGTTTCTGGATTCTGGCGGTACACCTGGTCTTTCAAGTGTCCCCACAGAAAGAAGTCACAGGGGTTCATGTCTGGCGAATAGGGAGGCCAATCCACGCCGCCTCCTGTATGTTTCGGATAGCCCAAAGCAATCACTCGATCATCGAAATATTCATTCAGGAAATTAAAGACGTCGGCCGTGCGATGTGGCCGGGCACCATCTTGCATAAACCACGAGGTGTTCGCAGTGTCGTCTAAGGCAGTTTGTACCGCCACAAATTCACGAAGAATGTCCAGATAGCGTGATGCAGTAATCGTTTCGGATCTGAAAAATGGGCCAATGATTCCTTTGGAAGAAATGGCGGCCCAGACCAGTACTTTTTGAGGATGCAGGGACGATGGGACTGCAACATGGGGCTTTTCGGTTCCCCATATGCGCCAGTTCCGTTTATTGACGAAGCCGTCAAGGTAAAAATAAGCTTCGTCAGTAAACCAAATGCTGCCCACATGCATATCGCCGTCATCAATCCTGTGCACTATATCGTTAGTGAATGTCTCTCGTGCAGCAATGGTAGCGGCGCTGAGGGGTTGCCGCGTTTGAATTTTGTATGGATAGAGGTGTAAACTCTGGCGCATGAGACGATACGTGGACGTTGGCGTCATTTGGACCGCATCTGCAACACGGCGAACGGAAACCCGAGGCCGCTGTTGGATCACCTGCTGCACTAGCTGCGCGTTGCCCTCTGTGGTTGCCGTACGCGGTCGCCCTACCTTTCCAGCACGTTCATCTGTCACGTTCCTAGTCCGTTGAAATTTTTTCAAACAGATCCTTTATTGTATCGCTTTTCGGTCCTTTGGTTACATTAAACCTCCGTTGAAAACTTCGTCTTGTTGCAACAACACTGTGTTCTAGGCGGTGGAATTCCAACACGAGAAAAATCCTCTGTTCTAAGAAATAAACCATGTGGTCCACGGCACACTTGCACGTTGTGAGCAGCACACGCTTACAGCAGAAAGACGACGTACAGAATGGCGCAACCACAGACTGCGTTGTCTTCTATATCTTTCACATCACTTGCAGCGCCATCTGTTGTTGAAAATTGTTACTACTGTAATTTCGAAAGTTTGTCCGCCTGAAAATGTACTGTTGTCCCAAGCATATTGCAACAAACGGTGTATTTCTATCGCTGCTCGTTTAGTTTTTATTGCCGTTTCAAATATACCGATCATTTTTGAAACACCCTGTAGTTTCTCTATAGAAATAAAAAAAAATACGTATTCCACTGCTTTTGGCAATTCAACCCCTTGGGGAATGAAATAGGGGGTTAAAATTATAAAGAAAATATTTCATTATATTAAAAATTGTTAAATCTAAATCTATCCAAGTTGACATTTCAGTTCTGGATTAGATATAAAGAAATATGCGTTAGAGTATGAGTTTCTATGGAAAGGTCTCCACAAGAATACAAAAGGCATACGGACTGCGCTGCTCCTCCCTCCGGAGGTTCGAGTCCTACCTAGGGAACGGGTGTGTGTATGTTGTTCTAAGCATGGTTCAAATGTCTCTCAGCATGGGGACTTTACATCTGAGGCCATCAGTCCCCTAGAACTTAGAACTCCTTAAACCTAACTAATCTAATGACATCACACACACCCATGCCCGATGCAGGATTCGAATCTGCGACCGTAACAGTCGCGCGGTTCCAGCCTGAAGCGCCTAGAACCGGTTCTTAGCATAATTTAGTTGAAGTAGTGTGTAAGTCTAGGGACCGATGACCTCAGCAATTTGCTCCCTTAGGAATTCACACACATTTCAACATTTTTGAACAAAATGCAAGATTAATAGAATCCTCGGAAATCAGCTACCGGAAAGTTTTACATTCAGAACTACTTTCGGAAACGGCCTTGCTTCTGTGGCTTTAATTAGCGTGAAAGTTTTAGAGGGTATTGCAATTTGTGAACAACATAAAAATTCGATTAAAGAAAAACAGACAAAAACAAAAAGAAATCCATGCAGACAGCACAGTCTAGGCGAGCGAAGCAGCGGTCACTAAGCTAGTAAAAAGGAAGCAGTAGACAATCTGGTGCAATTTCGAACGTCTTTCGGGTATCTAAGAAGATGGTATCTACTTATTGAGCTGTCGACCAGTTTGCAGCCTATTGAGTGTGAATAAAAGCAGCGGTTTGACCATACAATACGTGTTGATTTCCCCCATAGGGAAGTCACGCGAGAATGTCGGGAGCTGCAAAAGTATGTTGTTGTTGTTGTGGTCTTCAGTCCTGAGACTGGTTTGATGCAGCTCTCCATGCTACTATATCCTGTGCAAGATTCTTCATCTCCCAGTACCTACTACAACCTACATCCTTCTGAATCTGCTTAGTGTATTCATCTCTTGGTCTCCCTCTACGATTTTTACCCTCCGCGCTGCCCTCCAGTACTAAATTGGTGATCCCTTGATGCCTCAGAACATGTTCTACCAACCCATCACTTCTTCTAGTCAAGTTGTGCCACAAAATCCTAGTCGCCCCAATTCTATTCAGTACCTCCTCATTTGTTATGTGATCTACTCATCTAATCTTCAGCGTTCATCAGTAGCACCACATTTCGAAAGCTTCTACTCTCTTCTTGTCCAAACTATTTATCGTCCATGTTTCACTTCGATACATGGCTACCACTCTATACAAATACTTTCAGAAACGACTTCCTGACACTTAAATCTATACTCGATGTTAACAAATATCTCTTCTTCAGAAACGCTTTCCTTGCCATTGCCTGTCTACATTTTATATCCTCTCTACTTCGACCATCATCAGTTATTTTGCTCCCCAAATAGCAAAACTCCTTTACTACTTTAAGTGTCTCATTTCCTAATCTGATCCCCTCAGCATCGCCCGATTAAATTTGACTACATTCCATTATCCTCGTTTTGCTTTTGTTGATGTTCGTCTTATATCCTCCTTTCAAGACACTGTCCATTCCGTTCAACTGCTCTTCAAGTCCTTTGCTGACAGAATTGCAATGTCATCGGTGAACCTGAAAGTTTTTTTTCTTCTCCATGGATTTTAATACCTACTCCGAATTTTTCTTTTGTTTCCTTCACTGGTGGCTCAATATACAGATTGAATAGCATCAGGGATAGGCTACAACCCTGTCTCACTCCCTTCCCAACCACTGCTTCCCTTACATGTCCCTCGACTCTTATAACTGCCATCTGGTATCTGCACAAATTGTAAATTGCCTTTCGCTCCCTGTATTTTATCCCTGCCACCTTCAGAATTCGAAAGAGAGTATTCCAGTCAACATTGTCAAAAGCTTTCTCTAAGTCTACAAATACTAGAAACGTAGGTTTGCGTTTCCTTAATCTATTTTCTAAGATAAGTCGTAGATCTTCCACGAGGTCGGCTTCTAATAGTTTTTCCATTCGTCTATAAAGAATTCGCGTTAGTATTTTGCAGCTGTGACTTATTAAAGTGATAGTTCGGTAATTTTCACATCTGTCAACACCTGCCTTCTTTGGGATTGGAATTATTATATTCTTCTTGAAGTCTGAGGGTATTTCGCCTGTCTCATACATCTTGCTCACCAGATGGTTGAGTTTTGTCAGAACTGGCTCTCCCAAGGGTGTCAGTAGTTCCAATGGAATGTTGTCTACTCCCGGGGCCTTGTTCTGTCAAACTCTTCACACAGTATCACATCTCCCATTTCATCTTCATCTACATCCTCTTCCATTTCCTCAAGTACATCGCCCTTGTATAGACCCTCTATATACTCCTTCTACTTTTCTGCTTTCCCCTCTTTGCTTAGAACTGGGTTTCTATCTGAGTTCTTGATATTCATAAAAGTGGTTCTCTTTTCCCCAAAGGTCTCTTTATTTTTCCTGTAGGCAGTATCTATCTTACCCCTAGTGAGATAAGCCTCTACATCCTTAAATTTGGCCTCTGGCCATCCCTGCTTAGCCATAACAAGGCGAAATGTGAGTCTGGACCAGACGGCTATGAAGGAGTGGGTCACCGCGCTGTTTGCGCTGGCAGGAGTCACTGTCTGTCAGCCGACCACTACTCTGGCGTCGCCGAGATCCGACGTTCTCGGCCTGTTAGCCACATCCAGGACAGAAGCGGCGTTGTTGGCTCACCGCTGCGGTGGCGGCCATTACTACTGCAGCCGGGGGTGTCTGTTGCTCACCGTGGTACACGCGGCCGCGCCGTAACGGCACCTGCCGAACGCACGGCCTGATTCTACTCCGGCTGCCGCGGCAGCCGCCGTGTGTTTGCGAAACCAGCTGATTACCTGACACCTCAGGTTACTCGCCTGTCCCAGTCTTATGTGAAGACTAGTCACAATGCTTGAATTAAAACCTTGAAAAATTCATGTTACGACTGTGAAACCTGGTGATGACGTAAGTCGTTTTCTACCTAACCAATAATCGCCCAATCCGCCACCTTCAAAGAATCGAACTCCCATGTACGAGGCCGTGCTGAGTGGTAGCGGCTCCGAATTTTTTGTGTGGAAGCCCTTCGAGTTTTTTAAATAAAACAAAATTTGTTGTATATACATAACATACTCTGTAAGTGCATGGCGAAGGGTACCCTCTACTGCTACTGGTCAATTGCCTTCCTATTCTGCTGCAAGTAGGCTGTTAAGGTTTTTATGTTGGTAACGCCACGTGGTGCTCTGTAAGAAAATCGCTGACTGCGCTGTGTGCAGTCTGTGGCTGGTTGGACTCATTGTTGGAATATTCGCTTGTGTAGTGTTGGACAGTTGCATGTGAACAGCACGTGGCGTTGGGAAGTTGGAGGTGAGCCGCCAGAGGTGGTGGATGTGGGGAGAGAGATGCCAGAGTTTAGAGAGGTTACTACGAGCGGACGATATGTACGGGATTCCGTCAGTAAATGAAATTTGTAAAACTGGATGCCACGATCTAATATATATATATATATATATATATATATATATATATATATATATATATATATATATATATATATATATTATGTGGACATGTGTCCGGAAACGCTTACTTTCCATGTTAGAGCTCATTTTATTACTTCCCTTCAAATCACATTAATCATGGAATGGAAACACACAGCAACAGAACGTACCAGCGTGACTTCAAAATGTTCAAAATGTACTCCTTTAGCGAGGATACATGCATCCACCGTCCGTCGCATGGAATCCCTGATGCGCTGATGCAGTCCTGGAGAATGGCGTATTGTATCCCACCCGTCCACAATACGAGCACGAAGAGTCTCTACATTTGCTACCGGGGTTGCGTTGACAAGAGCGTTCAAATGCCCCCATAAATGAAAGTCAAGAGGGTTGAGGTCAGGAGAACGAGGAGGCCATGGAATTGGTCCGCCTTTACCAATCCATCGGTCACCGAATCTGTTGTTGAGAAGCGTACGAACACTTCAACTAAAATGTGCAGGAGCTCCATCGTGCATGAACCACATGGTGTGTCGTACTTGTAAAGGCACATGTTCTAGCAGCACAGGTAGACTACCCAGTATGAAATCATGGCGGTGAACCGAGGAAATACAGTACATACTGACGAAACTAAAATGAGCTCTAACATGGAAATTAAGCGTTTCCGGACGCATGTCCACATCTTTTCTTTATTTGTGTGTGAGTAATGTTTCCTGAAAGTTTGGTCGTACCTTTTTGTAACACCGTATATATATACACTCCTGGAAATTGAAATAAGAACACCGTGAATTCATTGTCCCAGGAAGGGGAAACTTTATTGACACATTCCTGGGGTCAGATACATCACATGATCACACTTGCAGAACCACAGGCACATAGACACAGGCAACAGAGCAAGCACAATGTCGGCACTAGTACAGTGTATATCCACCTTTCGCAGCAATGCAGGCTGCTATTCTCCCATGGAGACGATCGTAGAGATGCTGGATGTAGTCCTGTGGAACGGCTTGCCATGCCATTTCCACCTGGCGCCTCAGTTGGACCAGCGTTCGTGCTGGACGTGCAGACCGCGTGAGACGACGCTTCATCCAGTCCCAAACATGCTCTATGGGGGACAGATCCGGAGATCTTGCTGGCCAGGGTAGTTGACTTACACCTTCTAGAGCACGTTGGGTGGCACGGGATACATGCGGACGTGCATTGTCCTGTTGGAACATCAAGTTCCCTTGCCGGTCTAGGAATGGTAGAACGATGGGTTCGATGACGGTTTGGATGTACCGTGCACTATTCAGTGTCCCCTCGACGATCACCAGAGGTATACGGCCAGTGTAGGAGATCGCTTCCCACACCATGATGCCGGGTGTTGGCCCTGTGTGCCTCGGTCGTATGCAGTCCTGATTGTGGCGCTCACCTGCACGGCGCCAAACACGCATACGACCATCATTGGCACCAAGGCAGAAGCGACTCTCATCGCTGAAAACGACACGTCTCCATTCGTCCCTCCATTCACGCCTGTCGCGACACCACTGGAGGCGGGCTGCACGATGTTGGGGCGTGAGCGGAAGACGGCCTAACGGTGTGCGGGACCGTAGCCCAGCTTCATGGATACGGTTGCGAATGGTCCTCGCCGATACCCCAGGAGCAACAGTGTCCCTAATTTGCTGGGAAGTGGCGGTGCGGTCCCCTACGGCACTGCGTAGGATCCTACGGTCTTGGCGTGCATCCGTGCGTCGCTGCAGTCCGGTCCCAGGTCGACCTTCCGCCGACCACTGGCGACAACATCGATGTACTGTGGAGACCTCACGCCCCATGTGTTGAGCAATTCGGCGGTACGTCCACCCGGCCTCCCGCATGCTCACTATACGCCCTCGCTCAAAGTCCGTCAACTGCACATACGGTTCACGTCCACGCTGTCGCGGCATGCTACCAGTGTTAAAGACTGCGATGGAGCTCCGTATGCCACGGCCAACTGGCTGACACTGACGGCGGCGGTGCACAAATGCTGCGCAGCTAGCGCCATTCGACGGCCAACACCGCGGTTCCTGGTGTGTCCGCTGTGCCGTGCGTGTGATCATTGCTTGTACAGCCCTCTCGCAGTGTCCAGAGCAAGTATGGTGGGTCTGACACACCGGTGTCAATGTGTTCTTTTTTCCATTTCCAGGAGTATATAGGAAGACTATTAAGGTAAATAAATTATTTGTTGTATATCGAAATATTTCATTTGCTAACTATGCCTATCAGTAGTTAGTGCCTTCAGTAGTTAGAATCTTTTATTTAGCTGGCACTATTGGCGCTCGCTGTATTGCAGTATTTCGAGTAACGAAGATTTTTGTGAAGTAAGTGCTTCATGAGAGGTATCGGTTATTGTTACTTAGGGCCATTCTTTTGTAGGGATAATTGAAAGTCAGATTGCGTTGCGCTAAAAATATTGTGTGTCAGTTTAGTGATGATCAGAATAAGTAAAGAGAGAACTGTCTGAGTTTTGCTCACCTGTTTGAAAATCAAGTAACGGTCATGAGTTTTTCAAGCACTGTTATTCTTTACATACAAAGGGGAAGTTTCACTACTCGCAAATAGAGCGAGGGAAAAATGACTATCTATATGCCTCTGACCGAGCGCTTATTTCTTTTATCTTATCTTGGTGGTCCTTATGCGAATGTATGTTGGCGACAGTAGAACCGTTCTGCAGTCGGCTTCAAATGCCGAATCTCTAAATTTTCTCAACAGTGTTCCGAGAAAAGAACGTCGCTTTCCCTCCGGGAATTCCCATTTGAGTCCACGAAGCATCTCTGTAGTACTCGTGTGTTGACCGAACGTAAAAACACACAAACACCGTCCGAACAGGCCTTTAAGGTCCAACGGTACCGACCGGCCGCCGTGTCATCCTCAACCGATAGTCGTCACTGGATGAGGATGTGAAGGGACATGACCAGAGCCGCTACTTCCCAGCCAAGTAGCTCCTAAATTGGTCTCACAAGGGCTGAGTGCACCCCACTTCCCAACAGTACTTCGCAGACCCGAATGGTGACCCATCCGAGTGCTAGCCAAGTCCGACAGCGCTTGATAGAACGTACCAGTAACAAACCTAGCAGTATTCCTTTGAATCGCTTCAATGCCTTCGTTTAATCCAGCTTGTTGGGGATCCCACACACTCGAGCAGTACTCGAGAATGGGTCACATTAGTGTTCTATATGGGGTCTCCTTTACACATGAACTACACTTCCCTAAAATTGACCCGATAAACCAAAATTGACATACTACAATCCTCACATGTGCGTTCCATTTCATACCGTTTTGCAACGTTCCACCTAGATCAACATTCTGCATCTTTATTCATCAAGTGTACATATTTATCTCTCATCGTAGCCACCCTGACGACGAAGACATGTCTCCCAACGAGAGACCAGTTTCTGTTCAATCGCTGTAGAAAGTGTCAGTATGTTGACGGTGCCACAACCTCACCTCTGCTTGCACTGCTTCGTCATTGTCAACGTGAAGTCATCGCAGGTGTTCTTTAAGTCTTGGAAACAGACGAAAACCAGATGAAGCCAAGTAGGGACTGTAAAGTGGATGATCGATGACAGTGAACCCGAAGTGTCGCAGTCGTGGTGTTTGGTTTGGCATTGTCATTCTGAAGGAAAGTGTGCTTCATGGGCCGACGAACTCTTTGAATTCAAGCTTTCAGCTTTCTGAGGGTCTTGTGGAATATTGCACGAGGGTCGTTTGAAAAGTCCATGCAAAGTCCGATAGATGGCACCACCGGCATGTATCGAGGTAATGTTTAGTTAGTAGAAAGAACGCACACCAAGTTTCAGCCATATTGGTCTATTTCTTTGTGTTGGGCATTCGTGTGAATCAAGAAAGTCGAGTGATTGTCAAAAAATGGACGAAAAAGAATTTCGTGGGATCATTAAACATTACTTTATGAAAGGCAAAACACCTCAGGAGACTAAAGAGAAACATGATAAACATTACGGTGACTCTGCACCTTCGATTAGAACTGTTTATAAGTGGTCTCAAAATTTTCGGAGTGGCCACATGGGCACAAGTGATGCTGACGCCCTGTGGAGGTTACGACTCCAGAAATCATTGGTAAAATCCATGATATGGTGATGGATGACAGAAGAGTTAAGGTGCGTG
This sequence comes from Schistocerca gregaria, assembly GCF_023897955.1. NCBI lineage: Eukaryota > Metazoa > Arthropoda > Insecta > Orthoptera > Acrididae > Schistocerca > Schistocerca gregaria. Next base: position 192,667,722 of record NC_064929.1, on the reverse strand, counting down.
AGATTGCTAATGCTGTGGGCATCTAGAATGAAAGGGTACAAAATATTTTGCATAAACATTTGGACATGAGAAAGCTATACGCAAGATGAGTTCCGCGATTGCTCACGCTTGACCAAGAACGGAATCGTCTGAAGTGTTGCAAGGATGGTTTGCAGCTGTTCAGGAAGAATTTGCAGGACTTTAAGCGTCGTTTCGTCACTGTGGATGAAACATGGATACATTACTATAATCCTGAGACCAAAGAACAATCTAAACAATGGGTTACCAAGGGAGAATCTGCACCATAAAAGGTGAAGACCATTCCTTCGGCCTGAAGGGTTATGACGACTGACTTTGGGAATTCGCAAGGGATCATCCTCATCGACTATCTGGAAAATAGTAAAACGATTACAGGTGCATATTATTCATCGTTATTGGACCGTTTGAAAACCGAGTTGCAAGAAAAATGCCGGAGATTGAACGGCAAAATAGTCCTTTTCCATCACAATGCACCAGCACACACCTCGGCATTTGTGGTCGCAAAATTAATGAAGATAGGATTCCAACTCGTTCATATCCCCTTTATTCTCCAGACTTGACTCCCTCAGACTACTACTTGTTCCCCAAACTGAAGAATGGCTGGCGGGACAAAGTTTTTATTCAAATGAGGAGGTGGTTGCAGCAACTAATAGCTATTTTGCAGACTTGGATAATTCCTGTTATTCGGAAGGGATCAACAAATTAGAACAGCGTTGGACGAAGTGTATAAGGCTAAAAGGAGACTATGTCGAAAAATAAAAAAGGTTAACCCCAAACACGTAAGTAGTTTTTGTTGTTGCACGAACTTTTCAAACGCCCCTCGTAGAGTTTGTGGTGGTGGCTTTAGCTACGAATTCCAAATGCACCACACCTTCACCGTTCCAGAACACTTTGAGCTTGTCTTTGCTTGTCGATGGCATGGTCTCGAACTTTTCTGAAGTCGGTTATCCTCTGTGGCGGAACTCCATTCTTGCTCTCTTCTCAAAATGGTGCATCCAGCTTTCGTCAGCTGCTACGGTATTGTTAAGGAACCCATTACTCTCACGCTCAAAACAGCAGGTATTGTTGACATATGTTTTTGGGTAGGGTCCGCCTTTAACAAAACACAATTTTGTTTATAACCGAAACATGTTTCACTGTAGTTGCTGCATCTTCAGTGGGCTTTTATTTTTCATCTCTTAAAGACAAAGAGTGTTCTTTTTTGTATACATTTAAATATTAGTTTTTAAATCATAATTACAGATAATTGAAAAAAAAACACATAAATTACGAATTCATACCTTTTTACCACATGGTGAGGTTTTTCTGAAGTGTTGTGTTTCTACAGTGACCGTTTTGTTCCGCAATTTGTCATCTGCAACCACTTATACCTTAAAATAGATCAATTGTTTAAGCAAAAATTACCATTGAAAACTTGTTATTTCTATGTCTGAAATTATTTAATTCTCTCTCTCTCTCTGTGTGTGTGTATGTGTGTGTGTGTGTGTGTGTATGTGTGTGTGTGTGTGTGTGTGTGTGTGTGTGTGTGTAAAAAGAGAGAGAGAGAGAGAGAGAGAGAGAGAGAGAGAGAGAGAGAGAGAGAGTGATAGTAAGTTGTAGGATTTGTGTGTGTGTGGTGTGTGTGAAAAGGGGAGAGAGAGTGTGACAGTAGGTTTTAGGATTTTGTGTGTGTGTGTGTGTGTGTGTGTGTGTGTGTGTGTGTGTCAGTAGTGACGGCCTGTGCACACTCTCATGATACGCCACACTTACCTGAGAGCTGTGTCTGTGTTATCCGACGATTTTCTCTGATGAGTTCAACAATCCGATTCTGGTGTCACATCTCTTGCTGTACGCGATCGTCCATGCCGAGCCATGTCACACATGTTGATGTTAATACGGCACTTTCCTTGTGACGAGCACATTACTGATGTGGATACAATCATCACTGTACACAGTTTTCATTCCGCTATGGGTTACAATCGAAGGCGCGTTTTCTTCTGTTAGAAACTCCATTAGAGTACTCCGTTTCTCAGGCACAGAGTTACGTTACACTCCTCCATGTTACACCCTACAAATACACTCCTGGAAATTGAAATAAGAACACCGTGAATTCATTATCCCGGGAAGGGGAAACTTTATTGACACATTCCTGGGGTCAGATACATCACATGATCACACTGACAGAACCACAGGCACATAGACACAGGCAACAGAGCATGCACAATGTCGGCACTAGTACAGTGTATATCCACCTTTCGCAGCAATGCAGGCTGCTATTCTCCCATGGAGACGATCGTAGAGATGCTGGATGTAGTCCTGTGGAACGGCTTGCCATGCCATTTCCACCTGGCGCCTCAGTTGGACCAGCGTTCGTGCTGGACGTGCAGACCGCGTGAGACGACGCTTCATCCAGTCCCAAACATGCTCTATGGGGGACAGATCCGGAGATCTTGCTGGCCAGGGTAGTTGACTTACATCTTCTAGAGCACGTTGGGTGGCGCCGGATACATGCGGGCGTGCATTGTCCTGTTGGAACAGCAAGTTCCCTTGCCAGTCTAGGAATAGTAGAACGATGGGTTCGATGACGGTTTGGATGTACCGTGCACTATTCAGTGTCCCCTCGACGATCACCAGAGGTGTACGGCCAGTGTAGGAGATTGCTTCCCACACCATGATGCCGGGTGTTGGCCCTGTGTGCCTCGGTCGTATGCAGTCCTGATTGTGGCGCTCACCTGCACGGCGCCAAACACGCATACGACCATCGTTGGCACCAAGGCAGGAGCGACTCTCATCGCTGAAAACGACACGTCTCCATTCGTCCCTCCATTCACGCCTGTCGCGACACCACTGGAGGCGGGCTGCACGATGTTGGGGCGTGAGCGGAAGACGGCCTAACGGTGTGCGGAACCGTAGCCCAGCTTCATGGATACGGTTGCGAATGGTCCTCGTCGATACCCCAGGAGCAACAGTGTCCCTAATTTGCTGGCAAGTGGCGGTTCACGTCCACGCTTTCGCGGCATGCTACCAGTGTTAAAGACTGCGATGGAGCTCCGTATGCCACGGCAAACTGACTGTCACTGACGGCGGCGGTGCACAAATGCTGCGCAGCTAGCGCCATTCGACGGCCAGCACCGCGGTTCCTGGTGTGTCCGCTGTGCCGTGCGTGTGATCATTGCTTGTACAGCCCTCTCGCAGTGTCCGGAGCTAGTATGGTGGGTCTGACACACCGGTGTCAATGTGTTCTTTTTTCCATTTCCAGGAGTGTAGAAGCCGAGCCCTCTAGCGGCAAAAGGTTGTCACCTCTTCAGTTTAAAAAAATGCTTCAAATCGCTCTGAGCACTATGGGACTTAACATTTGAGGTCATCAGTCCCCTAGAACTTAGAAACTACTCAAACCTAACTAACCTAAGGACATCACACACATCCATTCCCGAGGCAGGATTCGAACCTGAGTCTGTAGCGGTCGCCTGGTTTCAAACTGAAGCGCCTAGAACCGCTCGGCCACACCGGCCGGCTCTGATAGCTGCTGTTCATCATGCCTTTTGCGTTCTTGTGGAGATATTTCCACATCAACTTACACCTTCCGTAACGAATATTTCCTGATATCTAACTAAGAAGTGAAATAGTAATTTCATAAATTTAGCTTTAAAATTTTTTAATGTTACGAAATGTTTCCTTAAAAATGTCATCCTCTATTGCACTTCCTTAGGGGGTGAATTTTCACAATCACTGAAACACATAACTTTTTATTTCTAACCTATAAGTCAAATGCCACTTGCCATAGATGTAGCGTTAAAAATCCTTTAGTAGTTCTTTTGTAATTATTTATTTTCAAAAAGCTTTCACCCACTATTTTACTTCCTCAGTGGTTGAATATTCAAAAATTCTGAAACACGTATATTTTATTTGCATAGTTTTCATAGTTCTAGTTTCAAAATTGCCTTGATAGCAACATACTTTGAAAAAGTCTTTCATCCCCTGTTTCACCCCCTTGCCTACGGTATAAGAGCCACACCCTCTACAAATTTCAAGCTTCTATCCTTAGCGGTTTGGACTGAGCGATTATGAGTCAGTCAGTCAGGACATTGCATATAATACACTGAAGAGCCAAAGAAACTGGTACACCTGCCTAATATCGTGTAGGGCCCCGCGCGCACGCAGAAGCTCTGACACAACCGCCTGATGTACGTCCGTCGCTGCGACAGGGGGAGAGCGCGCCGCTGAGGCGTGCAGGGGCCGTGTAGGCTGCACGCAGGCCACAGCTGCCCGAAGGGTTGCCGATCGCTTTTGCGACGATCGGCATAGCACAGGCCTTAGCCAGAAATGAAAGTGGAAGCTTCAGATAGCCACGAAATGAAAGTGGAAGCTTCAGATGGCCAAAAGTGTCGGGCGAGGTGTGAGCCATTTACGTTATCTGGCAGGCTGCAATTGGCACAGAGTGTGGAAGAGCAATCCAAGGATTGTGCTGCCCAGCCCCTATACTGGAAGCTTTTTTTATTTCTTCTTTTCAATTTTTACATTTATAATACTGTAAATACACAGAAACAACACTCAGCATATGATACGGAGTGTGACAGTTGACTAATGGATTGAAGTACAGGTGCAGTTCCTGTTATTGGTCATTCATCCCCTCACACAGACAACGAAACACCACTTCACGCAATTAGATAGTCAAGTTCGGGGTCGCTAAGAGATGACAGCAATCTGTCACACAACTGTCGACAGGAAGTGGTCCGAAAGATGCTATCCTAGAAAGTGGCTGCCAGGGGAAGGGGGGGGGGGGTGCTGTGGCAACTTAATGCGCCTTTACTGTATCTAGTATTTTGGGGCTCACAACATACCAATGTTTGTAAGTTACCAGTTACAGTGTCTTGAAAAGAGGGTATAAGATGAACATCAACAAAAGCAAAACGAGGATAATGGAATGTAGTCAAATTTAATCGGGCGTTGCTGAGGGAATTAGATTAGGAAATGGGACACTTTAAGTAATAAAGGAGTTTTGCTATTTGGGGAGCAAAATAACTGATGATAGTCGAAGTAGAGAGGATATATATAATGTAGACTGGCAATGGCAAGGAAAGCATTTCTGAAGAAGCGAAATTTGTTAACATCGAGTATAGATTGAAGTGTCAGGATGTCGTTTCTGAAAGTATTTGTATGGGGTGTAGCTATGTATGGAAGTGAAACATGGACGATAAATAGTTTGGACAAGAAGAGAATAGAAGCTTTCGAAATGTGGTGCTACAGAAGAATGCTGAAGATTAGATGGGTAGATCACATAACTAACGAGGAGGTATTGAATAGAATTGGGGAGGAGTTTGTGGCACAACTTGACAAAAAGAAGGGACCGGCTGGTATGACATGTTTTGAGGCATCAAGGGATCACAAATTTAGGATTGGAGGGCAGCGTGGAGGGTAAAAATCGTAGAGGGAGACCAATAGATGAATACACTAAGCAGATTCAGAAGGATGTAGGTTGCAGTAGGTACTGGGAGATGAAGAAGCTTGTACAGGATGGAGTAGCATGGAGAGCTGCATCAAACCACTCTCAGGACTGAAGACCACAACAACAACAACAACAACAACAACAACATATTAACTGAAGCGCCAAAGAAACTAGTAGAGGCAAGAGTATTGGCCGCTGTGGCCGAGTGGTTCTAGTCGCTTCAGTCAAGAACCGCATTGCTGCCGCAGTCGCATGTTCGAATCCTGCCTCTGGCATGGATGTGTGTGATGTCCTTAGGTTAGTTAGGTTTAAGTAGTTCTAAGTCTAGGGGACTGATGACCTCAGATGTTAAGTCCCATAGTGCTCAGAGCCATCTGAACCATTTTGAGCATGCGTATTCAAATACAGAAATATGTAAACAGGCAGACTACGGCGCTGCTGTCGGCAACGCCTATATAAGACAACTGTCTGGCGCAGTTGGTAGATCAGTTACTGCTGCAAGAATGGCAGGTTCTCAAAATTTAAGTGAGTCTGAATACAGTGTTATAGTCGGCGCACGTACGATGAGACACAGCACCTCCGAGCTAGCGATAAAGCGTACGAGCATTTCAGGAGTGTATTGTAAACATCAGGAATCCGCTAAGACACCAAATCTCCAATATCACTGCGGCCGGAAAAAGATCCTGCAAGAACGGGACCGACGACGACTCTTAAGTCCAATGTGATAAAAGCGCAACCCTTTCGCAAATTGCTGGAGATTTCACTGCTGGGCCATCAACAAGAGTAAGCTTGCGAACCATTCAACAGAACATCATCGATATGGGCTTTCAGAGCTGAAGGCCCACTCGTGTACCCTTGATGACAGCACGACGCACAGCTTTACTTACATCTCGCCTGGGCTCGTCAAAACCGACATTAGACTGTTGATGACGTGAAACATGTTGCATGCTCCGACTAATCTCATTAGAAATTGTATCGAGTGGAGGGATGTGAAAGGGTATGAAGACAACCTCATGAATCCATGAACCCTGCATGTCAGCAGGGGACTGATCAAGATGGTGGAGGTTCTGTAATGGTGTGGGGCGTCTGCATTTGGAGTGATCCGAGACGCCTGTTACGTCTAAATAGAACCATGACAGGTGACACGTACGTAAGCATCCAGACTGACCACCAGCATCCATTCATGTCAATTGTGCATTCCGACAGACTTGAGCAATTCCAGCAGGCCAGTGCGACACCCCACACGTGTAGAATTGCTACACAGTGGCTCCGGGAACACTCTTATGAGTTTAATCATTTCCACTGGCCACCAAAGTCTCGAGACGCTGAACACCTGGGATGCCTTGCGACGTGCTCTTCAGAAGCGATCTCCACCCCGTCGTACTCTTAGGGATTCATGGTGTCAGTTCCCCCCCAGCACTACTTAGACGTGGGACCTATCCGCGTGCGCCACACACGTGACCACAATATAGTGCCGCGAGTATTCCGCCGCCGGCCTCTATAAAGGCCGGCCCAGATCTGCACAGACACATCTGCACACTATATACTGTCCACCGCCTTGATCCCTCTCACCCCCTGGTGTCTCCCTTCCTCTCCACCCCCAACCCGTTGCCGCGCCTTTACGGTTGTGTCCCACCCTCTCTCCATCTCCACACCCTCCGCCTCCTTTCCGGACGCAACTTCCACCATCTACCCGTCCCAGATGATGTACTTCGCCCTGACATCTACCCTTCCTACTAACTCTAACCCCATCATACAATGTACGCAGCGAGTGCTAAAGACTGCCAGTAAAAAGCCTGCTAAATGGTACCACTATGATGATGACACATTTCTAGTGCGGACTCATGGTGAAAAAGAGTTGGATGTCTTCTTGGTGCATCTGAACAGTATTAAACTGAAGATACAGTTTACGATGGAGAAAAAGAGCAAAGGTCAACTCAGTTTCCTGGATGAGTCGGTAATTAAACGGGTGGATGGGACGCTGGGCCACAAGGTATCTAGAAAGAACACTCACACGGATCAATACCTCCACAATAACGATCATCCTAGGCAAAAAAGAGGTGTCGTGAAAACCTTGGTGGACAGAGACAACAAAACCTGCGAGCCGGCTTCCTTACAAGATGAACTAAATCACTTACGGTCATCCATCACGAAAAACGGATATACCACCAAGGAAATTGATCACGCCCTCCATCAAAGAAGAATAGAAGCCGGAAGTACAGAGCAACAACGGTCACCTACTGGAAACGTTTTCCTACCGTTCATTAATAAATATTACAGAACGTATAGGGAAAGTTCTGGCCAAGTATGGGATCGAAACAATCTTCAGACCCACCAAGAAGGTTAAGGAATATTTAAGAACTACAAAAGTCGCCCGACACCCCCTAGCAACATCTGGGTTTTACAAAATTCCATGCAGTTGTGGACAAGTATATATTGGAACAACGAAAAGAAGTGTAAACACCCGTTTAGCCGAACATAAAAGAAACTGTCGCTTAGGACACATCGAAAAAGCGGACGTAGCTGAGCATGTTTTTCGAAATGGGAATCACGAAATCAAATTTAATGAGACAAGCGATCTAACGCATACATCCCATTATTATGCGCGCATGTATAGAGAAGCAACAGAGATTCACAAACACCATAACAATTTTAATAGAAAAGAGGAAGTTTTAAAGTTAGACAAAATATGGATGTCGACGTTGCGCCAGCAGAATGACAATCGATTACTCTTAATCGAGAATGATGATGCCTTCCAAAGATAGGCATACCGTCGGCAGCACGTGACGAATGGTGGTGTCCTCTATGCGGTCTATAAATGCTAGAGTACCTGGAGCCTCAGTGGCAGTAGCCGGACGACCTCAGAAGATGTCTCCCGCAGATCGAGACGAAACGTCAGGTGGAAACTTTATACATCGACCACGGCCTCTCAGCCCAGAAGTTTCAACTGAAGAGGTCTAACCCCATCTTCCTCCTGCCTCCCCCTCCCTTCTCCTGAGCGGCTTCCCCCTCCTATTCCCCCCCTCTCTCTTGTGCTCCCTTTCAGTGTCTCTGCACTCCCTCCTGCCTTGTCTTCCCTCTTCCTCGCCTGCCCCACCTGCCTCCTGCCTCTTGGTGTACCTCTGACGCCCCTACTCTCTTCATCCCGTCGCCTCCCCTGCTGTCCCTTGCTCTCCCCTCCTTTTCCATCCTCTCCGACCTCTCCCTCGGCAGGTCCCAAAAAAATGGTTCAAATGGCTCTGAGCACTATTGGACTTAACTTCTGAGCTCATCAGTCCCCTAGAACTTAGAACTACTTAACCTAACTAACCTAAGGACATCACACACATCCATGCCCGAGGCAGGATTCGAACCTGCGACTGTAGCGGTCGCGCGGTTCCAGACTGAAGCGCCTAGAACTGCTCGGCCACGCCGGCCGGTCGGCAGGTCCCACCTGGCAGTTTTATACTTCACCGTGTATGCTCCAGGTGGGCTTTAAGTGTGTTGCTTTGGAGTGTTTTAATACTGTGGCCGACTTTTAACCTGTGCATGTGCATTCAGTGTCTTCTTTGTGTTTTAAGAATCGCCAACTGTGTTTTTTAATTTTATGATGACTTTTTTAATCGTCCCCCCGTGAACGTCTCCATGTCAGTGTATTTTTACCTCCATTATCTCCCCTTACTCTGTTTTATGTTCCCCTTTTTTCTCCCCTTATATATGTAATATTTTATTCTTGTTGTAGTTGTCATGTCACTCGGCTGAAGAGCGGCCAATATGGGGCAGGGGAATAAAATCACAATAAAGAAAAAAAAATCTGCACAGATCAGTTTTTCCGGCTTCGAGAGCCCCTTGTAGCCTCTGAGTGGACGCTACTCACCACATCGTCTTAGGACGCTCTCGAAGTTCATCGTAGGGACCAACGCTGCTGTATTCAGCACTCGTCATCGCTTCCCTTGGAGCAATCAAATTATATCCAGGACAGAAATTTCTGTTCCTATGCTTGTGTTTTCCATGACAGCTTCATCAGACCTTGAATATTTTCCATACAAATGTACTTACCTACGAAGATTTTAATTGTTACTTTGTTAGTCTCTGGAATTAACACACTATCAAGTCTTCACACCTGTGAGACACTATAATTATGATTTTCTTAGCATTGTCGAAGCAGACGTTTCTTTCCTTGGTATATGACATTGTATAAACGTTAACTACTGTTTTCCCTGTAAAGGTCTGAGCGAGTTATCGGCCTGCATATGTCATAAATCTGAATGAAATCGGAGATGCCAAGTAGGCGCAGTGCCCTTGTTAGTGTTTTCTTTTTCAGTTGAGTGGACAGTTGGACTAACGATCATGTACAGTCGCGGAGGGACAGAGGGGGTCCCAAATGGCAATATTTGGGAGGGGATTTCCAAATATTTCACTTACCTTAAAAGCTGATGGATTACTGGTTACTCTTCGTGTTTCGCTGTCTCCACTAGTACATATCGCTAAACCGAATAACGAAATGGTCTAATTTGTGACCGCCCTCTCAAATGGGCTCCCAAAATTTTGCTTTAAGAATTTTTTGTTTATAACTGGAAACACACGGACGCTTTCCGTTGTCAATGGGTATCGCATCAAACATTTGATGAGCAGTATCTGTCTGAACCGACTCCGCGTTGGAGAATCGAAGTTGTAAATATCTGCCGAAACATCGGAGACGGTGCATCTGATGTCTCTTAGCAGAGACATCATTTATACATATGCACTTCTCTTTGCCTAGCCTTAAAGGTACAAGAAGCAAAAATTATATTCAGTGCTTACATAAAGGAAGACGCAGACCATGTTTGCGAAACAAGTGACATAGGGATAAAAAGTAATGGGCAAAAGATAGACGTGCTGCAGTAGGCAGATGATACCGCTCTGGCCCCATAGGCGAAAGAAGGTCAAGAGAGGATCCTCAGCACAAAAGAAAGTGTTTCCTGTAACCAGTATGGAATGAGAATAAACAGCCGGAAGAAAGTGATGGTATGCAGTACAGAAGAAGATTATGATCCTTCAAGAATAAGAAGCTAGAAGTAGCAGAGAAATTTGCCTATTTGGGAAGCAGGACCACAAGGGATGGCAGAAGCGGGAAAGAAACGTTGAGCAGAATGTGGCAGGCCAGAACCTCATTTAATTTGAGAAAGAATTTACTCACTAGCATGAGCACTAGTCTGGAAATAAGGAAAGGAATCTTGAAAGCATTTGTTTCGAGAGTGGCCTTATATCGCTGTGAAAGTTGAACAGCAGGAAACTAAGAGAGGAGACGGATAAAAGCCCTGATAATTCGGTGCTACAGAAGGATGGTGAAGATCAGCTGGAGAGACGGAGTTACCAATGAAGAGCTGCTGTGAAGAAGACAGTAAGCCAGATCTCTGTGGAGGCACATCCAAACAAGAAGAGACAAAGTAGTCGGCCACATTTCAAAACACATCATCACAAGGACAATATCAAAAGGAGCTATTGAGAAAAGGGAAAGCCGGGGATCTCATAAGCGCAATAGATTATGAATGAGATGGTATCCACAACACACACGGAAATGAAGGCGGAAGCAGACAGGAGAGGGAAACAGCGCACTGCTGTAAACCAACCTCAGGCTGGAACACTAAAGAAGAAAAAGAAGAAGAAGACCTGTGAATGAAACGTGGGCTGTTTGAGTAATGGCCTATATCTGCATCTGCATCTACATCTACAGCTACTTAACTCATCTGCAATTCACACTTAAGTGCCTACGAAGGGTTGTCTGAACAACCTTCAGACTATTTCTCCATCGTTCCACTCTCTAACGGCATGGTAAAAATGAAATCTTGCGCTACGACCTCTTATTTCCGTTTTATTTTATTTTATTACGGTGATCATTTCTTCCCGTGTAAGTCGGTGACAGTAAAATATTTTCTCATTCAGAGGACAAAGTTGGCGACTAAAACACAACGAAACCCATTAGTTTTAATGATTACCACCCCAACTCGCTTATTACATCCGTGAGACAGCCTTCCCTATTTCGCGATAATATTAAGCAAGCTGCTCTTCTTTGGACCTCTTCGACGTTCTTCGTTAATCCTGTCTGGTAAGAATTCCATTCCACGCACAAATAGTCTTACAGAGTACGGACAAGCCTAGTGTAGGTACACTCCTGGAAATGGAAAAAAGAACACATTGACACCGGTGTGTCAGACCCACCATACTTGCTCCGGACACTGCGAGAGGGCTGTACAAGCAATGATCACACGCACGGCACAGCGGACACACCAGGAACCGCGGTGTTGGCCGTCGAATGTCGCTAGCTGCGCAGCATTTGTGCACCGCCGCCGTCAGTGTCAGCCAGTTTGCCGTGGCATACGGAGCTCCATCGCAGTCTTTAACACTGGTAGCATGCCGCGACAACGTGGACGTGAACCGTATGTGCAGTTGACGGACTTTGAGCGAGGGCGTATAGTGGGCATGCGGGAGGCCGGGTGGACGTACCGCCGAATTGCTCAACACGTGGGGCGTGAGGTCTCCACAGTACATCGATGTTGTCGCCAGTGGTCGGCGGAAGGTGAACGTGCCCGTCGACCTGGGACCGGACCGCAGCGACGCACGGATGCACGCCATGACCGTAGGATCCTACGCAGTGCCGTAGGGGACCGCACCGCCACTTCCCAGCAAATTAGGGACACTGTTGCTCCTGGGGTATCGGCGAGGACCATTCGCAAAGGTCTCCATGAAGCTGGGCTACGGTCCCGCACACCTTTAGGCCGTCTTCCGCTCACGCCCCAACATCGTGCAGCCCTCCTCCCGTGGTGTCGCGACAGGCGTGAATGGAGGGACGAATGGAGACGTGTCGTCTTCAGTGATGAGAGTCGCTTCTGCCTTGGTGCCAATGATGGTCGTATGCGTGTTTGGCGCCGTGCAGGTGAGCGCCACAATCAGGACTGCATACGACCGAGGCACACAGGGCCAACACCCGGCATCGTGGTGTGGGGAGCGATCTCCAACACTGGCCGAACACCTCTGGTGATCGTCGAGGGGACACTGAATAGTGCACGGTACATCCAAACCGTCATCGAACCCATCGTTCTACCATTCCTAGACTGGCAAGGGAACTTGCTGTTCCAACAGGACAATGCACGTCCGCATGTATCCCGTGCCACCCAACGTTAGAAGGTGTAAGTCAACTACCCTGGCCAGCAAGATCTCCGGATCTGTCCCCCCTTGAGCATGTTTGGGACTGGATGAAGCGTCGTCTCACGCGGTCTGCACGTCCAGCACGAACGCTGATCCAACTGAGGTTCCAGGTGGAAATGGCATGGCAAGCCGTTCCACAGGACTACATCCAGCATCTCTACGATCGTCTCCATGGGAGAATAGCAGCCTGCATTGCTGCGAAAGGTGGATGTACACTGTACTAGTGCCGACATTGTGCATGCTCTGTTGCCTGTGTCTATGTGCCTGTGGTTCTGTCAGTGTGATCATGTGATGTATCTGACCCCAGGAATGTGTCAATAAAGTTTCCCCTTCCTGGGACAATGAATTCACGGTGTTCTTATTTCAATTTCCAGGAGTGTGTTATGTTTAACACGTTGCATTTTTAAGTGTTCTACCGATAAAACGTAGTCTCTGGTTTTCCGTCCCCATAACATTATCTATATTATCGTTCCAATTTAATTTATTCTTAATTCTAATCCATAAGAAGATAGTTGAATTCACAATCTTTACATTTGTTATCATGTAACCAAAATTTAGGTAATTTCCTTTAGTACTCATGTGGATGACTTCACAGTTTTTGTTACTTACAGTCAATAGCCACTTTTCGCACCATACAGAAATCTTATCTAAAGCATTTAGCAATTAGTTTTGATAACTTTACTAGACGGTAACTGGTTACTTACAGTCAATAGCCACTTTTCGCACCATACAGAAATCTTATCTAAAGCATTTAGCAATAAGTTTTGGTAACTTTACTAGACGGTAACTGACAGCATCGTGAGCAGACAATCTCAGAAGATTGCTCAGATTGTCTCCTAAATCTTTTATATAGAGTAGGAGCAGCTGGGGGCCTGTGACACTTCCCTTTGGAACGCCAGATATTACTTCTTTTTTACTCGGCGACTTTCCGCAAATTATTACGAGGTGTGACTTTCTGACAGGAAATCACTAATCCAGTCGCACAACGGCGGCAGATTCCGTATGCACGAAATTTGATTAGAAGTCTGTTTTGAGAAATGGTGTCAAAAGCCTTCTGTAAATCTAGAAATAAGGAATCAATTTGAGATTCTCTGTCGATAGCACTCATTAATTCCTGCGAGCAAAGAGCTAGTTGTGTTTGACAAGAATGATATTTTCTGAATCTGTGTTGACTGTGTGTCAACAAACCGTTACGTTTGAGGTGATTCAAAATGTTTGAACACAGTATATGTAGCGAAAAGCCTAATGCAAATCAACGTGAGTGGTATGGATCTGTAAGTCAGCAGATTAATCCTGATTACGTTTTTGTGTTTTTTTGTGACCTTTGCAACTTTTCAGTCTTTTGGTACGGATTATTCGTCGAGCGAGCGATTGTATATGATTGCTAATTATGGGGCTTCTGAAGAGTGGCGACACGCGGGTCCGACGTATACTACCGGACCGCGGCCGATTTAAAGGCTACCACCTAGGAAGTGTGGCGGCTGGTGGTGACATCAAAATCAACATCTGAGGTAATCAGTCCCCTAGAATTGGAACTACTTAAGCCTAACTAACAAGGACATCACACACATCCACGCCCGAGGCAGGATTCGAACCTGCAACCGTAGCAGCAGCCTGGTTCCAGACTGAAGCGCCTAGAACCGCTCGGTCATAGCGGCCGGATACATTTCAGTCAACTCGCTCCAACAGGAGAACTATTCCGTCTACAAATATGGAATTGTGGTGAATGAGTTCTGAAAGATTTGCACTACGTTGCAATTTTAGTTTCATGTGCAGCAATAAATTATTAAGACGATTACTGACAGCTTATGAAAATATTTTTTCTGCCGATGTTACCAAATTTTCGACGCGTGGAAAACTTTTTTGTTGTTGAAGTTAGGTGAGCACGTTATGCGGACGAAATCTTAAGAATACAATTTGATCACGAGATAATTTTGATCAAATGTGACGCATAATGGTTGGCTCGCACGTCAAGTAATGCGCGGTTGACCGAGCAGTTTCGTTACGAGAAACATCACTAGGTTTGTAATAAACCTGTTATCAGTTTTTCTGATCCGTTATTTATAATACTGTTTATCCTGTGAGAATACATTAAGAAAAACATCTGAAAATGTCGGTGACACAGTTGTCTGGTATATTCCTATGTCTTCTCCTACACTGGTATGAAAACCTGGGCCTTCCCTCTTCTTTCATGATTTTTCTGGAAATAAGTTCGCCAGCCAAATAATGCTCTTATTGCAAAGCCTGTATAAACTTCTGTAGTTTATCTCTTCAGTATTTCTTCGGGCTACGTATGTCTTTTTTGCCTTCTGAGAAACATAAACCTGCCATTTTTTTCTTTTAAAAAACCTTAATCTCAAAGGAACTTTCTCAGCTCGATGTATGCTACAGAGCTCAATTCAAAAAACTGAGAATATTCTTGACTTGAGAGAAACTGCTTTCGCTTTATTCGTACGAAACCGTAGTATGTTCTTCGTGTTGAGGAACTCCCCCACCCTCTTACTCAAGCTGAGAACATTCCCAGGTGAAG
This sequence comes from Schistocerca gregaria, assembly GCF_023897955.1. Taxonomy (NCBI): domain Eukaryota; kingdom Metazoa; phylum Arthropoda; class Insecta; order Orthoptera; family Acrididae; genus Schistocerca; species Schistocerca gregaria. The sequence continues at coordinate 192,652,582 of NC_064929.1, read as the reverse complement.
TATATTATCCGACTCGCTTAATTCATGCAAACCTGAGAATGTTTTCCGAAGTTCCGAGAATAAAGTACATTCTCCGGCCCAGTGTCCCGTGAGTTGCAGAAGTTAGAAAAGATATCTGAATGGTGCGAAAAGTGGCAGTTGATTCTAAATAACGAAAAGTGTGAGGTCATCCACATGAATGCTAAAAGAAACTCGTTAAACTTTGGTTACACGATAAATCAGCCTAATCTCAAACCCGTAAATTCAACTAAATACCTAGGCATTACAGTTACTAACAACTTCAATTGGAAGGAACTCATAGAAAATGTTGTGTGGAAGGCTGACCAAAGACTGCATTTCATTGGCAGGACACTTAGAAAATGTAACAGACCTACTAAGGAGAGTGCCTACACTACGCTTGTCCGCCCTATTCCAGAATACTGCTGCGCAGTGTGTGATAGGACTGACGGAGAACATCGAAAAAGTTCAAAGAAAGGCAGCACGTTTTGTATTATTGCGAAATATGGGAGAGGAGAGAGAGTCACAGAAAAGGCACAGGATTTGGGCTGTACATCATTAAAAGAAAGGCGTTTTTCGTTGCGCGTCCTCCGAATGCGAAAATATTTTGTTAGCACCGACGTACATAGGGAGGAACGATCGCCACTACAAAATAAGGGAAATCAGAGCTCGTATGGAAAGATGTAGGTGTTCATTCTTTCCGCGTGCTATACTAGATTTGAATAATAGAGAATTGTGAAGGTGGTTCGATGAACCGTCTGGCAGGCACTTAAATGTGATTTGCAGAGTATCCATGTAGATGCAGATGTCACTATAGTTTGCTCATCATAAGAATAAACCTAATGTAAACAAAAACAAACGCGATTATTGGTCAGCAGCTGCAGCACATGTGGACTGGCATTGTTACACTCTTGGAAGTAGGCCCTACTTATGCATCAGATATCTTGTTACTATGTTACGGTAAATGAAACTTTAAGATATTCTAATCTGTTAACAGCTATCAACGTTTTTCTTAACCATAATTTAGCTATGTAGTTTTTATTCAAAATTCATGTACAGTCACGGTCTCTGTACTGTTGTGCTCGATTATCACGCTCCTAATACGTAGTGTGAAAATGGCTGACACTGCTTCCTGCTCCATAGCGAAACATGTGCATAGAACATTATTAAAAAGTGATGTGAAAAAAAATGTTCTGAAAATTGTTCACAATGTTACAGAAGACAAATCGGTTTTTAAGTTTACTGAGGGTTTTATTTATTAAAGTTAAGGTGGTATTGTACACTGAGTGCATAGCTGAAGCGTTAGCGTAGCGTAATTTGGAATTAGTCCATAGGCCACTGATTCAAATTTCACTTTGGTTTTGTTATTGTTTTTCGTTCAGTTTGGAATACCTGCATCTTTTATATAAAATTCGTCAAATGTATGTCATTAACACATATCTAATTACTAGTTTTATTAAATATACACCTATCCTTGTTCCTAATTACTAGAGAGCGGCCGGCCGGAGTGGCCGTGCTGTTCTAGGCGCTGCAGTCTGGAACCGCGCGACCGCTGCGGTCGCAGGTTCGAATCCTGCATCAGGCATGGATGTGTGTGATGTCCCTAGGTTAGTTAGGTTTAAGTCCTAGGGGACTGATGACCTCAGAAGTTAAGTCCCATAGTGCTCAGAGCCATTTGAACCATTTGAACTAGAGAGCTTGTAAAATGCATAATAAAATCCTACAAATATGACTAAAAAATACATGCATTACATATCAAAGTAGAAGCTGTGCATATCAATTACGAGGATGAGCACCGGCAAAGCGAAAAAGCGGTACATTTAGAACGCTGATATCAGTTTCTGAATACTGTACTTTCTGGTGGAGGTTAGGAAGGGGTCCTTTCGGGGATTATGAGGACGCAAATTTGCAAAATGGTGACGCATACTGTGTTTCAAGAATTGTTCCTGCTTTGCGTTCTTTGCTATTGTTATCGGTAACAAGTGGATCCGATGCGAGCGTGTCACAGCGGACCAGTCGATATGTACAGGACCAATTTCGAGATATATCGCACATAGAGGGGCATGCTCAAAAACTCCGTAATATTTTATTTAAAAAATAAAATACAATCATGACTTTTTTTTGAACAGCATTCACCTTCAATTAATACTATTAGATCGAAGCATCATTTACAATTATTTTACACTTTTCTACTGTTGTATACATGAACGACCGAGTACTGTTCCAAATCTTCGGTAGTAAGATTGTGTCTTCGATCATTCAAAACATTTTTATAAGCAGAAAAGGACCGTTCTACATCAACTGAGGTAATTGGGCAGTATTTGAATTTGGGTGTTAAGTTGGAATTTATTGTTTCTGGTAAAAGTTCACCTGTCCCATTAATAAAACTATCAGTTTAGCACAAGGGTTCAAAGCCTGGGTTATTGTTTAAAATGTTAACGTACTTCTTCAGCAAGGCGATGTACTCGATGGGCAAAGCACGTCTCACGAATCAAATTGGGATAAAATACTCGGAGGGCTTTTCCTGCTTTGATCACATACAGAGCAGCATCTGAAGTAAACACAAACACCTTCATCTGCAGAATGTTCTGGAAATAGTTTTCTAATACCTCATTCCAAATCTGGCGACCGTGTGTCTGTAGCTTAGTCACCTGAAATCCAGGTAATGCTGTCCTTGAGTTCATTGCGTTATTTCTTCCAGAACATTTACGTAAATTATTGGTATGTAATTTTTACGCAATTTTTATTCATCCGCTATATTTTGATTTAGGCAATATTTGTTCAGGAAGCCTTGCGGATAGGATTTGTAAGTTTGTGAAGAGGAATATTGCTTACAATGAGTGTTTCACATAGGTCTATGTTAGACCCACTTTTTTGGTTACCTTCGGAAAAATCCTTGCTACTGCAACTTGCTGTTGTCAGAAGTTGTTGTCGTGGTCCTTCCTTCTCCATTCCTGCGATATGAAGACTTGTCTATTTGAAACTTTTTTTGCACGGAACTTTTTTCCCCCAAACTTGACAATATAAAATAATTCCGTCGCATGTAAATGTTTCAGGATGGTCAGCTACTCATGGAATGATGTTTCTTTTTTCGGGCGGCATGGCGCACAACACGCTACGCACTACACGTCGTAAACACGCTCAACTGTGTACAAGTAAATAGAAAGCTCAACTGAAACAATGGACGTACCACTGAAAGCTCGCATAGTTTAATTTGTTGCCGACGCGTACAGTATGACGGCGAAGGGGATTAACTGAGGGCGCAAATTGCGCAGTTGTAGTACACGCGAAGTAAACGAGATTGTTTCGCCACAAATGGTAATTTTGTGTATCTCATTTACATAAATAACACGGTTGAATATAATGGACAAAATACCAATATCAAACACCTATTAGCCCTATTACAATCAAAAAGTTTTGTGTTTGGAAATAGTTTCACATTTCATTCATACACTCCTGTTTCTAAACCATGAGATGGATAAGTAATGGTAAGAAATGTTCATATAAATTTGGAATCTTCATATTCTCCCCTATAAATTTTTGATGTCCCCTCTTCTTCTCATTCCTCATTCGAACAAACAATCTTGTCACCACCAATTCTGTAACTATTCCTGCCATTGTCAAAACTTATTCTCCAGTTAACTTCACTAACCCTGCTAGAATTACCAGTTTTATCCCACGTTTATTCTCCCGTTAGGCGTTATTACGGTTTGTACAATGCGTTTTCCGTGCTGCTCCGAGAATAGAACTCAAGCGCCTCCTAACTGGGGACTATACAACTGGCCCTTGGTATTATAGCGATCTGGAAAAACATTTCTGTCAAACTTTCATTGTCTTGGGTACACCGAGAAGATTAATATGTAATCTTTCTTACCTTTTGTTCCCATAGTCGTTTATTTCCACTCTGGTAGTCTGAATCTATGGATTTCGCTAATAATTATAACAACACTGACCATTCGCATACCCAGTCGACCACATAAACAAACAGCAATTGGCATTCACCCGTTCGGGTTTATTTGGCTCATCTCGTATAGCCCTGTCCTCTTTTGTCTGCAGAAAACTTTATTTCCAGATGCGACAGGGATTCCCCTGGCAGAGATATCACATACAATATGCACACATCCAAAAATTAACTTATGAAGCATTCAGAAATCAACTTATAATGTGTTCAGAAATGATCAAGAACCAACAGGGATGTGTTTCAAAAGCATATGAATAATCGATATACCAACGTGCACAAGATGCTAGGCGCTTTGTCAAACAATGTATTTTTTCTTCAAGAATATGAATTTGGCGCCCCCTAAAATTGCCGCCCATGCCAGGTACCCCAGCTTGTCACCCCCCCCCCCCCCCCCCCCCCCCAGAACATGGCGTGGCGTGGCGCCACATTAGTTGCGTGTGTATACCGGCTATGAACGGGCTGCACCTGAGCAACCTCACCAGAGTGAGGCCCGTGTGTTTCAGCTCTCTGCCGCTGCCGTCGCCGCGGCGCTGCTGCTGTTCGTCGTGGCCGCCCACACCTCTACTGATGTCACCAGCAGCAGGCGAGAGCCCCGCGCAGCCGCTGGTGAGTTGAGCGCTATGGGCTCCACAATATTTCCGTGTTGACCCGTTTTCTAAAAAAGTACTGATGGTTGTTGTTGTTGTGGCCTTCAGTCTGAGACTGGTTTGATGCAGCTCTCCATTCTACTCTATCCTGTACAAGCTTCTTCATTTCCCAGTACTTACTGCAACCTACATCCTTCTGAATCTGCTTAGTGTATTCGTCTCTTGGTCTCCTTCTACGATTTTTATCCTTCACGCTGCCCTCCAATGCTAAATTTGTGATCCCTTGATGCCTCAGAACATGTCCTACCAACCGGTCCCTTCTTCTTGTCAAGTTGTGCCACAAACTCCTCTTCTATTCAATACCTCTTCATTAGTTACGTGATCTACCCATCTAATGCTCAGCATTCTTCTGTAGCACCACATTTCGAAAGCTTCTATTCTCTTCTTGTCCAAACTATTTATCGTCCATGTTTCACTTCCATATACACTCCATACGAATACTTTCAGAAATGACATCCTGACACTTAAATCTATACTCGATGTTAACAAATTTCTCTTCTTCAGAAACGATTTCCTTGCCATTGCCAGTCTACATTGTATATCCTCTCTACTTCGACCATCATCAGTTATTTTTCTCCCCAAATAGCAAAACTCCTTTACTACTTTAAGTGTCTCATTTCATAATCTAACTCCCTCAGCATCACCAGACTTAATTCGACTACATTCCATTATCCTTGATTTGCTCTTGTTGATGTTCATCTTATATCCTCCTTTCAAGACACTGTCCATTCCGTTCAACTGCTCTTCCAAGTCCTTTGCCTGTGTCTGTGTGAGCAATGATCTCTAGTGAGGTGACCGACATGCAATTCCTGTCACAATTTTGTCTGGATAACAGGTTTGGATGGACCTTCATTCACTGCCTTTGGAAGCAGCTTTGATTCATGAGCCACAAAACGCGTCTCCAGTCCCTCTCAGTTAGGATCGTTTTCCTCTCATTTCTGACAAGTTATTTCACGGCCACATGTCTTACATCACTGCTTGTTGAACAGCCGCCACGGAACACCAACAAATCCAGCAACTTCACACACTATACGGCCAAACACGTGTGCCCCTTGTTGTCACTCAGCGACATCCTTACGTTATCCCATGGTTACTCACAACGACCACTTGAAACATAAACATTGCCACTGCATTATGCTCACATAGAGGCAGTGCGTGCTTAGTTGAGCAAGTGACTCGATCAATTGCTGCAACATCTGTAAAGGCTTCATTTTAGTGTGCACACTGGGGTGACTAGCTTTGTCTCATGACGTTAATAGGGTCAGGTCGGTTGCCCTCAATGGCTCCCTACGCACACACTCATTGTTTCGATGAGATCCATACTAATTTTATAAATGCGAAGTAATTCTCTTACATTTTCTTGAGTAAACTGCTGAACCCCATTTTTTCATATAAATGTCTGCATCAGCCACATCATCATGAGCAGCATCTGTTCTGTCGGACATGTCACACAAAACAAACACCACTCAGAAATATATATTTCTTATACTTTTCGCCCAAGTAGCTCCACATTTAGCATTATGAGAGTGAGGGCCCTGCTGAAGTCCTCTCACTAACGAAAAGTCCCTGGCAGAATCCGGAATTGAGCACAGGTCTTTTGCTTGACAGCCACACGCTGTACACTTTTCTACAATCGCGGACCGTAATTTTATCAATTCGAATGTTCATTTTTTTAAATGTGTTAAATTTTGTTGGAGATGCCCGCTGGAATTTAATCTCTTTGTGGGGCAGTGGTACAGAAATGTTAGGAAGCAGATTCAAACGAAGTGAGGTAAAGGAACTTCCTTGCCTACTTGTGCATAATGGGAAGGAATTGGCTATAAGTTGAATATTCAAAAGACAAACTTATTCTAACTTATTCCTTTACAACTGCTAGATTTTAACGATTATTGCGTGTCCCAGGCTTGTACTGACTTGCTATCACTTGCCTTGTATCCTCCATTATCGCACCTATACGAACGCTTGTTGCATGTATTAATATCTTTACTGGCGTAAAACTGTGTGTCTGACAAAGGCTAATAAAAGCCTTACATTTAGGGGCAATGCATAGTACTGCCTTCTCGCTCCTAAATTCCATGAATATTCCCTGTACATAATTTCCTAGTCTGCGTCCTGTGCGAATATAAAGATTCCATAGTTTAATGCTGTCACTAAAAATCTCGAAAAGTTCTTTACCTATTTATTTAAAATTTTTGCATGATACTCTAATAAACGTTCGCACGGACATAAGCTGCATATTTTATTAAATATACAATAAAAGAAATTATTCAGGTAGAGAAGGGACACTAAAATTTAATAGTCATGGGTGACTGGAATTCGTCAGTAGGAAAAGGGAGACAAGGAAACATAATAGGTAAATATGGATTGGGGGGAAGAAATGAAAGAGGAAGCCGTCTGGTAGAATTTTGCACAGAGCATAACTTAATCATAGCTAATACTTGGTTCAAGAATCATAAAAGAAGGTTGTATACATGGAAGAATCCTGGAGATACTAAAAGGTATCAGATAGATTACATAATGGTAAGACAGAGATTTAGGAATCAAGTTTTAAATTGTAAGACATTTCCAGGGGCAGATGTGGACTCTGACCACAATCTATTGGTTATGACGTGTAGATTAAAACTGAAGAAACTACAAAAAGGTGCTAAATTAAGGAGATGGGACCTGGATAGACTGAAAGAACCAGAGGTTGTAGAGAGTTTCAGGGAGAGCATAAGGGAAAAATTGACAGGAATGGGAGACAGAAATACAGTAGAAGAAGAATGGGTAGCTTTGAGGGATGAAGTAGTGAAGGCAGCAGACGATCAAGTAGGTAAAAAGACGAGGGCGAGTAGAAAACGTTGGGTAACAGAAGAAATATTAAATTTAATTGATCAAAGGAGGAAATATAAAAACCGCAGTAAACGAAGCAGGTAAAAAGGAATACAAACGTCTCAAAAACGAGATCGATAGGAAGTGCAAAATGGCTAGGCAGGGATGGCTAGAGGACAAATGCAAGGATGTAGAGGCTTATCTCACTAGGGGTAAGATAGATACTGCCTACAGGAAAATTAAAGAGAGAGAAGAGAACCACTTGTATGAATATCAAGAGCTCAGATGGAAACCCAGTTCTAAGCAAAGAAGGGAAGGCGGAAAGGTGGAAGGAGTATATAGAGGGTTTCTACATGAGCGATACACTTGAAGACAATATTATGGAAATGGAAGAGGATGTAGATGAAGACGAAATGGGAGATACGATACTGCGTGAAGAGTTTGACAGAGCAGTGAAAGACTTGAGTCGAAACAAGGTCCCCGGAGTAGACAACATTCCATTAGAACTACTGACGGCCTTGGAGAGCCAGTCATGACAAAACTCTACCATCTGGTGAGTAAGATGTATGAGACAGGCGAAATACCCTCAGACTTCAAGAAGAATATAATAATTCAAATCCCAAAGAAAGCAGGTGTTGACAGATGTGAAAATTACCACACTATCAGTTTAATAAGCCACAGCTGCAAAATACTAACGCGAATTCTTTACAGACGAATGGAGAAACTGGTAGAAGCGGACCTCGGGGAAGATCAGTTTGGATTCTGTAGAAATGTTGGAACACACGAGGCAATACTAACCTTACGACTTATCTTAAAAGAAAGATTAAGAAAAGGCAAACCTACGTTTCTAGCATTTGTAGACTTAGAGAAAGCTTTTGACAATGTTGACTGGAATACTCTCTTTCAAATTCTGAAGGTGGCAGGGGTAAAATACAGGGAGATTAAGGCAATTTGCAATTTGTACAGAAACCAGATGGCAGTTATAAGAGTCGAGGGGCATGAAAGGGAAGCAGTGGTTGGGAAGGGAGTGAGACAGGGTTGTAGCCTCTCTCCTATGTTATTCAATCTGTATATTGAACAAGCAGTAAGGGAAACAAAAGAAAAATTTGGAGTAGGTATTAAAATTCATGGAGAAGAAATAAAAACTTTGAGGTTCGCCGATGACATTGCAGTTCTGTCAGAGACAGCAAAGGACTTGGAAGAGCAGTTGAACGGAATGGACAAGTGTCTTGAATGGAGGATATAAGATGAACATCAACAAAAGCAAAACGAGGATAATGGAATGCAGTCAAATTAAATCGGGTGATGCTAAGGGAATTAGATTAGGAAATGAGACACTTAAAGTAGTAAAGGAGTTTTGCTATTTGGGGAGCAAAATAACCTGCTTGGCAGCGAGCCGTTCCCACACATCTCCGATTGCAGCCCGTTCCTGTATACTACTGCAGAGGCGAAGGGCTCACCTGGGCAGTGTAACGGGGCGGCGTATATTGGCCGGTACCGTTCCATAGTCTGCATGTAGATCGATATAACACACACGAGGGACATCGTGTGTGCTAGAGCACCGTGTTCTAGCAGTAGTAGACACCGGAAGATGCTGAGGAAGATCTCAGCAAAAGGGTCGAAACGTCTATTATTTTACAGGAAATATGACGCGGCCTAATAACCCTGAAGATTTTAACTTCGTATTTTAACTTATTTGTAAAACTATTGCACAGTCCTCTTATATGAAAACCAAATTACAGTTACAAAACTTCTCCAAATCGATCAGAAACAAAATATTGCTGTACTGTCCTTGGCATTTACATGCGCTTAACATTTGCAATAGCTGTACGCACACGTCACGTTCAAAAAGATATTCTCTAGTTAACGTGACCACACACTATTTTGCTTTATTAGAAACAATGTTTTTTTTAATCATCGTACTCTCCAGCTAGAATCCTTATTGCTTAAGCGTTTGAAGTTTCATCATCTTACATAGGGTGAATATAAGTCTGCTTCACACACTGACGTTAGTTTACGCTCACAAACAGCACAGCCTACGTTTGTGTTACACGCATGTTGTACACTCTTTATATCTCTCTGTATCAAAAGCTCATCGTCCTACATCTCTTTTTAATGCGGAGTATGGTGATATCTTCAACACCAGCAATGTTTTCTAAAAAAGGTAACTATTTGTAAGCAACGTAGATGCATTTAACATGCGTTGTCCATTTCTCAGACTAATATTAATGTGAAGCTATATACAAGACATTACACCATCGAAACAACTGCTGCAATGAGTTCTTTCTAACGTTATTTTCATATTTCATGTAAAACTTTTAAAAATGTATGTCCATTTTAAGATTTTAACCTGCGTGCTTCTTATCCATCGTTACATGCTCTATCCGTTGTGCCACAGAATCTGTGCTGCTGGGTGGACCACTGCTGGGTGTCTTGTGGAGAAGAAATCAGCACTAAGGTTTGCTAAGAATAATTTTATTGTGCTTTGGGTCGTATTTCATGACTGACAATCGACAATCTAGATATGAGACGCGCACCCATTGGTGAAAGCTCCACAATTCTTCAGTTTTGAGCGAGTTTAATGATGTTGCAGGGAGCAGGGAAAAGAATGTCCGTCCTTACACATATCGCCGCTCTAAACAAGTAGAGCTTAATCGCATCGCTTTCCACTATCAGCATTCACAAAATTTCTTTAATTGTTACTTAAAAGTTGTAAACGCGTTTTCCATTACTAAATAGCCAAAATTGTTTGCAGAAAAAGTACTACGGCTAACATTCCTGTAACACACGTTTAGCTTCGTCTTACTCCTAGCCTGTGACGTCACCAGAGCGTCAGCCAATGTTGTTGTTGTTGTTGTTGTGGTCTTCAGTCCAGGGACTGGTTTGACGCAGCTCTCCATGCCACTCTATCCTGTGCAAGCTTCTTCATCTCCCAGTACCTGCTGCAACCTACATCCTTCTGAATCTGCTTAGTGTATTCATCTCTTGGTCTCCCTCTACGATTTTTACTCTCCGCACTGCCCTCCAATACTAAATTGGTGATCCCTTGATGCCTCAGAATATGTCCTACCAATCGATCCCTTCTTCTAGTCAAGTTGTGACACAAATTTCTCTTCTCCCCAAGTCTATTCAGTACTTCCTCATCAGTTATGTGATCTACCCATCTAATCTTCAGCATCCTTCTGTAGCACCACATTTCTTGATGGCATTATCGCTTGTTGCATCCGCGCAGACCTCTACCCATGCTGCTGCAAACGTCGTCGAACTGTTTGTGCAGATGGTTGTTGTCTTGCAAACATCTGTTAGGGATCGAGACGTGGCTGCACGATCCGTAAGAGCCATGCGGATAAGATGCCTGTCATCTCAACTGCTAGTAATACGAGGCCGTTGGGATCCAGCACGGCGTTCCGTATTACCCTCCTGAACCCAACGATTCCATATTCTGCTAACAGTCATTGGATCTCGAACTACGCGAGCAGCATTGTAGCGACACGATAAACCGCAATCACGATAGACTACAATCCGACCTTTATCAAAGTCGGAAACGTGATGGTATGCATTTCTCCTCCTTACACGAGGCATCACAATAACGTTTCACAGGGCAACGCCAGTGAACTGCTGTTTGTGCATGAGAAATTAGTTGGAAACTTTCCTCGTGTCAGCACGTTGTAGGTGTCGCCACCGTCGCCAACCTTGTGTGAATGCTCTGAAAAGCTAACCATTTGCATACCACAGCATCTTCTTCCTGGCGGTTAAATTTCACGTCTGTGGCCAGTAGTGTATCTAGGACTTAAGTGATGCAGAACAGTAGAAAATCATAACAAAATTGTACCAGGCACTGCTGATTTCCGTTAGATGGACTGTAAGCTCTATAAATCCGCTATCTTGATGGCATTATCGCTTGCTGCATTAAGATCTTGTGTGTTGCAAGGATCGGGCAAGTTTCTGGAGACCAGGTGACGTTGTGGATCCCGGAAGTGACCACACTCACAGGACTCGTCTTCGGTCACGTAGCACCTTTTCTCCGGTTCGCCTTGCTTCGTGACACTCCTGTCCTCCATCGGTAGAGTGTCTCCCCTGTCACACACGGTGGATGGGTGAAATCCCACACCAGGTATCTCTCTGATGTTCTACCCAGCCCTTTCGGTTTGTGAATTTCACCATGGTGACAATCGGCGAGTTGCAGATACTGACGATGTGAACATGAAGCTCATCATTGATCTCCTCCAAACAGGGTGTGGAGTTTCGCAAGCTGGTACAGCTTATTCTGTTGCAGAGAAGCGTTGTGCCAGGATAGATATATGGAGTACATTTGGCTGCTGGTGCTGGTAAGTTTACGATAATGTTAGTCCAGGGAGATAGCTTAGTTTGTTTCTTAGTAAGAGCACTGAATATCACACTACAGTCCAGCTTTATACCCATGTATTTTGGATTAGTATATTGGCATAGTCACCCTTCCGTAAAATATTTATTTCCTCAAGGATTCCTGGTTTCCTGGATGAAAGGTATAGACCTGCATCTTTGCAAGGTTTGGATTTAGGTGGTTATCATAATAATACTTTCACCATAATACTTTACAAGATATTCAAGAGCTTCTCTCAGCCTCATTTCTACTTGCTCAAAGTTTTTGCCTTGAGCAGGAATTGCTGTGCAATGTTGTTTCAGGATTGATCGACTGATCGCTTGTGTAAATGTTGCACAGCAGGGTACCAACATACTACTCTGAGGTAGACCGTTCTTCAAGGTTCTCCATCAACTCTTCTTGTTATGCAGAGTGATAAAAGATCTGCTGTTTTGCACAAAATTCCTCCTAAACTGTGTTAAACAGTACTCTTTCGTGATTGAATATATATTTCAACCAACTTGTTGTGGTTGATGATATAATGCACTGCTGACAGATCTATGCTTCTTCTATCTTGTCCTCTTTCGTACCCATCTTCTACACACTGACTCAGATCAAGGATTTGATTACAGCGTGGCTTTCCAGGGCGGAAAACTGGCTGCTCCTGTATAAGGTTTTTGTCATTCTTTCCAAGACTTTGTACAGATGGCAAAGAAAAGAAACTGGTTGGGAGTGTTTAGGATTCATTCAGTTCCTCTTTTTTGCCAATTATATAAAGATGAAGATCGTAACTGAAATAAATTTACATGCATAACAGTGTGAGAACCAAAATACTTTACACATGTGACTGATTTCTTTCACAGAGCCAGGAAATAAGTACCTACCTCCAGGAGCTGGAACCTCTGGCGCCGGTGCGAGGGAGTACCTGCCCCCAGAATCCCCACCCAAAGAAGCTGCTGGCACCGGCACCAAGGCTGAGGCTGAGGAAGGTGAGACCACTACAGCCACCAATGGAGAGGCTTCCACCTCTGCCGCCCCCGAAGCCGCAGGTAATGGGGCCGGAGAAGCTGACAAAAGTAGTACCACTCCAGCGCCAAAGTACTTGCCACCTGGGCCCAAGTACCTTCCTCCAGCTAATGAAACAGAAAAGAGTGAGACTACTGAAGGAGGTGCCCCAGCTGAAGGTGGGGCCGAGGACACTTCCGAAGCGGCTACAGAGAAGCCCACTGGTACCGAAGAGAAGACCGAAGGTGACAAACCCACTGGTACTGAAGAGAAGACTGAAACTGAAAAGACTTCGGAAGCTGCAGAAGGAGCAGGAGAAGAGCCCGGTAAGACGACTACACCTGCACCCAAGTATCTCCCACCAGGGCCCAAGTACCTGCCACCGGGAAACAAGTATCTCCCTCCAGAAAATACGACAGAGGCTGCTAAAGAAGGAGCCAGTTCCACTGAAGGGCCAGAAATGGACGAAGAAGCTTCAGCAGGGACGACTGAAGCCAAAGAAGAGAGTGCATCTGAAGAGACAGCAACAGAGAAGGCTTCTGGTGGGGAGGGTGAGAAAAATGCCACACAGAGTCCAGGTCCTAAGTACCTACCTCCATCTGGCACTTACCTGCCACCTGATGGCAAGAAGCCTGCAGGACAGGCAGCTGGAAATGGGAACAACTTGGGAGGTGAGGGCAACAATGGGAAGGCACCAGATGCAGGTGATGCTGTAGGAAGTGGAGGTTCAGGACCAGCAAAGCGTCCTGCCGTTACCTATCTGCCACCGTACAAGGGACCTCCAGGGACATACTTGCCCCCATCCAATGAGACAGCGTCCAAAAATACCACTGAAGAGGGGGGCGAGACTGCATCTACAACAGAGGCCATTAGTGAAGAAGCTACAACATTGGCAGAGAAGGAGGAAGGCTCTACAGAGGCCTCCAATGGTGGAACTACTTCTGGTGGCCAAGGAGGAAGCTACCAACTGCAGCCGCCAGCGTCATACCTGCCACCTGCCACAGATGCAGGGGCTTCCAGGAAGTACGTACCACCAAGTGGGACAGGGGCCGGTTCCAGATATCGAGGTAACAAGTATCTTCCTCCAGGAGGCCCAGCTAGCGCCTCCAGGAAGTATCTTCCTCCAGGAGGGTCTCGAGGTGGGGACCGAATGGCTGCTGCCGAGTCCAGAAACATGCTTATTGCAGTTGACCCTAGTGACAGGGCCACAAGAGCCAGGGAACGGCTACTGAAGAGGGCTCGAGTTGCTTCACATTCCAAGACCACTAAGACAGAGAGCAGTGATGTGGACAGCGCAGAAGATGCACCAGAAAATGAGGAACAGACCCCACCTTCTCAGATCACGACCACGGTGCAGCCTCCCCACAGTGAGAGTACTCCAGCAGACAACAGTCGTGAAGCCACGAGAACACAGTTAAGCGATCAGTCGACGACGAAACACCCTCCCCATAGGTACAGAGCCAATATAGGTGTTGGCAAGTCTGTGAGGGAGCCACGAAAGCCAGTCACCAGTCACGAGACAGCCAGAGTCCACATAACATTCTCGAGGAAACCGGCGAAGCCCAAACCTCCACAGAAACCTCCAGTACTGGAGGTCTTTTCTTTATTGGAGTCTGCTGATGACACTGAAGATGAGGAAGAGGTCTCCAGGGAGATCTTGCGGCCAGACCCGTCACGGGAGGATGCAGTGTTCGCTGTGAGTAGTCTACCTGCCCCCATCAGTGATATCGACGATGCCGCTCCACGGAGGCGATCCGAGACGTTGAGGCGCAGGATTTCTCCACAGCGTACACCCGAAGTTATTTACGATTATGACGAGGACTACGTGTGGGAACAATTGGAAGTCGATGAGGAAGAAAGGGAGGCGCAGCTCTCATCTGCAGACAACTACTTCGAGTCCCAGAGGAGCTCCCCGAAGCAGAAAGGGTCTGCGAGGCCACGTCCAGAACTGACACAGGTACTATCAGTGTTCCTTTAGCTATTACTCGTCATCAACGCGAAAAGTAGAATGATTATTTTTACTCTACAACAGAGTGTGTGCTATTTTGAAACTTCCTCTTACGTTAAAACTGTGTGCCACAATGGGACTCAATGCTTGTGGACAATGCCATCACTGAATTAGCGATCTAAACACGATTAACGACCTGTCCTCTCAGCTTCAATTCTGCCAGTAATTATCTCCTAGTTAGAGTATCACCCAAGATTTTTCCGAACTATTCATACGACAACACAGAGGGCAAGATTCATTCTGCAAACAACCCCCTAACCTTGGCTAAACCATTTCTTCCAGCAGTGCTAGTCCAGCAAGTGTTGCAGTGAGATCTTCTGCGAAATTCAGAAAGTGAGAGACAAGTGCTGCCAGAGCTGAAGCTGTGAGGTTGGGCCATGATCATTCCTACATATCTCAGTTAGTAATAACATTGTGTGCAAAAGATGAGGTTCCAGTTGCAAGTCCTGACCCGGCACACAATTCTATTTTCCCCCAGCTCTATTTAGTGCATCCTCATTAATTATTTTATACCGACCGAATCTTCAACAGTCTTCCATAGTACTACATTTCCAAAGCTTGTATTATCTTACTCTGCGACTTGTTTATTGTCGACGTTTCACTACTGTACACCGCCTCTCAGAAAAGGCTTTTCAACTCTTAAATTTGTATTCCATGCTATCAAATTCCACTTTTTCAGGAAGAAATATCTTTCTTGCTATAGCCAGTTTGCATTTTGTGCCCTCTCTAGTTTGGCCAACATCAGTTATTTTCCATCCTAAATACTAAAACTCACCTACCACTTTTTGTATTTCGTTTCCTGATCTGATTCCCTCAGCATCTCTTTACTTAATACAAATATATTTCATTAGCCTTACTTTACTTTTGTTGGAGTACATATTATAACCTCTTTCCAAGATTTCACAAGCTACGACATGGTCGTGAATGGAACAGTGGCCCGAAAATGTAGAATAAATTTCTTATATTTCACGTCTATACTCACAAAATTGTAGGTCCTCAGGGTACAGGTTTCGGTCAGCAATGACCATCTTCAGACCTGTTTTATAAAAAAACATGTCCTAATATACTTGAGCCAAGTGGCATCGTCAAATGCTAAACACATACATAGATTACAGGATATACTGTTTTAAACAGTAGCGCTGCTGACAAGATAGCTCTTGTATATTCTTTAATTTATGTGTATGTGTGACGATGCTAGCGCTAACATTCTGTTCAGCATTTGACGATGCCACTGTGGCTCCTGTATATTGGGACATGTTTTTCATAAAACAGATCTGAAGATGGTCATTGCTGAACGAAACCGGTAGTCTGAGGACCTCCAAGTTTGTGACCATAGACATCAAATAAAAGAAATTTTCTCTTTCCAAGACACTGCCTATTCCGTTCCGTTGGTCTTCCTATTCCTTTGCATCTCGGAGAAAGTTACAATGTCATCGGTAAATCTGAAATTTTTGTTTCTCCTCACTCCGCCTTAATTTCCTCTCCAAATTCCTCCTTGGTTTCATGTATTGCTTGGTCGATATACAGACTGAGTAATATCGAGACCAGGTTACAACACTGTGTCACTCCCTTCTCACCTATTGCTTTCCTTTCGTGCCCTTCGACACTTGTAGCTCCTGTTTCTTTCTTTTTTCTTTTTTTTAACAAGTTGTACATAACGTTTCGCTTTCTGTATTTTGTCCCTGCTAACTTCAGAATTTCGAACAGTGTATTCCAGTCAACAATGTCAGAAGCTTCCACTAAATCTACAAATCCTGTAAAATTATCTTTCATCATCTATATTTTAATATAAGTTTTAGGCTCAACACTGCCTTGCGTGTTCTTACAGGAATCCAAGTTGATTTTCCTTAAGGTCAACTTCTACGAGTTTCTCCTCCTTCTGTAAACTATCCTTGTTAGTATTTTGCAACTATGACTTAATTAAGCTGATAGGTCAGCACCTGCCTTCCCAGGAATTATTACATACTTCTGGAAGTCTGATTATATTTCGACAGTCTCGTATATCTTGCACACTGGGCGGCATAGTTTGGTCATGGCTGAAACCCCAAAGGAATACCGTCTATTCCGAGAGGTCTTTTAGTGCTCTATTAAATTCTTCTTGCAGTATCATGTCTCCCATCTCATCTTCATCTACTTCCTCTTTTTTGGTATAATATTGTCTACAAGTTAATTTAAGTTGTATAGCCCTTCATAAATTCCTTCCAGTTTCACCTTTCCATTCTTGTCTTGGTACTTGGTTGGATCTTGTTATGTAAAGAGTTGCTTCTGTTTTCTCGAAAGGTCCCTTCAGTTTTCCGTTAAGAGTGATCTAATTTTTCCCTAGTCATTCACGCTTTTATATCCTTGGATTTGTCTATTAGCTGCTCCTGCTGAGCCAATCAGGTAAACTGCTATGAAAACTGGCTGGACTGCACAAATCACCTACTATCACAACACGCTGAGAGAATCTTACTACAAACTGGATTGTACTCCTCATGCCTCACCAATGTTCGCGCAAAATAACTGCTAAATACAATTGAGTATCTTATGAGAATATAAAATGGCCTAAATTACATATATTTTGATATTCACAGTGTTCTTTAGTAGAAATACTTTAAAATTTATTGCCGGCCGCGGTGGTCTCGCGGTTCTAGCCGCGCAGTCCGGAACCGTGCGACTGCTACGGTCGCAGGTTCGAATCCTGCCTCGGGCAGGATGTCCTTAGGTTAGTTAGGTTTAAGTAGTTCTAGGTTCTAGGGGACTGATGACCACAGCAGTTGAGTCCGATAGTGCTCAGAACCATTTGAACCATTTTTTTAAAATTTATTTCACAGCTTTCCCATTTACTTTTATTTAATGTTGATTTTATTGTGTGCCACAACATGGACAGACCGAGTGAGGTGACGCAGTGGTTAGCACACTGGACTCGCATTCGGTTGGACGACGGTTCAATCCCGCACCAGGCCATCCTGTTTTAGATTTTCCGTGATTTCCCTAAATCGCTCCAGGCAAATGCCCGGATGGTTTCTTTGACAGGGCACGGCTGCCTTCCTTCCCTGACCTACCCTAATCCGATGAGACCGATGACCTCGCAGTTTGGTCTCTTCCCCCAAACAACCCCCGACCAACATGGAAACACATGCACACACAGATGATGAAATTTATCTAAAATAACGCGAAAAATAATCAGTTTAAAGAGTCAACACACAAATCTTCTCCAAAAGTCGCATACATCTTAGAAATATCAAAAATACTGGAGCTTCTCTTAAACATACAGAACATAGACTGAGGTGACTAGCCATGCAATACCTCCTAATATCTTGTCGGACCACATTTTGCACTCCACGTGGCATGGACTCAACAATTCACTGGAAGTCCCCTGCAGAAATACTTTGCCATGTTTCCTCTATAGCTGTCCACAACTGCAAATGTGTCACCGGTGTATGATTTTGTGCACAAACTGGCCTTTGGATTATGTCCCATACATGTTCGATGCGATTCATGTTGTGCAATCTGGATGGCTAAATCATTCGCTCGAATTGTCCCCAATGTTCTTCAACCACTCGGGAACAATTGTTGCCTGGTGAGATGGCGCAATGTGATATGGGAACATAAAGTCCATGAACAGCTGAAAATCGTCTCCAAGAAGCCGAACTGACCATCTCCAGTCAGTGATTGGTTCAATTGGACCAGAGAACGCAGTCCACTCCATGTAAACACAGCCCACACCTTTATGGTGTCATCACCAGCTTGTACAGTGCCTTGTTGACAACTTGGGTCCATACCTTCGTGGAGTCTGCGCCACTCTCGAACCTCACTATCAGCTCTTACCGCCTGAAAACGGGATTTCTCTGACCAGGCCATGGTTTTCCAGTCGTCTATGATCCAACATATGATCATGGGCCCACGAGAGGCGCTGCAGGCAATGTAGAGCTACACTACTGAAAATTGCTACACCAAGAAGAAATGCAGATGATAAACGGGTATTCATTGGACAAATACATTACACTAGAACTGACATGTGATTACATTTTCACGCAATTTGGGTCATAGATCCTGAGAAATCAGTACCCAGAACAACCACCTCTGGCCGTAATAACGGCCTTGATACGCCTGGCCATTGAGTCAAACAGAGCTTGGATGGTGTGTACAGGTACAGCTGCCCATGCAGCTTCAACACGATACCACAGTTCATCAAGAGTAGTGACTGGCGTATTGTGATGAGCCAGTTGCTCGGCCACCATTGACCAGACGTTTTCAGTTGGTGAGAGACATGGAGAATGTGCTGGCCAGGGTAACAATCCAACATTTTCTGTATCCAGAAAGGCCGGCACAGGACCCGCAACAAGCGGTCGTGCATTATCCCGCTGAAATGCAGGGTTGCGCAGGGATCGAATGAAGGGTAGATCCACGGGTCGTAACACATCTGAAATGTAATGTCCACTGTTCAAAGTGCCGTCAATGCGAACAAGAGATGACCAAAACGTGTAACCGATAGCACCCCATACCATCACGCTGGGTGATACGCCAGTATGGCGATCACGAATACACGCTTCCAACGTGCGTTCACCGCGATGTCGCCAAACACGGATGCGACCATCATGATGCTGTAAACAGAACCTGGATTCATTCGAAAAAATGACGTTTTACCACTCGTGCACGCAGGTTCGTCGTTGAGTACACCATCGCAGGCGATCCTTTCTGTGATGCAGTGTCAAGGGTAACCGCAGCCATGGTCTCCGAGCTGACAGTCTGTGCTGCTGCAAACGTTGTCGAACTGTTCGTGCAGATGGTTGTTGTCTTGCGAACGTCCCCATGTGTTGACTCAAGGATCGAGACGTGGCTGCACGATCCGTAACAGCCATGCGGATAAGATGCCTGTCATCTCGGCTGCTAGTGATACGAGGCCGTTGGAATCCAGCACGGCGTTCCGTATTACCCTCCTGAACCCACCGATTCCATATTCTGCTAACAGTCATTGGATCTCGACCAACGCGAGCAGCAATGGCGCGATACGATAAACCGCAATCGCGATAGGCTACAATCCGACCTTTATCAAAGTCGGGAAGTGATGGTACGCATTTCTCCTCCTTACGCGAAGTATCACAACAACGTTTCACCGGGCAACGCCGGTCAACTGCTGTTTGTGTATGAGAAATGGGTTGGAAACTTTCCTCGTGTCAGCACGTTGTAGGTGTTGCTACCGGCGCCAACTTTGTGTGAATGCTGTGAAAAGCTAATCATTTGCATATCACAGCATCTTCTTCCTGTCGGTTAAATTTCGCTTCTGTAACACATCATCTTCTTGGTGTAGCAATTTTAATGGCCAGCAAGCAGTGTATTAGCAAAAGCACTCGCGTCGGTCGTCTGGTGCCACAGCCCGTTAATGCTAAATTTCGCTACACTGTTGTAACAGACACGTCCGCCGAACGTCCCACATTGCGGTTATTTCGCGCAGTGTTGCTTGTCTGTTAGCAGTGAGAACTCTACGCAGACGCCGCTGGTATCGGTCGTTAAGTGAAAGCCGTCGGCCACTGTGTTGTCAGTGGTGAGCGGTAATGCCTGATATTTGGTATTCGCTGCCCTCTGTTGACTCTGTGGATCTCAGAATGTTGAATAGCCTACCGATTTCTGAAATGAAATGGCCCATGCATCTAACTCCAACGACCATCCTGAGTCTAAAGTCTTTTAATTGCCGTTGTGGAGCCATGATCACGTCGGAAACTGTTTCACATGACTCACATGATACAAATGGCAGCTCGTCAATGCTCTGTCCTCTTAAACATTACCGAGGGAGGTGGCACAGTGGTTAGACACTGGACTCGCATTCGGGAGGACGACGGTTCAATCCCGCGTCCGGCCATCCTGACTTAGGTTTTCTGTGATTTCCCTAGGTCACTCCAGGTAAGTGCCGGAATGGTTCCTCTGAAACGGCACGGCCGACTTCCTTCCCCATCCTTCTCTAATCCGATGAGACCGATGACCTCACTGTCTGGTCTCCTTCCCCAAAACAACCCAACCTAATCTTAAACCTTGTGTTCGCGATACTATCGCCATCTATATACATGCATGTCGCTGTCCCATGATTTTTGTCACCTCATTGTATACAACTACAACTGAAACTGTACTTTGGCATAACCTCATCAGTTTTACAGGTCCACGCCCACCTAGATACATAAATGGCTGTCATGTACTAACAGCTAGCTGTTAATTTTTTATGAAGCAAAATTGGACAGTTACATCACATAACGAAGTACCCTCCATACATACAGTCAGTTGTAGTAAAACCTGAGGTACGTTACAACGCATATCATAAAATGACTGCTGGAGTACAGACTTAGGTCTGAGCACACATCCATGTTTCATCTCCTCTAACCAGACCATTAAAATAAATGTGTCGTTGTTGGCTTCGAGTTCTTCAAGCTGATTAGACTAGGCTTCTAGTCTTCCAGCTGTAGTAATGCTGTCGACTGTCGAGCTATGCAATAGGCCTACTCGCTCTAATATTGCGTTAAAGCCAGGTAGGGACCACGTGTCAACTT
Source organism: Schistocerca gregaria (assembly GCF_023897955.1). NCBI lineage: Eukaryota > Metazoa > Arthropoda > Insecta > Orthoptera > Acrididae > Schistocerca > Schistocerca gregaria. Next base: position 192,631,290 of record NC_064929.1, on the reverse strand, counting down.
CTGTTCTTTCCAGACTTCCATCATGTTTTTTTTTCCTGTCACAGGTCTATCGGAAGGACTTAGCATCGCCACCCAAAGCACCAGAAGAGGCTAGTCCAGTGTTTGGCGTTGCTGGTGCAATCGTCGACACCGCTGGATTCATCAGCAGAACAGCACATCCTTCCTTTGCTGATCGCACCGACCAGCCACCAACCGAGCACCAACCAAAGTCACCAGAGGCTCGACTTGCGTTCGGCATTGCTAATGCACCACTCGAAACTGCCGAATTTGTCAGCATAACACCACGCCCGCCTGCTGCTGTTCACCATGCAAGCAGACAGCAGTCATACACAGAAGAGGCTCATTCTGCACATAGCATTTCTAATACCAACCGCGACACCACACGAGTTGTCAGTAGCACGCCACGTCCTCCTGCTTCCCCTCACAGTGCCAACAGGCCACCAACCAAGTATCGGCCGAAAACGGACGAGGCTCGCCCTAGATACAGTGTGAATGATGCAGGCCTGGACCCTCCTGTATTTGTCAGCAATCCACCACAGGATTCCATTACTCCTCATCATGGCAGTAGGCCACTGAGCAAATATCAACTGAGGCCGCAACAGACTCGTTTCGCATACAGCGTTAGTGACACACGTTTCAAAAGTTCTGAAACAATCAACAGTACACCTCCTCCTCCTACTGCAATTCGCAGTACTAGCGGACCCCCAACCAAATATCAACCAAAGACAGCAGAGGTCCGTCCCACAAAAAGACGCTTTGATGCACTCTTCGAACCTCCTGGATTCGTCAATAGCGGACCACACCATCCCAGTGGTGCTCAGGGTATCAACAATCCACCAATAAAGTATCAGCCAAAAGCAGAAGAGATTAAGCGCACATACAGTGGAACAGATGCAACTTTCAGTCCTCCTGCATTCACGGGTAATGGTCAACACCGTAACATTGTTGTTCAGGATATCAACAGACCAGCAGCCAAGTATCAACTAAACGCAGAAGAAGCTCATCTCACAAAGAGTGAAGTTGCTGAACACCTGGAACCTCCTGGATTCATTAACAATAAACCACACCAGCTCACTGGTACTCAGGGTGCAAACAGACAACCTGCCCAGTATCAACCAAAGGCAGAAGATTCTCTCCCCACTTACAACGTGGCTGACGCACGCCTTGACTCTTCCAGAATTATCAGCTCTACCCGGCACCCTCCTATCGTTACTCATCAAACGAGTAAACCACTGAGCAAGTATCAACCAAAGACAGTCCCAAAGACACAGCCGAGATTTCACTACCACACTCGGCAGTACAGGGCCCAGAGATCTGCCACTGCAAATCCTGCCCCTCCTGGGTCAGCAGAGAGCCACGCAACAGTTTCGAGAGTTCGCCGTTCTGAGCGCGACCACGAGCACGATATCCAGCCGAGGGAAACAGTGACGACTGGAAACAGCCTCAGCCTCGTCCAGCTTCTCCACAGCTTCTTCACAGCCAACCTACGACGGAGCACAGAGGCGCCCACTCACAGGGAGCCAGATTCTCTGGCATCAGCTACGAGTCGATCAACAGGAGACGCAGTTGAAATACAGTCGTCCACTGTTCGATACCAGGGCTCACCAAGCACTTATCACCTCACTCCCAGCAGTCAACAGCCGTCAAGCAGCCCTTATCAGGTATCACTGAATGCTCAACATCTGTCAACCAGTTCTCACGAGTTTTATCACGGCAGCTCAGTAACACCGAATTTGCTACTGGACACTGCAACAGTAACGGTACCCCTTGACGGGTTGCACTCGACTGTACAATCGTCTTCACCATTGGGCCGTGACACTAAGGCAGCTGCCAGGTTGACGCCACATACACAGGAGGCAGTTCACGAAGACAGTTATTCGACTGACTCCCTTCAAATGGAAGAACAGCTCGGCGAAAACGAAAACAACCCCATTCCACACAGCACTGACGGGTCGAAGACTACACTACTTCCTCAAAGTGTAAGGAATAAATCGGGTACTCATCCACTCTCTAGTCTGATAAAATCGTCTCGGCGCGAGAATGGCTGTGATGCTTCTCTAATCGCTTCCACATCAAATGGTTCCATAGTAGAACAAAAGAAACTACCTCGCGACTGCCGGTTTGCTCCACGTTTCCCCCAACGCTCAATAGCTGCAAGGCTCAGGACAAGAATCATAGATAATGTGAAGAGGAATGAGACGCTCGTGAAAACTGGTGGATCCAGTTCTGCAGCAGGAGAAACGGAAGCCAATTTAGAAGGAGCTAAGAACAGAAGTAGTTTGGCCCAGAATCATTTCGGTACTAAACAGTCTGGCAGCCCCTATCCCATACAAGATACCAATGATAAGGAAACCGACTCCACGACCGAAAGTGCAGCTTCCAAAGCACGTCCCAAATTGAACACACGACTCAGTGCATTGTTAGTGCAGCGTTCTGCAAGCCAGAGCATTGGAGAGAGTACGAGTGCAGAACCCAGAAGCACGCCCCGAGTGGAGCGAAACAGAAAGTTTGCTACAAACAGTACAAGTGAGGAAAGTAGGAGTCCACAGCTACAAGCCTCTGCAAGCCAGCAGCACACTACAAATTCCAGTGTTACTAGAGATGGCACTAGGAAGAAATTACCAGGCAACCGACGAAGGACGCCAGCTCTCCAAAGGAGGCACGGAACATCTGATCAACTAGCTTTCGGAGTAGAAGCTAAAGCAGAAGTCACATCCCAGTCCAAATTCAACAGGGCATCAGGTGTGGACTCTGAGGATGGCTTACTAACTGGAGAATCACAGCCGCCTGTGACGTCTGGGGACAGACCCCGCTGGCTATTTGTAGCATCGAGCAGGAAACGAGGAAACACTCGCAAAGACATTAAAAAGTCCAACACGGCTGTCGATCATTCTACAAAGGAGGTGACAGTGAAGAGTACTAGCGTACCTGAAAATGCTGCACTCTCTGAAGCTGTTTCAGTCGATGGCGACACTACTCATGATGCGGATGCTGATAAAACGAAGGCAAAAGTGGAGCATGTCGAAGTGTCCGGCCGACGTAAATATAGCTCCATCGCCTCAAAGCTACAAGCCAGACGTCAAGGCAGCAATAGTGATCCAAGGTCACTCTACTTAGACGAGCAGGGGCGCTCAGACGTTCGTTCGAAGAATTCCAAATTTTCTGAAAAGGTGGAACACACAAGACGTAACGAAGAAAGGGTAAGCTCTGACTCTTACTATATGACGCAGCAGGAAGCTGGTGTGCCAGGAGATGAGAAACCGGTATTAAACACTAACCTCTACAACAAGAAAACTGGTCAGAGCTCTCACGTGAGGATCAGTTTCCGCAACAACGCTGCAACCACACCAAGAGCCCCTGAGAGAGGAATTGTAGTTTCACGTCCAAAGCTTGAGAGTGCACCACGTGACATAGGTGACTATTCATCAGAAGAGTCGGCTGTCACTGACACTCCTTACCGTACTGGCATTCTTGGGGAAGGACTTCCCACATTAAGTAGCAATACTGGCTTTACGGATAACAATGAAGACCGTGAGGTCAGGGATTTCCTGGACAAGTATCTCCCACTGATACTGGCTCAAGAGGGGCCAGAAGAAAAAGAAGGACACGTCACAACAAGGGGCCCAGAAAAAGGAAGAGAAGACTCACGGGTATCTAAGTTGGGTCTTAGCAGATCAAACAGGAAGCACCCAACTCGTGGTCATGTCTGGTCTGACACTATACCTGAGGCTACATACGAGATAGTATCATCAACCGTTGTTCCTGCCGTAACAGTATTTTCACCAGGTAGAGAAGGAGATCGCAGGCCTAGGGGATTCGAGAGGAACGATTTCGTAACACAGCTTCCAGCTACAAGGGATGGCAAGGAGCCATTCGTACTGAACATTACAGAAGAACCAGAGACAGATTTAGAGGTGGAAAGTGATTGTGAGGGCCGCAGTAGGTTCGGGAGAAGAGGCAACTGCCATACCAGTGAGGAGGCAGAACGGGGGAATGATGGTAAAGGTGGTTTCACCAGGCCATCCTCACATGTCAGTAGGCGCTTCCTCCACAAGAAGATTGCAGCACACGCGAAATCTGCTACCCAGTCCAGCAAGAATGACACTGCCGGGAGAAATCCACTGGAGGCACTGCTGACGAGGTTCCGGACAGGCCCAAGGCAACAGTCGCCTTCCGGAGTGAGTGGTGGTGGTGCCCAAGAGACCAGCTCCCCTGTAGGATCCGGACAGAAAGTGACTGACCCTTCTGCAGAGACAGTGACAGAGGCGCCGTTAGACGTCTCTACAAGCAAGGCATCGATACCAGAATACTACCTGCCAGTGGAATCTACAGCGAGCCCCTCAGAGAACATTGCCCAGCTCATCCCGCTGTTCTCGCAGTCACTCTCTGCACCTGCAGTCAGCTCCGGGTTCAACCTCTCTCCTGAAGAGGCCGTCCAGTTTCGTGATTTCCTACAACTGCTTCCACAGTCATTGCAATCTGCACTGCTGTCCCCTGACTCTACAGACAATTCTGCAAGTAGCTATTACCCCTCAGGGAATACTCCTGATTCACAGGGTTCGTACTCACTATCTGGCCAGAGTAGCTACCAACCAGAACACACCTCTAAAGTCAAATTGAATCCCCCAACAAATGCTTTCCAGCTTTTTCAGTTCCAGGGTCCAGAACCGTCTTTTCCTGAAGACTCAAATTTACCGCAGATCACTTCTGCATCTGCAGTGAATCGAGCAGCAAATTTCCGTGCATCAGAAATATTAGTACCTCCTCCTCGGGACCCAGTCGAGACCTCTTTGCTGCCAGTTACATTCGTTCCAGAAGCAACGACACACAGATCAGAAGAAACGAGTGGACAGTTTTCTCAGATACAGCAAACGTCTCACAAGAGTCGAACTGGTCAGGCAAATGGTAATGTCCCCAGAACAGACTTCAGTACAAAATTTGGCACAGAGTACACTGCCAACATCGAGGGTGGTAGGATAAGGTTTGGGTTATTCTTCCCGTCAACTGTAGCTGGACCGGTGATATAATCCTTGTGGAATAACAAACAGATGTTGGTTCACTACATATTACAAGCTGTAAATACACAGTTGTTCAGAATATGTGTGAATTACAGGAATTGTCATTACTTGTGGGGAGATTCAAAACATTGACATCTTTTGAATTCATCTGCTTGTACATTGATGGATATAATTGAACTTCTCCTTTTTTCTTCTTCTTCTTCTTCTTCTTCTTCTTTTACATTTGTCGTGCCTGGTGGCAGTGTCCACTGAGTGGATTTGCTGTCTTCATTTTGTTCGATCATTGGCCATGTCTAGTTGAAGATTTATAGCCTTCAAGTTATTGTACAAAGTGTTGGCCCCTCACTGTCTTGGTCATCCCTTGGGTCTCTTTCCCATGACTTCCACTGTGTATGCTGCCTTTGCAGTGGTATCATCCCCTGCGTTCAGCACATGTCCAAACCACTGCAGATGGCTTTCTTGCACTTTCTTCTGCAACCCCAAAACGTTTCCTGATAGTGTCATTCAACATATGACCCATTCGAGTGATGCCACATGGCTGTCTAAGCATCTCAGTCTCCACAACACCCAATCATTGATCAGCCTCTTTTGTAGCTGGCCAACACTCGGTGCCATAGAGAGCATCAGGGCAGATGACAGTCAAGTAGATCTTTGATTTTAGATTATTCTTAATCCAACAATTACAGGTAATGCCTGTTGTCATTCTCCACTTCATCCAGGCTGCCTATGTCCTTCTGTTAACCTTGTCTGTGGGTTGGCCATCGCTATAGATTGTAGAACCAAGATACTTAAATTTTTCTACTCTTCATAGATCTTCTCCATCAATGTTGATGGTTCCAACTTCTCGTGGACCTGATGTCACGTACTCAGTTTTCTTTATGTTGAGCCAAAGGCAGTGTCACAAGTTGGCCATTCCACCCTTGAGTTCAATGCTGGAGTTCAGACTTGTTCTTCGCAGCCAGCATGACATCATCAGCATAGAGAAGTGTCCATGGTAGTGGCTTGTTCAGGTCTGATATGTAAAAATATATGAGAAATTTTGAGACTGATGACCACTACAAATCAACTGTCATTTTTGAAGTGCACAGGATTTTGTACTCGTACTGAAAATTCTTGGTTTTCTTGCAGTGTCAGATTAGAATAAAAATTCAAATTGTCCAGCAAAAACAACTGATTGTTGTCCTCCTGCCACTGACCGCATCAATAACTGCAGTGCTAGTGGCACCTGTCAGAATATAAACAACTTCCCAAATTTCTCTACAGTCTCCCAAAGTCAAAAGACTGCTTCCACAAAACACTGTTATTAAAATAATAAAGCTTCTTAATGGCACTTGGAAGCGAGTTCTTAACATTGAGAGACCACAGAGGAATTTGCCAAGACCCTTTACATTCCAGTATGAGCAGTGACGTGACGAGCCGAGATTGACAGAACCTCTGGCAGCAATCTGTTGTTCCTGAAGAAATGGAATTTGTCTTTGAAAGCTTGAATTTTATTCTGATTTGACACAGTAAGAATGTGAAGATTATTTCATATAAGGAAGAAGACACAAGAAACTTAGTTCCCAAAGGTTTGATATTATTCATTTCAGTTGAGAGAGGATGATGACTATTTGTAGACCAGTAGGGGGAACTGGAGATGTAATACAAGCAGTTCTAGTAGTAGAGCCAAAGCAGTAGTAATTGCAGTAACAGACGTTTTTAACAACCATGGAATAAACTATCTCTGCATCAAATCTCCTCTAGTTTGAAATAGAGGATTTAATGATAAATTACTGACCTTCATCTGAATAAGATATACAACATTCTTTGCTGTGGCATCAACTGGATAATATTCTAGAGGCAGAAAGTATCGAAGTCCAACTGATCCTGCTGCTACATCTTGTGCAGGTGGGTAGTATTAAGTTATATGAAGCTGTGGCCAACTAGACTGAACAAATGAAAGTTTTTATGCCTAATATTTAGGAAATTATTGAGCTGCACCAATGATTTTCAGTTGAATTCCTGATCCTTTGCAGCCAATCTAAAAGTTAGATAACTGGCGACTGCCTCTTGTGGTGGAGCAGTCTCACCTTTAACTGGGCAGATGTGAGAACTGCCATCATGGCAGACAAAGTTAGTAATGTTTGGAGTCATTAATATGATGAGGAGTAAACAGTAAAACCTGTTTGTAAAAGTGTTTGATTCTGGCTGCCTGTTAACTTCAGCCAGAGGGCCTGTTTTACAGCAGTTCAAACATTTATCACATCACAGATCTTCTCCCAACTTGGCACCTACCACATAGCCTTCCCAGAAGGCTCTCTGAAGTTTTCTGTGAACAAGATATTGTGCACATGGCCAGTTCCAAGCTGGGATGTGCAAAAATTATATACAAGATGTATCAAAACTAACACAGGTGAAAGAACACAAGGATAGGAGCAAAAGCATTTCACTAAACATGAGTCTACAAACGAACTTTTTGTGACATAATTGCAGCCACAAACTGAGGGGAGAAGATATCTTTTATCTCCACTATGTTAAATTGACCATTTTCAATGTACCTATTCTGAGAAAGTATTAACATTAGCACACTGATTTTTATTCACTTATATTTACACTGTTTCCTAAAAACCTGACATTTTTCAGAACTAATGTATTAAAACTGTAATTCTGAAAAAAATGTTTTAATAGTGGCCCATTTTGCAGGCACATTTTAAAAATAAAAAATATAATAAGATACTTTATAATATTGCTAGAAACTAAATAAAATGTCACTTTGTTCATATGTACAAACAAAATTGACTGTCAGAATTTCATTGCTCTGGGATAAATGGTTTCAGAGAAAAGATGCATGCATTTCTGCTACACATTCACCATTTAAATTCACAGCTCCTTTCACTGCAGCTGTCACAGATTACTCTGCCAAGAGCTTGCTAAGTTCATAATGGCAGATAAGATTTTCCCTACTGTTGACCTTTTTCCTACAGCATGTGTGCCTTACACAAATCTAATATTGTTTTCATTATATTCACTGCTTTGGTTTTTCCAGGTCCTGCAGACCTTTCTTGACAATTTTGGAGGTCGATCTTGGCATTCCTTTGCCCAGAAACAAAAAATATAAAACGTCCCTAGGCTTATGAATTGAAAGAGGAGAAATTACAGGGCAACAAGTAGGTGTGACCACTCTGCAAGCTGCAATTTAAAGTCACATTTGGGACATTCAAATAAGGATATGGTCCAAAATACTTTTATATCCACACAAAACATATTTCGAACCACCAATAAAAATAAATTTCATATTTTCATCATTTTCAAAACGCTTTCTGCACTTCGTGTTAAATATTATCCTAGCGAGCATTAATTTATTTGAAAAGTGAACAATTTAATTGCTATCCAATTGGCTTCAAATTACTCCCAAGGCCTAGCTTACAGAGTGGACATTGGAGAACGAAGTACATGAATATTGGGGCACAGCCTCATTTTACAGCTGATATAGGATGACATCTCAAGGGCCAGTGTGGTCCAAGATGTAAACATCAATATGAAATTAGATGATATTTTTTGTATTTCTGTCCCTCTTTTTCTGATGGAAAGTGGAATAATTTCTAAATTACAGATTTAAAAAGTTTCATTACTGAACTAAGAAAATAACACAAGTTTTATATTTTCATTCTCTCTATTAGGTTCAATATGGCACATTTTATTGAAGCTATAAAAATGCATTAGGTATATTTCTTGTTGGGAATTACCTTAAATCTAAATGAATCATTTCTTCTTTTAATATTTAGCACTGAAATAAGTGTTAGGAATTTCTTTCTGTTACAGAGGAACATGCATGCAGTACTTATTTTAAAAGAAGAAACAACCCATTTTCACAGTCACTAGATTTAGATAGCACTTTTAAAGGTCTTACAGAGGCCCACGAAAAGGGAACTATAGTTTGAGAGAGGACCACCAAATGTTATGTCACTTGTAAGAAACGTTCTTGAATGGGCCCTGATTGTGCACGCCTTGAAATGTGATTCCTCTTACTGGAGAACATCTTTTCAGCCATCTGCACCCCATAGCTAGTGTTTCTTAACCCACTGTAATACAACAAATCTGCGGGCAGCAGTGGCTGAAGGTCTTTTATGTGTGACTCTGCTCAATGTGCTTGTGTGATGCAGTTGACTGTGTAGTGTAGGTGCATTTGGAAAATGTCCCAAACAACTAGTGTCATTTCTTTGGGGCAATACTGCCTCATAGCTTAGTGACTTCCAGACATGAGTTGAGACTGATACTCAGTATCACTGGTTCCTCATAACTGTCATTTGAAATCATCATTTCCAGTATGAATCCCTTGTAATCTGGTACATTCTGTCAGAGCTAATAGAACACAGAACAGTATACACCAATACTGCTCTCACATGATATCCTGATGGCAGTCATCCCCTTCTGTCCCTCCATCACAGTCACATCTCACAGTGCTGCACTGTACCAAATTTGTGTAAATTCTTACTGTGGAACACTGGTCAATATTCCCACAACAGACCAATGACCCATAGCATCCACAAGTAACTATTAGCACTGACATGTTAGATGTCTAATTTCTTGTTGGGTGGGCTTAGCTACTTCAGGGCACATATGCCATTGCCTACATTTAGCACAAGCGTAATAGTTCCTGTACAAATTATTCTCTGATTACTTACTGATGGTTTATCTGAGACCTTCACTCCATATACGTGTGAAAAACGTCTAACAAAAGGTGTATCTTTCTAGAAATGTCAATAAACATCTAGGAATAAAACATGAGTTCCCATGTTCCATTCATGAGTCTCCTTTCTGACTTGCAGCTTCTTTTTTACCATAGTACTATGAGAATATGTTACCTGTTGCTTTGTTCTTTCATGACAATTTTGTTAGTTGTTTGAGTAAGACCCATTGCTCCTGAAAATGGTGATAAAATATATGAGACTTCGTTTGAACAATGGTGAGTGGTTCTAGTCTTCCATTATCATGTTTGTGGCTCAAGGGAGAATAACAAAAAATGTCAGCAGGACTGTGTAAAACAAACGATAAAAATTCTGAGACGTTTGATAACTGATGAATATTTTATATACAAAAAACAGATCAAATCAAAGCAATTGTCCTAATTACTGATCCCAGAAACAGACAGCAGTTGAAATCATTCTTAAGAATGTGCAGTGTTCATAGAAAGTTTATGAAACAAAAGTCTCAGTCCTTGGGCAACTTGGTTAACAAAAAGGTGCCCAGCTATGATATTCAGAGTACAAAGCTGCTTTGGGCCAAATAAAGATAGATCAGTGAAAAAGTGAGTTACTCCACAGGAGAGATCGATAACTGAAATTTTGTTTGGCTCCATACATCAGTAGCTGTGTGCTGGCTGAAGAACTTTTGCACAAGAAAGAAGTAAACTGAGAGCTTTCATCATCAGTGAATTATTGCCAAAATGTTAAAGGGTGCGAACAAAAATAGAGCATTTTTCATACTGAAATTTTTCAGGCTACACACACGTGGTGAGATTAGGGCTAGTTGACACATTGCAGCAATACCTTTGTGACTGTTTTCAGGCCAGTACTCCTAATGAAGGCTACTTTTCCTCAATGAATTATGCAAAATAGGTCTGATATACATTTAATTATTTCTTAAATGTAGTGTTTGCTTTCATTATAAAGAGATATACCATAGAATAAGTAATTTTCTCTACTACAATTTTAAAATGGTTTCCTCCATTGTTTAAACTTTGATATGAAGCAATTCATTAATTAACTAATTCAATGACAGTTGAACTTTGACTTTTGAAACTGCTTTTAAAGCACCTGTTTCCAAATGTGCAATAAAATTCAATTGTGTCACCTTATGGAAGAAATAACTTTTTAAACCAACTTGTGATTATTAATAAAAGAATAAACAGCATTCTATGAGAATCACATATTTGTTCTTCACACCAAACATTGGCGTGTATACCTCCTGTGCAGTAATTTAATGTTGATTTATTGCAAGTGGCAGTGAATACAAAATATATGGATGAACTGTGGCAAGACTGCTGAAGTAGTTGGATAAGTGTTTGGTATTTGTGTGACATACAATGTGTCATTCACTGCTATCTTTTGTGCAGCACATAATAAAGCAAGTACCAGAGATTCAAAGCAAGTTCATGGGCAATGAAACATTTATTATGTGAAATATAAACTTATGTGGTGAGATAAAACACATTTCATGCTTGTGCAAAAGTGTATATAAAATATTATTATACTATAGTTTCATGTTTGAATGCATTATACTTCTCACTGTTAAATTGATTTCAACTCATTTATGAATGTACAAATATTTGTGACAAAATAAAATATAGATACAAGTTTCAGATTTTCAATTTGCATGAGGTAGGAAGATACACTTCCTTCCTGTTCTTTCATAGATGTAGTATGTGAAAAACAGCTTATAAGCTACAATATGTCATTTTATCAGTATTTTTTCCTTGATGGGAGCGATGTGTAGGGTGTCGAATATTATTCAGTTTTACTAAGTAAGATTTAACACTTCTTCTGGTATCTGGAAACCGAGATTTTTCAGAAATTCTATCTGAATCTATTGATGAAGTGTATGGCAGAGGGTATATCCCATTGTACTGATTATTAGTACTTTTTTCCATCCTGTTCATGTATGAAGCACGGTAAGAATGAATGTTTAAATATGTCTGTGCATGCTGTAATTAACCTAATCTTATCCTCATGATCCTTATGGGAGCAGTATGAAGGAGTTTTAATATATTCCTGTAGTTATCCTTTTTAGCCTGTTCTTGAAGCTTTGTTGGTAGACTTTCTCAGGATAGTTTACTTCTATCTTCAAGAGAGTGACAGTTTAGTTATTGACTATCTCTGTGACACTCTCCTGCAAGTCACCAAACCTGTAACAATTTGTGCTGCCCTTCTTTTACACAGGCTAAGTGCTCTGTGTTAATCCAATATGATACAATTCCCTCAGATGTGAGCAATATTCCACAAAGAGTCACACAAGTGTCCTATATGCAATCTATTTTGTAGACTAACTGCATATCCCTAGTATTCTACCAATAAGCTGAAGTCTACCACCTCTATCACCCACAACTGAGCCTATGTGATCATTCCATTTCATGTCCCTAGTCACATGACACTTACATTTATTGTACCAAATATTTTTTTACACATTCCAACTGCCACTGATTAATATTATATTTATAGGAAACTATGCTTTTTTGTGAAGTCAGCAATTTTAGATTTCTGCACATTTATAGCAATAATATCATTATTTACTATTACTCCATGCAGTTACACATGGCACCGCCACTTTAACACCCCCTTATTAGATTGACGTACAGATTCAGCCTTGCAGCTCTTGTGATTTATCTTGAGATCCAGCTTTACTGCGCCCCCTTCTTCCTCATCATCGAACTTCTTTCTTCCGTGCAGATTTCTACACGTGAAGTGGCTACAGAACAAAACACTGCTTCTCTGCTTAAATAAAGTGTAGATTGATGCCAGTTAACTCCGTATAATGTCACAAACTTTCATAAATGACATTACGTGGGAGTTACTACTCTCAGAACCAACTAATATTACTGTCTCAAAGAATTCTCATTACAATTCTGTAAATAGTATATAACAACAATTGCTTATATACATCACATTCGTCTTCCATGGTGCCAGAAATTCTACATGGTACCAGAGGTCCTTCATTCCTTCTTGCTCTACAGATGTTACAAATGTTCTCAGCAGGTAGGCTCCCACAGTATGTTCACCAACTAATTGTGATCATGCATGTCTGAGCTATATATCTGATGTACATGATATACACCCTTCCATGAATGGCACAGATCACTACATGGCCAAGATAGCATGCTGTGTACTCCCTACCAAGAAATCCTCAGTCCAGTCACATTTTTCATCTGATATCCCATATGAATTTATCCCACTGAATTTAACTGATGAAAGGAGAAATATAAAAATGCTGTAAATGAAGCAAGCAAAAAGGAATACAAATGTCTAAAAATGAGATCGGCAGGAAGTGCAAAATGCCTAAGCAGGGATGGCTAGAGGACAGATGTAAGAATGTAGAGACATATATCACTAGGGGTATGATAGATGCTGCACAAAAGGAAAGCAGTGGTTGAGAAGAGAGTGAGACAAGGTGGTAGCCTATCCTCAAAGTTATTCAATCTGTATATTGAGCAAGCAATGAAGGAAACAAAAGCAAAATTGGAGTAGGAATTAAAATCCATGGAGAAGAAATAAAAACTTGAGATTTGCCAATGACACTGTAATTCTGTCAGAGCCAGCAAAGAACCTGGAAGAGCAGTTGAACAGAATGGGCAGTATCTTGAAAGGAAGATACTAGATGAACATCAACAAAAGCAAAATGAGAATAATGGAATGTATTCAAATTAAATCAGGTGATAGTGAGCAAATTAGAATAGGAAATGAGACACTTAAAGTAGTAGATAAGTTTTGCTATTTGGGGAGCAAAATAACTGATGATGGTCGAAGTAGAGAGGACATAAAATGTAGAGCAGCAATGGCAAGGAAAGTGTTTCAGAAGAAGAGAAACTTGTTAACACTGAGTATTGATTTAAGCATCAGGAAGTCTTTTCTGAAAGTATTTGTGTGGAGTATAGCCATGTATGGAAGTGAAACATGGACGATAAATAGTTTGGACAAGAAGAGAATAGAAGCTTTTGAAATGTGGTGCTAGGAAAGAATGCTGAAGATTACATGGGTAGATCACATAACTAATGAAGAGATATTGAATAGAATTGGGGAGAAGAGGAATTTGTGGTACAACTATACTAGAAGAAAGGATCGGTTGGTAGGACATGTTCTGAGGCATCAAGGGATCACCAATTAAGTACTGGATGGCAGCATGGAGGAAAAAATTGTAGAGAGAAACCAAGAGATGTATACACTAAGCAGATTCAGAGGGGTGTAGGTTGCATTAGGTACTTGGAAGTGAAAAAGCTTGCACAGGAGATAGAGTAGCATGGAGAGCTGCATCAAACCAATCTCTGAACTGAAGACCACCAACACCACCACCACCAACAACAACAACCCCATATGATCATACTTTTGATAATAAATGTAGGTACGGTGAGAAGGCAAACGCTTTTCAGAAATCGAGAAATACTGCATCTACCTGGCTGTCGGAATGGACAGTGTCTTGAAAGGAGGATATAAGATGAATATCAACAAAAGCAAAACGAGGATAATGGAATGTAGTCAAATTAAGTCTGATAATGCTGAGGGAATTAGATTAGGAAACGAGACACTTAAAGTAGTAAAAGAGTTTTGCTATTTGGGGAGCAAAATAACTGATGATGGTCGAAGTAGAGGGGATATAAAATGTAGACTGGCAATGGCAAGTAAAGCGTTTCTGAAGAAGAGAAATTTATTAGCATCGAGTATTGATTTAAGTGTCAAGAAGTTGTTTCTGAAAGTATTTGTATGGCGTGTAACCATGTATGGAAGTGAAACATGAACAATAAACAATTTAGACAAGAAGAGAATAGAAGTTTTCCAAATGTGGTGCTACAGAAGAATGCTGAAGATTAGATGGGTGGATCACATAACTAATGAGGAGGTATTGAAAAGAATTGGGGAGAAGAGGAGTTTGTGGCGCAACTTGACTAGAAGAGGGGATCAGTTGGTAGGACATGTTCTGAGGCATCAGGGGATCACAAGTTTGGCATTGGAGGGCAGTGTGGAGGGTAAAAATCGTAGAGGGAGACCAAGAGATAAATACACTAAGCAGATTCAGAAGGATGTAGGTTGCAGTAAGTACTGGGAGATGAAGAAGCTTGCACAGGATATAGTAGCATGGAGTGCTGCATCAAACCAGTCTCAGGACTGAAGACCACAACAACAACAACAACAACAAAAACAACACAACAACAACCTGGCTGTCCTGGTCCATGTTTGAGCTCAAAATATGTTCAAAGATTCTACAACAAAATCTAATAACTCTCTTGCTAGTCAAAACATGTCTGTGACCACTGGTACTGTCTCATACAAAGTTGCTCATCTTTTTCTTCGAAATTAGAATTATGAGGTTTATCCAGAAAGAAAGGTGCAATTTCTTATATAACATAAAAACAGATTTTTTTTCAAATAAGTATTTATAATTGGTTCCTTAGCTATTCCTTTATTTTTCTACATAGTTTTTATAATTGCTTAAACATATGTCAATACAGTCCACCAGCTTTTGAATCTCAAAGTTACAGACGCTGCCTGTGAGGATGTCCACTCTTTAACTGTTTCTTTCATCTCATCCCATTTTGCAAAGCACTTCCCTCCAAGAAACTCCTTTAGGTAGTGGAGTGAAAATCAGTTGGCACCAAGTCTGGATTGTACAGTGTGTGTGGACACGCTATCCCCATTCAAAAGATATGATCAAATTTTGAGTGTGAATGCCAGAATGGGGACTGGCATTGTCATGGTGCAACAGAACTTCAGATGTCACATTGATTATCACACATCAAAGTTTATTCAGGCTAGTGCAGTAAGTGACTACATTTATTGTCGTCCCTTGCAGCATAAACTCAACTAACAAGACTCACTCTCTATACCAACACTCTGTTGCTATAACCTTGTGCATTGACGTTGTTTGCTTGGCCTTAACTTTGACTGGTGATGATGTGTCAAAAATGAATCACTGGCTGTATTTCACAGTTGGTGGGGTGATCAACTGTTTTCAACATTTTGAACTGACAATAAAGAGCACACTGTGACAATATCAATGCAAATTGTCTCATTTTACTAGTGAGGTATGCTGGGAGTCTCTGCATATGCGTATTTCAATATCCACATGACATTCTATTAGTTACGGAGATTTGGACCGTACTTTCCGAGTGACCTCCGTTATACATTCTTGTTGAAGTCTGAGGGTATTTCAGCTGTCTCATACACCTTACATACCAGGTGGAATAGCTTTGTCGTGGCTGGCCCTACCAAGTAAATCACTAATTCTTATGGAATGCCATGTAATACAATGGCCACGTTTTGACTTAGGCCTTTCGTGCTCTGTCAGATTCTTGCAGTATCATATTTCTCATTTCATCTATATCCTCTTTCCTTTTATAATGTCACCTTCAAGTACATTTGCCTTGTACAGCCCTTCTATATACTCCTCCCTCTTCTTTCTTCGGTTAGTATTGATTTTCAGTCCTTAGGTATATGTAGTTCATGATCTTATTCATGTTGTCTCTCTTCTTGTTCCTGTGTTGAATGCTTGAGTTTATTTGTGGAAGTATCACAGTGAACACAAAAGTGTCCTCGAGTGGAGTGTAGAAATGCAAGAAAAACTCAGTTTTCTGAAACTAGCTCTTTTCCTTGACTTTGAACATGAACTGTGCACAGATAACAGAGCAGTTGAATAAACAAGTTTTCTGGTGAATTTTCAGTGTAGGTTGTGGAATCTTGTAGTGTGATTGATACGAAGCGGATGACGCTATGCGATCAAGTACTATTACCATTTTTCTTCTGCGATTTTGTTATCAGAAACCAGAAACTTTATTGCCATATTATATTCACATAGATGCCCTGAAAGTTTTATCTTTTTGATGGCTTGGATTGTTCTATCATCAGAGATTTCGAATGTTCCCAAGAAGGTTTTCTCTCTCTCTCTCTCTCTTTTGCATACTGTATCATTTTTTCTATCAATGGTCACATTAATGTTAGTTGGAGTTTTTTATTTTTACTGCCTTTTGTTGGTCGATGAGATAGTGGTGTTTTCTGTTTTATCAGACCATGAAACTGTGTAAAATTTATTTACATTTGTTGTAGCCCTTACCATCCCATATGACTGGTTCCCTGATGATGTTTCTCCCATTATCACTCTGGTGAATCACACTACACACAATTCAAAGTAAAATGCTATTATTGTAACAGTCAGGAGATCTAACATCCACACCAAACTGAGAAAGCTCAAAACAGTAGCAGCAAAGTGGTCTAGCTCCCAACAGCACTACAGCTGTCAGATGTGTGTACTTAAGAGAAGCTACTTGACCTGCTACCAATGACAATCATTATGGAAGTTACACCATTTGTGCTATTAACATAATGCCACATGCTGAACACGGACCTGACCTTATCAAAAAATATGTAGAAAGTGGAATTTACCACTTGGGCTTAAATGGGCTCTTATGTATAAGAAGTATTAGGGAACATGAAGAAAGACCAAGAGAGATGCGCTCCTACTAAACATGGAGAAAGGTAAGGAAGCAACCTTTCTCTGCTACTGTTCAATCTTTTTACTGAATAATCAAATAAAAGAAATAACGATCCAGAAGTGGGATTAAAATTCAGGGCTGAGTATATCAGTGATAGCATCTCAGATGACACTGCTATCCCCATTGAAGGTGGAAAGGAAATTTAAGCATCTGAAATGTGCTACATTTGAAAGTTAAGTAGACTGATAAGATATGAGGTGGTTCTTCAAACCACCAGCAAGTAAAGGAATATGTGGGTAATAGTAACTTGGAGGGGGAAACTTGATAGGACATGAGATACTGGTATCAGGAAACGACTTCCGTGGTACTGGAGGGCACTATAGGGTGACAAAATTATAAGCGATAACAATCAAAATATATACAAATAAAAGAGGAAACAATGCTGTGCTGAAAGGAAAGACTGGCAGTGAGAACCCAGACTATAAAAATAAAAACATACTGTAAATAAAATAGAAAGAAACTTCCACATGGGAAAAATATATTAAAAACAAAGATTCCAAGACTTACCAAGCTGGAAAGCACCGGCAGACAGGCACAATGAACAAAACACACAAACACACACACAGAATTACCAGCCCTCACAACCGATGGTTGCTTCTTCAGGAAGGAGAGGGAAAGACGAAAGGATGTGGGTTTTAAGGGAGAGGGTAAGGAGTCATTCCAATCCCAGGAGTGGAAAGACTTCCCTTAGGGGGAAAAAAAGGGCAGGTGTACACTCGCACACACACACACACACACACACACACACACACACACATATCCATCCGCACATACACAGACACAAGCAGACATATTTAAAGGCCTTTGTTTATGTCATTTAATAGCCTGAATAGATCCAACATCTTTTTCAATATCCACCCACAGCAGAAGGTGGAGAAGCCACGCGTCATGATCCTATGGCACTGCATAGCAGGTCCACTACAGCAAGAAATTCAAGAATGGCATGCACAAGACAATTTTTTTTTTATTCGTGTCAGAAGCACCATGGATACAGGAATATAAAAAAATGAATAGCACACAGAAAAAAAATTAATTACAGGCATATGAAAATATATATGAATATATATACAAATATGTGTGCACAGAAACAAAATGTTACAGGCATTTGGCCCATAAGCGGGTTACGTCGACAGCATTTGGGGTTGCCAACATCAGATCCTCTAAAGTGCAGTGTGAAGGACATTCAGGGCAGTTATACATGTGCTGGGTCATCTGCACCTCTCCACACTCGCAGAGATTAGATGTAGTAGAATATCCCTACTTCAGAAGGTTATCTCATGACCGTGCAGTGTTGGTGCGTAGCCTGTTTAGTGATCTCCAGACCACCCAGTCCTCATCGTAACCTGGTGCCAATTCTTCCTTTGGTTCCATCCAGTGCGCTTCTCCTGACCGCTTCCATCTCTCCACCCTAGATCCAGGTTGGTCGCTAAAATCTTCGGTAGCTCTGAGATAACTGCGTCTAGATTTCAAGCGTTTGGTGGCTGGCTGAGTTTTGTGGAGGAGGTGGCTCTCTCCCATCTCAGCCCTCGCTCTTTCACTATAGGCTGCTGCTTCTCTTCGCACTGCAGGAGGTGCAATCCCAGCAAGATGGTAGAGCTTGTCTGTTGGCGTCGGTTTCAGACATCCAGTGACGAGCCTGCAGGTCTCATTCAGAGCAATGTCGACCTGTTTAGTGTGGGTAGAGTTGTACCAGACACTGCTTGCATATTCGCCTGTTGGGAAGCAAACTGCTAGTGCTGTGGTCCTCACTACCTCTGGCTTTGCGCCCCAGGAGGAGTTTGTTATTTCCCGAAGAATATTATTTCTGCCGCTCACCTTCATTTTGGTGTTAATACAGTGCTGTTTATATGTCAGAGCCCTGTCTAGGGTTGCTCCTAGGTATTTGGGGTTAACACAGTGTTCGAGGAGTGTGTCCTTCCAGAAGACAAGCAGCTTAAGGGATGCCTGCTTGTTCGGAGATGGAAGGCGCAAACTTGTTTGCTAGGGTTCGGCTTGAGTTGATTGTCGGCGTAGTACTGACAGAGCATGTCTAGCGCATCCGTGAGCTTTGTCTCAACATCGTCAAAGGAGTCACCCTGTACGGCCATAGCACGGTCATCGGCGTAGATATAGTTTTCCGTACCAGCTGGCAGTGGTTGATCATTGGTGTATATGTTAAAAAGTAAGGGTGCCAGTACGCTGCCCTCAGGGAGACCATTTTTCTGGGCCCGCCACCTGCTATGCTTCCCTTGGAATTCTACAGAGAACCTACGGTTCTCTAACAGACTTCTAACTGTGGATGTGAATTTAAAGTCCCTAGTAATGGCATACAGCTTCTTCATTAGCAGACGTAAGTAGACGGTGTCATATGCGGCTGTCAAGTCTATAAAGGCAACACCGGTTATTTTCCGGTTCTCATAGCCGTCTTCAATCAGCTGCGTGATGTTAATTACCTGAGATGTAGTGCTTTTCCCTGGGCGGAAAACTGCTTGTTGGGGGATTAGGTAGGGTTCTATGGCACTGGAGAGGCGATCCTGGAGTATTCTTTCAAAGATTTTAAAGATATGGCAGAGAAGTGATACAGGTCAAAAATTTCTGGGGTCATCAGCATTTTTGCCTGGTTTTAAAATGGCAATATCTTTAGCCTTCCTCCAGATTGTGGGAATTTGACATGTTTCCATGCAATTGTTAAACAGTTTCAGTAGCCATTGTTTAACGTTGGGACCAAAGTGTTTAATCTGTTCAACAAAAATCCCGTCCAGGCCCGGGGCCTTCCTTAGCTTGCATTTCGCTATGGCTTTGTCCAGATCTGCCATTGTGAGAGGGGTGGTCAGAGTTGAATTTTCTTGGTGTTCAATCCTGTCTATTTTGGTCTCCGACTTCCTGATTTTGATGTCGGGTTTCCCATTCTTGAGAAGCTGGTGGGCTATTTGGTCGGCTGTGACGGGAGCATGTCCTGGAGAGAAAGTCCGATCATTGTTGAGACGTTTAAGGAGTGTCCAGGCTTTCTGACTGCTCCTTTTCATGTCCAATTCCTCTATTGTCCTCAGCCATTTCTCTTTCCTGGTTTTAGCTAGTGACTCGGTTAGCTGCTCGCCCGCAGTGATAGTTTCCGCGGATAGACGGTTTGCGTCAAACAATGTCAGGTATTGCTGCAACTGGTCCTCTAATTCTGGCGTAAGGCCTTCAACATAATTGCTTCTGCATCCTCTAGGGATCGATTGCTTGGAACACCACTGCACAGCCTTCACGAAAATGTCATAGAATCTTGGTCCAGGTGGTAGGTTGTTTACAGAATCTTCCATGAGGTTTTGAAAGGTTGACCATTCTGCTTTCTTAAAATTGTACCTACGGCGAAAACGTACGCTATGGGGTTTAACAACAGATGTGATCTGGCACATTACTGGACGGTGCTGCGTGTTTGGTATTGGTGAGCAAACTCCTTTTGAGCATTGGGACGTTACTTGATGGCTAACGAAGATGAGGTCCGGGTTATAACCTCTCCCTCATCTGCCACTGTTGTAGGAAGCAGGTAGTTTATTGTCATGTATCAGTTTTAGGTTGTTTAGCTCGGCCCCGCAGATCACAGCCGTGCCATTGTCGTCGTCTTCTTGGTAGCCCCACTGTGTACTGTGGCTGTTGAAATCACCGATTACAAAATTAATTCTGTCTTTATTAAAATTGTTTATGTTGGAGCTGGAAAAGTCCACAGTTGGTGGTTTGTACACTGATGTAACAGTGCAGACACTAAGTTCAATGGTTAGCACTTCAGTATCATTGATGTCATTTATACTGCTTGAAAGGATCCGTATGTTTGGTCTGGTAAAGATTGCACTGCCATACTGTCGATGTGGCCTTTCAGCTACTAGTCGCATGCCGTTTATCTTGGGTCTTTTGAGTGTGCTATCTCTGTGAGTTTCTTGTAGACACAGGACATCACATTTCTCTTTCTGACAGAGGTCTTGTAGTAGACGTTCTTTGCATGCAGACAGGCCTTCAATATTTACAGAGATAATCGTCAGTGCTGGGCCTGATAAGGTCCTTTTCTGTAGGATTGTCATGTTGCTTCTGGAGTGAAAGGATCAACTGGTATACAACCGCCCAGGGGACGCCCGAGTATGTGTATTGAATTCACATACTCTTCGTGGAGGCTCCTTTCTTGTCCCCCTACAAGACAATTATAAGGTGAAAGTTGGCATGCATATATCAACGAGGTGACAAATCGCCCATGAAGTGGAACACATAACAACTGCAACTCAACATGTAACACTTCCATACAAATTTAATATTTGTGTAGTTAAATTAACAATGATATAAATATGCCAATTTTATACCATTTGCGTAAATGTTTACATAGATTTCTGTAATATTTACAAGTCAGTTTATGTAAGACTGAACATTTTGATGATTATCTGTGTAAATAATTGAAATCTTAGGATTATATGTATATTGTCTCTGTCTTTGCTCACACTTAGGTGGCAAGACCTGTAAGAAGCAGCCCTGTTTGAGACTGTAAGATGCAGTTACTTTTTATAAAAGGACCACCACATGTGTTAATCAAGGATTTTGATGACTCTTACACCCCAACCTCCAGATGTCAGACACTCAGATCTGTACCAAATGATGTTGATAGTATATGAACCAAAACACTCATTTAGTTTGTGCTGTCGTCCAGGAGAACTTGGGTAAAAGGTAATTAAAAGTACAACCAGGGCTATGGAGCACACAAAAAGTGTATCTGTGAGTAATTGGATTGCCGATCTCAAGTGGGTGAGAAGGTAGAGCATTCGGTCGTTATGCCAAAGGTCGTGTTCAAACCATGCTGATGTCAATTTTTTTAAAGACAAAGTACTTTTGGTAGTCTACCTTCACTTTGGTAATTGAATGTTATGTACTTATTATTGATATTATTGTTTTGTTTATTACTACTACTACTACTACTACTACTACTACTATTACTTCTGCATGTGTGATGTAATTGTTTCTTTATTTTTCTGTTTTGATTCTATATTCTGTGAAACTACAAAAGTGGTTTATAGGTTTACTACTTTCAAAGAAACGAAGCGAAAGCAGACTGCCACCTTTTACATGTCATAAACACATTTCCCCATGTAACACTATTATGCACAATACAGTAAAAACAATTTTTAGTCATTGGGGTTTGAACCCCGGACCCTTGGTAGGAGGTTCTAAGGCTCTACCAACTTTAGAACAGATACAGTGCGTGACGGTTTCTTACACTTATGCTTTTGATGTGCTCCGTAGTTCTGGTATTACTTTTAACGTTTACACCCGTTCTGCTGGATGACAGCATGTAATATGAACTAAACTGGAGTTTTGTTTGATATTCTATGAATGTTTGGTACCGATCAAAGTGTCTTACACGTGGAGGTTTGTGTGTTAGCTATATTGTAGAGGGATCTGTCCTCAGTAGCTGGCTCATGCCTTTTCATACGATTACCCTTAGTTTCTGAGAAAATCAATACTGAAGCTTTAGGTGTACCTTCTATACCAGTTGTGTTAAACATATTTTGAGCAAGCAAGCATAGCACAACAGCTAAGGTTCATAATTACCATGCTGACAGTAGGGATTCAAATCCTGTCCATGCCCTTTTGACCTCAACTGTGTAACTAATACTAATTAAACTGTTGCCAGTACCAATCGAAAAACAGTGGGACAAGCACTAAAAACTGTCCCTGAGCAGAAAAAAAAAAAAAAAAGATTTGAACAGCATTAGCCATTCTGTCACAGCACGGTATACTTCAAAAACTGAATCATGGGAGATGTTTTCTTGTATGCAAGAACAGTTTGGGAAATTTGGTCAGATTTTTCAAAAAAAGGCTTGTGAGAGCTGTGCAAAATCGAGAAAGTTCCCGAAAGTTCTATATGGCATGTTCTTTAAATCCGACATTCTCCCATATGTGGGACAAGAAAAATTTCTTTACATTATTGATTCATGGGACAGCAGGCTGATCACTCACTTCATGGTGCATCTGCAGCATAAAAATTATGCCACCGAAATGGATTCCACTTTGCCGACCCTGTGATGTTTTTTTAGTTTTAGTTACATTAAAATTTTCACAAAAAATTTCAAAATGTCCCCAGCTCTCTGAAGGCAAAGAGAAATCCATAAAGATACACTATTTAATACTGTGTCGATTTTGTGCACTTGGCTCCACACAAATAATCGACTACAAAAGGCTCACATGAAAAGAGAACAGCCTTTTTGAATGCAAATGGTGTTTTCAGGCATCACATCTAAAATCTGTGTGCCTGCAAGGCAGCAGCTCTGATTTGATGTGCAAGGTGCTCTAAAATATTCTCTTTCAGTTGCTTCTATGACAAATACTATCTGGAACTCAGTTCTAGCACAGACAGCAATAGCTAGTAAGAAAGTTATGTAACACCAAGTATACAGAAGTTTACTGCTGTAATGACTGATTTTTAATGACACTACTACGTAAAAGTAAGTGATTTTGAATGGCATATATTTTGGGAACAGGAAAATATCTTTATTTTATGGCCAAATAATTTTTTGTCAATTTTCATGTCATTTTCCGAATTTTGGTGCTACTTGTCATATAAAGCACAATTTTGTTGCCAAATTAGTTATTTGTCTAATTCTGTTTGACAACTTTGTTATATTTTTTTTCTTATCGTTGTATTGTTTTACCAATTTTGGTGTTCTATTTTCCACTTTTTGGTGTTATTTTTTGCCAAATTCGGTTTTATTCTTTTGCTAATTTCAGTGGTATTTTTGACATCATATCATAATTAGTTAAGCACAAAATTAACTGTCATTTTAAGATTATACGAGGGTCGGTCAAAAAGTAATGCCTCCCATTTTTTTTTCTACTTAAAAAAATTAAGTTAAGTGAAAAATTTGAATTTGGCGCCATTCCTCAAACCTTCTTCTGCAATCCACTGCAGTAGTAACTTTCTGTGTCAACAGGTGGCAGCACAGCAGAAGTTTGTAAGATGGCCGACATCGATGTTCGTTTGAGACAGCGTTGTGTGATTGAATTCTTGAATGCAGAAGGTGAAACGCCCATACGCATTCATGAAAGACTGAAGAAGGTGTATGGTGTTGTGACAGTGGATGTCAGCACTGTTAGACGATGGGTTCGTCGTTGTAAGGAAGCTGTAGGGCAAACACCGTTGACTGACGAAAAGCGGAGTGGCAGGCCGGTGAGTGCAGTGACTCCACACAACATTCAGCAAGTTGATGACATCATTCGTGGTGACCGTCGGGTGACTGCAGATGAAGTGTGTCGCATTATTTCTCTTAGTAAAGGCAGTGTGATCACGATTATTAAACAATTGGGGTACTCAAAAGTTTGTGCACGGTGGGTTCCAAGAATGTTAACCGATCAGAATAAATAGGCAAGGAAAACAATAGCCTCCCAACACTTGCAGCGCTTCTGTTTGGAGGGAGATGAGTTTCTGAAAAAAATTGTGACCGGGGACGAAACATGGGTGCATTTTTTTGAACCCGAATCAAAGAGGCAGTCAATGGAGTGGCGTCACACAAGCTCGCCGAGGAAGAAAAAATTCAAAACTGTGCGATCGGCAGGGAAAGTTATGGCAACAGTTTTCTGGGATACAGAGGGTGTGATTCTGGTTGATTTTTTGGAGCAGGGATGCACAATAAATTCTGTTCAATACGTCACAACCCTCAAAAAACTTAAAGCACGTCTTCAGCGAGTACGCCCAACAAAATCAATGGCAGATGTTCTTCTTTTGCATGACAATGCAAGACCACACACCAGTCGTCACACCTCTGACGAGATTGTCAAAATTGGATGGGAAGTTTTGCCTCATCCCCCATACAGCCCTGACCTGGCACCATCAGACTTCCATCTGTTCGGACCACTAAAAGAAGCTCATCGTGGGATTCATTTTGAAGATGAGGAGGCCGTCAAAACATCCGTGCGTCAATGGAGGAAGCAGAGCTGTGATTTTTACCGTGCTGGGATACATGCCCTTGTTCAAAGATGGACCAAAACTGTAGAGATGGGCGGAGATTACATTGAAAAATGACAAAATGATCCTCAATGTTGTGGTTTTCAACCTATGTAATTGCATTTAAATTTCCTGACAATTAAACGTAGAAAAAAAAATAGGAGGCATTACTTTTTGACTGACCCTCGTACACCAACTCGAAGGGCAAACTACAATGTCAACATTCAATAAATTTAATAAAATATTGGTGAACTGTCATCCTCAGATTTGTAACGTTTTTTATACAAGGAAATGACTAATTTTAAGATATTTTGTTAAAATGTCAATTCCACATTATTTCACAAAAAAATACCATGTTGGCATTTTCGTTTTTGTGACATTTCCCTGTCCCTACATTTACTATTTAACAATGTATGATGAAATTTGGGGAAAAAGTTCACATGCCAGAATTTAATCCATACCACGATAGTAGCTGTAAACTTTATCCAATGCAGTACATTCACTTTGCTGAAACACAATTAACGACATGAGTGAAGGCTGTTCTCATTAAAATTCAATATCAATTTCTTCAGAAACCAGGGGCCATTACAGGAAAAACTGCTTTATAGCTACTCAGGACAGATACCGCTCCAGAATACCAACAACTCAATAAAATCTGTGCTAAATGGTCTGATGGTCCACTTGCTACACACGTAAAGCTGTTACATAGTAGTTGCTGCCGGAAACACTTGGAGTTTTAGTCACTGAAATTTGAAGCTCAAGAAGGTGAATAGATGCTAAATTTTGTCAATCAGATTTCTGAAGAGTTCAAAATACACGAAAATGTGATCATTTCTTCAGTTATCAGCTGGTGTACCACTCAACTTCACAATCCTGGAAACAGTATCCCTTTTTTGTACAAGCAAAACCTGCGGACAATGCCATATCCCCGAGAAGAGAGAATGAAGTCAACATCACGAGAATCAGTACATACAATTTTAATAAGTGTGCATGCATCTTTTCAGTTTCAATCAGGAATGACCGTGTGTGTGGTGGACAGGTCACTGTATAGGGTGTCCAAAAAGAATGACCAGATTTTAAATAGAATTATTTATCAGGAAGAAGGGGGTTAACACTGACAAATTGCACACTAAATTACTCACAAAATACAGGATTTTATAAAAATCCATCATGAATGTCCTCCATTGGCAGCACGGATGACATCTAGCCGATAGCCGAATTCATCCCAAAGTGAGAGTAAAGTGTCTTCTGTCACTGAAGCTACAGCAGCTGATATTCTGGTTTTTAGTTCGTCAATGTCACGAGGTAAGGGAGGAATGTTAAGAAATTGTTTAACATATGCCCACAGGAAGAAATCACACGGCGTTAAGTCAGAGGACCTAGGAGGCCAAGAGTGTGAAGCCTGGTCTCGCCGTCCTGCACACCCTGTCCAACGTTGAGTCACGTTGGCATTGAGGAAACTGTGCACGCCATTGTGCCAGTGCGGTGGTGCTCCATCTTGCTGATGTATGAAATTGTCAGAGTCAAGTTGTGGGAGTAACCAGTTCCGTAGCATTGCAAGATACGATTGTCCCGTTACAGTTTCTTGCTCAAAAAAGTAGGGTCCATAAACCATGCTTTGCTAAACAGCACAAAAAACATTCACTTTTGGTGAATCATGTTTGTGTTCAATTGTATCATGAGGATTTTCGAGCTGCCATATACACACATTATGACACTGAACCTTAGCCCTAATATGGAAAGTTGTCTCAACACTGACATAAAAGTATCGCCTTCCATGTCCTCTAGAGTAGCATTGCTAGTCCACTCGCTTCACTTTGTCAGTATCTTAAAGAGCTTGTACCAGTTGTACTAGGTACGGTCTGAGGGCAAAACAACTACGTACCACACTGTCATGCGCGGTAACGCGAGTTCTCGGCTAGCAAGGCACGTCAACTTGCGGCGGCTCCGGTCAAATGCTCACTGGATTTGTTCAGGAACACTTGGATGGAAAGGACTTATGCCTTCACAGACATCCTGTTTCTTCAAACTGTTTATATCACCGTCGAATTTTCTTTGGTAATGATGGTTTAGCATCAAATTGAATATGAAACACCAGCTGAACTGCAAACACGAATACGACTAAATTCAACAACACAATATGTCTTCTGTTGCACGAACGCCATATTGCGCGAGATTGGCTGCATGCTCCAGGTCAACACTCATAGCGACACCTACCGAATTTTTTCTCAAACTCTAGACCTTGCCAATTACCTCTAGCACTGTTTCAGTTACCTAGTGACATTTGGCTCAAAATTATTGAAAGTTAAAATCGAGTCATTCTTTTTGGGATACCCAGTATTAACATTATCGTAAAAAGTGTTAAGTTCCTCATTTGGCTACAAGTCATCTGCTCATACTAAAATTTACGTAAACTGTAAGCAGTAAATTTAACTACAGCCTACTAAGAAAGTAATATCATAAGGTATTTCCCACAGATATCAGCTGGAAGGTTGTTTTTAAACACAAAATTTGAGTTGCAAAATCTCAGATTGTGACTCAATTTTAACGTATTTTTTGGCAGAGTAGGTATCAAAAGTATGTTCAGTATACCATTTAACTGCAGTTAAATTCAAGAATTTACCTTAACATGTACTGTTCTTTCTCACTAGTTTCTGACAAAGAAAGAGGATGTTCATGTTACTGAGGTCACTTAAGTATTTGTGTTCTATGAGTATGCATATTTGTGTTCTATGGATACGAAGATGGTATGAAAAGTTCTTGGAATGGAATAAAAAGATACAATTTACCTTAGCAACACTTATGTGAACTTGGTCCAGTGATGTTCCAAGGATGCATTCCAATCTCCAAAATTAGATTTCTCCAGGACTGCAAAACACATGTCAACTTCAGCTACTAATTCTTCAGTTCAAAAAATCTTCCACCAAGGAAAATTTAGAGTTTGAGGAAGAGATGGAAGTCTAGGTAAATACGGCAGATGTGACAAAAATTCATATTTTAGTTTGTGTATTTCTTCCGTGGCAATGACAGTGTCCCCGCACATGAAAGACAACTTTTTCCTTGCCAAATCATGCCTTTCTTTGTGTATCTTTGGCTATAGTTTGTCCAGGAGGTTAGGATAGTTGTAATGTCTTGTATCTGACCAGTGGGAGGATAATCCATCAGCAGGACCCTTTCACATCCCAGAAAACTGGTGCCATGACCTTTCCAGCTGACTGTACTGCCTTTGCTTCCTTTGGTAGTGGTGAATCATAATGTTTCACACACAGTTGTCTAGTCTCTGGGGTAGAGTAGTGGGCTCAAGTTTGATCTGTGGCCACAAAAAAGATTGTTGGTTGCTCTGAAAATGTATCCAACACTGTTCAGACAATTCCATTACAATGTGTTTCTGGTCCTGTAGTTAAGTTGCAGTTCCCATTTAACAGGTAATTTTCTCATATTCAATTCCATTATTAAAATGCAATTGCCCCTTCAGATGACATCCCTACACAGCTTCACACACTTCCAGTCAGCAATCCTTGCATTAGTTTCTGGAATAGTGGTGCATCTTGGCCAACCACACCTGACCTATCGTGATGAAAGTTAAACCTGTTTGTCCACTTGGCAACAGTTGAATGTCAAGGAGATGAGTCCCCCAGTGTGTCCGGAAAATCTGACATGAATTTCCTTTTCATTCATAAATTTATTTATGAAGTTAAAATCACTGCTGGAACCTCAAAATTTTCCATCTTCACAAATCACTACATGGAAACAACGAAGAAATGTCTGCACAAGAGAGCTCTATCCAGAGCTCTGATGCATTACATGTTTGTTCACAGGATGACCTGTTATGACAAAGGAACCTCATTGCGCTAGTTATGAGGTCTGATGTTTCCACATACTTTTCACATCACCATTGTACATGTTAAGAAAAGTATTAACACCTCAAATAAACTTTAGCACACCTCTACAATGTAAAAAAGAAGAAGAAAGCGAGATTAACAGTCACAAACCAGTGACACAATTCTGTAGTAATTTGAGGATCAGGAATGGGGGAGGGGAGCATGACAAGCCAATATTGAAACGAGAGATAAACCAATAGTAAAAATTTACTGGCTCCATACTTTACATGTACAAATCACATAAACAAAACTACTTTACAGAAAAATAATCCTTATTACTAGTATAACATGACTCTTAGCAATTAAACAAGCCAAGCTTACAGCTGGAGAAATATTACAAATTATATACTGAAACTCTGTAATAAGCATTCCCTTGATGAACATTTTATGTTTACACACTGAATAATGTAATCTATGGAGATGTTACACACTCAACTATACCACATACTCAGAGCATTCATTTCACAATGTACAATGACAAACTCTAAAACAAAACTGAAGATCACACAGGCACTTCATTACAGCAGTAGAAATTAAGTTGCACAAACTGGAACCTGTACATCACTAAACAATTATCATACAAGATCATCACAAATATAAAACATTCTGATTGTAAACCTAAACACATGAATGAAGGATTGTGAATAAGAGCAGACTATCACATGCAAAAAGTGAAACTGTGTGATGGAGACTACTGAATAAACACAGACTTTAACATGCCCTTTCTACAAATGTGGGAGACAGCACTACAGTTAATAACACGATTTACTATCAACAAGCAGTGTCAACACTGCTACTTCAAACATTTAAAACTGCAAATATGACAAATCTAAGGAAAACAAAAGAGAAATGCAAAAATAAATGAATTTCCAGAAGAAATGTTGATCGACTGGAGGATCTCCCACTACCGCCACCTCCTCTTAAAGTAATTTTCAGTCACTTCAAATTCATTGATGTGAAGTTACTATTCTGTGTGTTTTATTATGCACTCTACTGAAAACACAGCCACAAAAGAGGCAACACTGAAAAATTTAGTGTGATGTCAATTTCACACTACCAAGTGCTCTGCGCAATTAAAACTGTGTGTGTGTGTGTGTGTGTGTGTGTGTGTGTGTGTGTGTGTGTGTGTGTGTGTATTATGGATTAAAAGTGAAAATTGATCTAAAATATCTAAAGGGAATTTGTCTTAGAACTAGTTATGGAGCCAGAAGAAGTAACTCTGCTGGAATGCACCCCCAAGTGCTGCCTTTGTCCACAGTTAGGCTGCCCCCTCAGCCTTGCCTCCTTCCTCCTCGTCGTGGCTGGACGTGTGCCATGTCAGTCGCTCCTCGTAGAACTTTATCACAATCTGAGGACACTTCACATTGGCCTGGCTTGAAGGTACAAGGTCTGCTTCATCAGTGCCCTTCCTGCAAGACAAATGTCACACGCTATTAGCTCCCACAGAGTATGCAGGAGATTAAAGTAATTAACACACAAGTACTGCTGTGACACACGAGTACAATGTCTTCCCATGGCACCACAAAAGTTACAGCACGCATGCAAAGGCACATTTTCCTCGTGTACAGTAAATGAATTCTTTAAGGAGTCATTAATACTGGTTCTGAAAACCAACAACAACAAAATTGTCCACTTCAAAGTAATTCCCTTCGGCAGCTATACACTGGCGGAGTCATTTCCAATCTTAGTACCAGCACTGAAAGGCTTCAACTTTTCAACTTGTAGGGCCTTTAACACGTTGGCCATTCTTTTGAATGTTCTCCGGAGTCATAAAATGACGTCCTTTTAATACATTTTTAATTTTGGGAAAAGAAAAGAGTCGCAAGCACTTTGATCAGGTCAACAGAGAAAGGGGGGGGGGGGGGCGGCTATGGAACAACAGGAATGCCTTTTGAGATAAAAAATTTCGTGATGGATGTGGCCGAGGGACATGGGTCTTTGTCCTGATACAGCATCCACTTGTCTGTAATGTCTGGTCTTGCTCAATTCATGTTTTTCTTGAGCATTTAAAGGACATCTATGTTAAACAACTGGTTGACAGTCTGTCCTGGAGAAACTGACTGTTTATCCACGACACCTCTGCTGTCAAAAAAGAAAGTCATCACTCCTTTGATATTTGTTTGTTCGGGCTTTTTTTTGGTTGAGATGTCTCAATGTGCCTCTCCTCACTCTGCCACTTCATCTCAGGATCATACTAAAAAATCCAGGTTCATCACCTGTGATCACACTAGTGAACCATTAGTGGCCAACGGCAATGATCAATGCACGTTTCCTCGATTGTCCTTTTTCTCAGTTGTGAGGATTTTCCGCACTATTTTGGCACAAACTTTTTGCATGTGTAAGACTTTGGTCAAAATTTGGTGTATGGTGAAAGTATTTACATTTAAAAGGTCACCAATCATCCTTATTGTTAAATATCGATCTGATTCCACAATAGCATACATACGGTTAGTGTATTCGTTAACTGCATAGCGTTATTCTAAATTCCACTGTTCCATTTTTGTAACATACAACAAAAACACAGTGTCACTGACGGTGCTCTAAAAAATTACATGATTGCTATATGGAGATTAAACTATGAGCATTGGGAGGAGTGAATGCACCAGTGTACACAAGCAGTGCAAGACAGTGTTCCCAGATAACTCAGTGTCATCAAAGTGTGTGTGTGTGTGTGTGTGTGTGTGTGTGTGTGTGTGTGTGTGTGTGTGTGTCCACAACTACCAAACTCGGCACGTTCACTACAAATACGATATATAATTTGTATTAAAAACTTAGGCTACAGAACTTCCAAAGGTGCTATAGTGCTTTGTATGTAAGGAGGAAACTGCACGTTGCATTCTGCAGTGATAACTGGCAATGCTATGGTGAGGGGTACACCAGGCCAGTTTTTTCTGCTTCTGACTCCCTAGCAGAATTTATATGCTCAGAAAATTATTGCCATCCCTTATGAGCTTAATACTTATTATGATTGCTTTATGCCACTCATAATTAACACTATAGTGGCTAAGTAATGTCACCATACCTGAAGTAATGTGCAAATGCATGTTCCACATACACACTAAAGGTAGATGTAGCGGAATGACACTACTGGCTGGAGTGTCATAGTACGCTGCTCATGGCACTGACTACTGCCCTATGTGCAAACAACTATAGTCCCACTAAATTGAGGAAAAGCCTCTTCGCAGTTTGAGAGTAAGAGGAAAATGCAGTGATAAAAGGAAAGCTCCAATTTTGTCTGTTGAGACATGTTCAGATCTTGCAAGAGGTAATTAGCTGACTGCGAAAGACAGTACCCAGGTTTGATCCCTAGCCGTGCACCCAAGTTTTGACTCATCACATTGAAACTTCAAACATTTTTCTTTTGCAAGAAAGGCATAAGCTTTTAGAATAACCCGACACCTATGCTGGATGTAATATAGGTTATAGTATTTGTTGTTTTAGGATTTTGTTCACTGCATGCTACTATTTACCCACAAAATTTAAAGGAAAAGTATTCTGTTATCCTTACCACTTCATTAGGAACATTAGCTCTCCACTCGAATCTGTGGCACCAATAATCTTCTCTGGCTCCAAACCACGTTCAAAACCCCTCGGTTTGTTGTCTTCCTGCAAATGACAGCACATTATACTGGTAAGTAACAGCTGTAGAAAATTTACACAACGCGACACTTTGGAATTAAATTAGAAACACACAAGTTGTCATAAAGCTGAAAACAAAACAAACCACCTTCTCATAAAAGAAAGGAGCTGTTATGCAATGGCCTACAATGAATTGTTGCATACTAACTTGTAGCTGCCCCAACACAAGTGCGCGGTTAGGCAGTTTGAAGAGAATAATACCATTTCAAAAAGTTGTGAAACGTTTCAAATTTTCAGCCTCAACCCCTTTCCATCCATCTTTTCTCTCAGGGGATCATACGAGCTCTGATAGCTTGCAATAGTACCTTTTTTTCTATTTACTACTGTTTCTAATGGCAGCACCTAAAATTATATCCTCTGAAGACAAGTCCTGGTTATCTGCTGTCTCCCCTTCCAATTAAAGTTATAGATATAATTGTGTTCAATATAATGTTCTGTAACAGGAAACAATAAAATTGTCCAGTACAGTTGCATCAGCCTACAATATGTAAACATTTGCACACACAAAAATAGGGTACACCTATGACGATTAAGCAGGGAACAGAACAGCATCACAGTTTCAATACTCACAGGAGATTGTACCAAGAGGATTATAAACATTGAACACTAAGAAAAAATTGCAATGCCTTTTGCAGTTAGTGTGTACACAGAATTTTGTCTGCATTGTAACATATCTTGTGCTCTTCCAAGAGACTGATATGTGAAAATATGTTAATATTATTTGTCTCTTGCAAAAATTAAATATGTGCCAGACCACATTTCTAAACACGGATTTCTCATTTACCAAAAGCAACATCTCAACCAAGATGACGCACACATACCCCATTTCAGTACTTTGCAGCTATGAGTAAGCTGCCCATATATTGTCATTTTAACCCTTTTGCTGCAACAAAGTAGTTCTTTACATTCCGTGCTGAGTGTTTTTGTTATGGATGTACTGCTCGCCAAATACTGGTGCCTTTGCTGAGAGATGGCGGTTTGGCCATTTTGAAATATTTGTCATCCAATTTTTCAAAAACTAGAATGCGAAAAATTTTACTTTTGCATGTATTACTGTCTGATATTTCCACTCTAAGAACTGAGCTGCTTTTCGTTGTCCATCTTATTAATGCGTTGTATCAAATTATGCATGAAATTTTAATGAGGTTGCATATGTAAAAATGCATTGCATAAACTTTATGTATGGTTGACTTTAGCTCTTACATTGGAAATGAATGAAATATAGGTAAGATACTAAATTTTTATTTATATTGAGGGCACTGTGAATTGTGTTCATAGTAATCATCAAATGTCAAACATTTCAAGGTAGCGAAATGACATTTACTGCAAATGATAACTCTCAATGAGGCACATGTTGTATGATAAATATTCAAAACTTTTTCAGTCACAGACATTGAAGTAACTTATTTGCAGCAACAAGGGGCTGGCAGTTCAGCATACATTCAGGCCTGCTAACTTTGCAGGACAATCATAATGATGAGCGTGTACATGTCCAGAACACCTATTCACAGCTCGTGGTCTAGTGGCTAGTGTTGCTGTCTCTGGATCATGGGGTCTGATGGTTGGGTTGACGAGGAAGCAGAGAGCAGTGAGGAGAAAGGGCCTGGTGCGAGAACATTTAGTGTGGCTTGTGGGAACATGGATGGGCATGGTTGGGGTAGGGTAGGACTCCTAGATAGAGTTGGGAAGTTTGGAGAGAGGGGTGAGGTGTGGGGAAGGGGGGGGGGGAGGAAAAGGGCTAGTGGGTGTGTTGGTGGAATGGAAAACTGTTGTGCTGGAGCAGGAGCATCTAAGTGGTGGACAAGGTCTATCGCAGGTCGAAGTCATGAAGAGATTACAGAAACATAGGATATATTGTAGGCAGAGTTCTCCACCAATGTCATTCAGAAACACTCATGTTAGGAAAGACCTAGACGGCACAGGCTGTGAAGCAATTGTTGAAGTGATGCACATTATGTTGTGAAGCATGTTCAGCAACAGGGTAGGCCACCTGTCTTCGCTAGTTTGTTAATGGCCATTCATGCAGACAAACAACTTGTCTTTCTCGTCCACACAGAAAGTACTGAAATGATTGCAGCGTAGTTTGCAAATTACATGACTGCTTTCATAGATAGCCCCAACTTTGTTTTGGTTTAGGGTGCAAAACAACAATGGTCATATGCATTAATCCCAATTGACAGATGAAAAGACAGCTAAAAACAGGGATGTGGAGAAAGATGTATAAAATACGCCATAGAGAAATGGAGGTCCTGAACTAAAGATTAAATGACCTTTTCTGTATTGCTATGACAGATAAAAGCAAAATGTGGTGGACAGCTAGCGCATCGTTCACTAAAACAGCCAAAAACTCAGATGGCAAATACGAATGAGAATGTAAATCGTTAAAAAAAGGGTATTCTGACAGGAAATTGTGGACCATCAAGGATTGAGGCAATGAGCACAAAGTGGTGGGAGAGCGAACTTAACAAATGGCAATGGCTAAAAAGACAGTGCCCAATATACAACCTAGCTAAAATGGTGATCTCACGGCAAGAGAGCCAAGAAGAGGTTGCTAGGAGAGACTTAATAACCTGGAGCTTGTTCCTACAGATGGAGGACCAGTGGTGATGCCAAAGCCACACCACCTGCTGACATATCATCACAGGGAGTGTAAGAACTAGCAGGCTGAGGTAGGAGGACTGCACCTCGGCAGCAGTGTCAGTGGCTTCGTTTCCTGTCAGACTGGATGTGACCAGGAAACCCATATAAACATCACAGTGGCTCCATCAAGAGTAAGTGACAGCTCTCTTGGACATGCACTAAGGGATGGACGGTGTACAGCACAGAGGCTTTGAAAGGTACAGAGAGAAAGCATGTGACAATTGAAAAGCCTGTATCACAGTATGTACTCTGTGGCATGATAAAGGGCAAAGAAGTCTGCTGTAAATACTGGGCACTGTTCCCGAAGCCAATACTGGAAAACGTTGGTGTCAATGACGAAGGCACACCCGACACCCAGTCAGTCCGGTAGGCATCAGTATACACAAAAGTATTATCATGCAGTTCCTTGTGAAAGTCGTGAAACTGAAGGTGATAGAGCAAGGCTGGGGGAGTGACCTTAGGAAGCAAATGAAGGCCAAGGTGAACACATACCACAGCACAAAGTCAAAGTGGTGAAGGGTTCACAGCCATTGCGAAAGTGGCAGGTAGCATTCAGTTAAGCTGCAGGAGCAAGAGCCGAAAGTAAATGCCAGGAGGCAAGAGAGAAAAGGGACACACCCCCTACTAGTGAACAAAGGATTCATCAAAGGAGGAGGCATAGGATGGGTGGCCATGCACGACGACAAATGGCATGCATATCTGCTGAGAAAGTGGTCACAGCATTAGGACAGCAGTAGTCTGGCAGCTTCTGAATAAGCCCTGGCTTTGGTGGGCTAGGAGACACCTGCAACCAGACTGGAGTAGGTGGTGGTGGTGGTGGTGGTGGTGTGAGGATGTATGGGGCATGTCTTGCATCTTAATCTATTGCAGGAATATACACTGCATTTTTCGGTCAGTCGGATCTTACTAACAGTCAAATGGTAGAAATTTCTTCTGCCATCTGTCAAACCTACTCAATATTTTTGTCCATCTTTACTCCATCCCTGTTCTAAGCCTCAACTCTGGCTCATCTGCCTGCAACAGACTTAAACAAAAGCCCTTTTTCATACATCCTCCCACCACAACCACGACCACCACCAAAAGTTCCAGTCCCATCTCTCAGATCTACTATCCCATCAGAGGCAGGGCTATCTGCGGACACAGTCAAATGATCTAAAAACTGAGCTGCAAACACTGTGCTGCTTTCTATGTGGTCATAGTCTTTCGTTAATAGTAGCTCTGTTTAAAGTATTACCACTTGCATCAACCCTCAATCTTTCACATGCTTCTGTTTCTTTGTTTTGGTTAAAACAGCTTTGTGTTTGTTACACTGTCAATGAGGCCACTCCTTTTATGCCTGCTGCAGCTAAGATGAATACACTAGTTGTTCGTGAATTATTTTAACGAGCTTCTCACAGGAGTGACTTATTTTCAGTTATCTGTAGGATTACTAGTTTAGATCAATACACTGAGTGTAGTGAAGAATTTTGCTGTCACTGGTAAGGGTATGGACTGTGATTGCTATGTCCAGATGTGAGCTGAATTTCTGACCATTTGCTCACAGCTCCAAGTGGCACTGGCTTCGGTCATACAGCGTGAGGGTGCTGCCACTGGGCATCACAGTGGGAGACCAAACATAGGGATCCACAGGACGTCCTGGAAGTTACATGTGTGTCACGATTGGTCAGCTACTGAGGCCATCCTGGGTCCTGCATACTCTGGCATTGCCCCTCACCCATGGCCAAGTGGGGTGGTCAATTCCAAGGTTTGGCAGACAGTAAAGGTCTTTCCGAGAGGCCAATCTGAGGGCCTCCACATCTGATGAACAGGTTTGGGTCACTACCTGCAGCTGAAAGCCCCTGAACCGGATGTAGTCTGTAGCCCTGTTCCAGAGAAAGTATCTTGGTCTGCGAGGTCTGCACTTAATAGAGGGTGGGATTACTAGTAGGTCGGAGCTCCAAAAATTAGTACACGATTGGGCCCACTAAGCAATATGGCTGCCAAGGAGAGAAAGAATTGTGGGCAGTTTGTGCATATTGGGAGGAGTCATTACATATATGGCAGGATGCCATGAAGAGCACAGGGTGCAGCTAAATCCAGGTCATGGATAATGTCTGTATCGACAGTGTGTATCACTTTGGATCATAAGAATGTCTGGTTTCGGGCAGCTAGCTGAAATGGTGAAGACTGTCAATCTTGCTTGTGAGATTTAAAGGGAGCTCATCTGCAGCATTGTTGACAGAACCGAATGTGGGCCTTTGGACAGAGATGAATGTAGGGTCTGAATCAGAGGCTCTTACAGTTCTGCAACCACAGGTGTTGCAGACCGCTAAACTTTTGCAGTAGGGTGGACGGTTTCTGCGATCACTTAAAAGGTCAGGGGTCCCCCACACACAGGAAGCAGTTACACGGGTAGCAGGGACCGTGTACAGACTTAGCAGCAATTGTTATTGTAGTTGTAAACTGTCATAAATGTATTGAAAAAGAACCACAAGGAAAGCTCTGGAGCTCAAATGATTCTAGATACGGAAAGCTGGAAACAAGTTCAACCAAATTTTTTTTACACAAGACCTAACTGTGCTCAGAAGGGGAAGATTAAATATGGTTGGTGGTGCAGTGTTTATTGCTGTCGAAATTGGTTTAGTAATTTATCTTGTAGTGAAACTGAAGTAGATAGCTCCTAAGAGTTAGTATGGATAGAACTTATACTTGCCAATCAGAATTAATAAATAACCGTTTCCTTTTACTGTACACCCCCCCCCCCCCCCCGGTTACTCCCAACTCAGATGACAAAGAGTTGCTGAACAGTGAAGAAACCTTAAGCCTCATCTCAAGTAAGTACCCCACTCATGCAATCTCAATTGGTAGCAACTTCAATCTACCACTGATACATTGGTGAGACTAAATGTTGAAAGTAGTAGACAAAAACGTCATTCAGAATCATACTGTATGCTTTCTGAGAAAATTATTTGTAACAATTAGTTCATGAGCCCACCAAAATCTAAATGGTTACAAAAAACATACTTGATCTCTTAGCAACAAATAATCCTGAGCAAATATAGAGCATAATTATAGATTCAGGGATTACTGACCAATAGGTTCTTTTTTTTTGTGAGACTGGATACCAGAACATCTTAATCAATCCAAAAATAAATGCAAAATACAACCATTTAAAAAATTAAATAAAAATTTACTTGGTGCTTTCCTAAGAGACAGTCTCTACTCCTTATAATCTGACAATGAAAGCAGAGACCAGATGTTCTGTGGCCAAAGTGTTTGGAAATAAATCATTTCATTGATTGAGGGTGGAATCTTGTACCAACTTTGAATATAAATGAACAAACTTTAGTAACAGAAGATCTGTTATACAGAATACAAAGAACCAGAAGAGTAATAATGTAAACAGTGATGTATGGATAGTGTTTTTTTTTTTCCTTTGGAAGTTTGCTAAAAATGAGATATACCAACTGATAATCCTCAGATCATGCTCATAATCAAAGGCATAATAAAAGCCTTCACACAAATCAAAGTTTACGAGTTCTGGTTTTGATGTACATAGACTACTACTACAGACATAAAAAGAGTTTTCGAGTTGGGAGTTTACAAACTTCTTGGAACTGAAAATCAGCAACGATGTAGTTTATAAACTAACTGAACCCTAGCAACCACATGCATTTTGGATTCAAAAGAAGTTGTGTAGACAGCTATTTAGAAATATATAGCAAACAAATTAATAAGATATGGTACTGATCACGCATGGCATGCAGAACAGGACAGAACACTGATGGAGAAGCAATGAAAAAATAAAAAAAAGGATGCCAAATTTGAAAGAATCAAAAAACCCGAAACGTGTTGCAAAAACCCCGAGAGTGTAGAAGTTTTACGGAAGCTCAAAATTTAGCATAAACTTCAATGTAAAGTGCTTTTAATACTTCCCACAATGAAACTGTCTTGAAATCTGGCAGAAACCAGGAGATTCTCATTTATGTGAAGTAAACCAGTGGCAAGATGCAATCAATACCTTCACTGTACAGTAACAGCACTGATATATGTGGTGGTAGGAGGATGTGTAAGTCTTGCAATGGTACAGTCACGGGTGGCGGCAATAGGTGAAATATATACTATTGAAGGAAGAACCATCTGCTGTTATGCACACACTGTCCAGCCTTTCACATTGATATGACTACCACCAAGTTATCAGTTAGGATGAATTGGGTACGAAGAGGGTGTATACTGGCAGCATGCAATATCTTATTGCACAGTATGCTCTACACCATGAGATTTGTGACCTTAGTGCCTGCTTCACCAAATGTGCCATGTGGATCTTTCCTCAGACACCAGTTTCTCAGAACTCTGCAGGTGAGAATTGACGTTACAATATGATTTTGGTTCTTGCTACCCAGGTGGACTTTATGTACATTACTGTCTTCGGTCTCGGTAAACATTCCTTTCTTCAATCCTTTTTTTATTCTGGAGCTCTTTTGTTCACTTATCTAGTTTTCCTTATCTCTACCACACATAACAATTAGCTATCAACCTTATTAACAAACAGTCTTCTTCTCAACCAATCTGATCACTTTTCCTTGACCCAGGGTTCTGAGTGACTTTTGCAAACACTTCCCATTTACTAAAATTCATCAGTCCTTTTCCATCATCCCTATTCAATTCTTCTAGTAGAAGAGAGCCACCTACTCTGCAAGCTTGCCCATTTCCTTAAACAACTAGTAGTCCTAATTTGATTTATGTTACAATGACACAAAATGGTTGGTTTTGAAAATTCAGGAAAGAAAAGAGCTATATTAAAAAACAAATACTTATTTATTTGAGCCCTAACCATAGTAGAATTTTGACTTTTTATGTGGCACCCATAGTGAAGACTAAATCTGCAAGAAGCAGAAAAATTCATATCATGTTATAGTGTGTGGAAGTACTATAGTGCACTGCTCAACACCAAGCAACATGAAAAGACCTGTAGACACTCTTGATCATACTGAATTTTATTACAAAACTTAAGTTTGGACTAACAGTTGCCTTTCTGGAGATACTAGATAGGCTCTTTTAAAGTTATATTGAGGTACCACAGTTCAGTGGTGTATGAGTTACGTGTATGTTACATTTATACCAATTAAGAATCAACAGACTAATGCTTAATAAATAAGTTTACAGCCCCAAGGGAAACTGTTTTCCAACAAGGAAAATGTGTATTTTTAACTGGGAATTTCTTTTGCTTGTCTGCATGTGTGTGTGTGTGTGTGTGTGTGTGTGTGTGTGTGTGTGTGTGTGTGTGTGTGTGTGTATTCTTTATCATCATTTCTTGTATCATTCTCATTTTTGTTTGAAAGTCAAAGAACTATATGGAATTCAATATAATTGATAGCCTTGTCATATCTCCTATACAACCACTCATTTTTTACAACTGGAACTATTGCCATCTGCAATTAGGTTTCATTTTTAAGGGACCTGTCATGATCTTCCACTTATTACATCAGAGACTCTACTGACCTATGAATGACAATATCCATAGAGTCCCCAAGCAGTCCACTTTTTACACACTAACATAAAATATTCACTCCATACAGAGGGTCCAGAAAACATTCCGATGATTAAATATTTTATGAACAAAATGACATCATTGCAATTTTGTGCGGTAGTGTAGCCCACTATTTTCTCAACAGACCATGGCACACATTTCCATCACATGGCTGCTGCAATGAATGAAGAAAGACTGTAATTTGAGCAAACACAATGCTGTATTGAAGTGGTACTGGAAGTACGAAAGTACAATGGCAATGGCATAATGTGTACGGAACTCAGCCGCTAAGACGTACAACAATTTATGGTATTTGGGATAAACTTTAAGCTGACAGTACTGTTCAGGATGTGCATAATGACGGTCTGGCATCCAAAAACAGTGAGTCCAGCTTCCCATGCTGCTGTGTTGCAACATTTTACTTGGTCTCCTAAAAAATGTGTGAAGCAGGTTTCACGTGAAAGCTGGATAAACCAATCACGCGCACAATGAATTCTGAAGCCTGCAAAGTGGAAAGTGTACATTTCAAGATCGCTGCACACTTTGAGCAAGGTCATCCACATCAAAGGATGGAGTACTGTGAGTGGTTTGAAAGCAAGCTTTGTGAGGATGAATGGTTTGTAGGAGTGGTTATATGGCCTAAGGAGGCGCAATTCAAATTTAAAACCACCGTAACTGCATGTAGTGCGTTCCTGAAAATCTTCATGTTCATATGGAAAACATGTCAATGTACCAGGTGTTGTGCAGCCTGTCACTGCGTGGTCTGACTGGCCGATTCTTCTTTGAAGGTACAATAAATGATGACTTGTATCTTCATATGCTGCAAACATCGATTTTAGCTGCAATCCGAGAGGCATTTTGAAATGAAAGATTTTGCCTACAACAAGATGGTGCTCTGCCTCAATACCATAGGTATGTCAGAGCCTAATTGGGTGGATCTACCTGTGTGAGGGAATGAGCAACTCAAACCATTGAGGCAGCCTGTGTGGCTATCTTACAGGCAACACCAACAGCCATAATTTGGTCAACAGTTCAGCAGCATTGAAATTGTTTGACTGCTAATGGGGGTCACTCTGAACACACATAACATTCCCCCCTGTGAAAGTATTGTAGCAGTATGTCAATTTGGTACATTAAGAGTGACTATCAAAGAGCGTCTACATTTTTCTGGACCTCCCTGTATTAGTGAAGTCATGATCTGAAATTTAAACATTTTAGAATAACTAATATTGCATTCATGGAATATACGAAAGAGCCACCACGACATTCAACAAGAATAAATAATATTAACTGCCATTCTGCAATATTTTGCAGCCAATATTAAACACAAAGAATACTTTCTAGAAATTGAATATAATTATGTACAGTGCTGAGAGGAAGAATCCAAAGCTGAGTGACAGAGCTACATACAGAAGCTTCGCTCACACTATCTGTGTGACTTAAGTAGCTCATTTTAAGGGAAAAACAGTTCAGGGCGGGAGCAACAGAAAATGCAGTGGGCATTCGACTACAGCAGAGCTCATGCAACCTTTACACACAAGCAGAGAGCATGACAAATATGGACTAATTGGCCTAATTAAAACTGGATGGTTTCTGTTTAGAGAGGATAATTTATTACACAGCGGATTATTAATTTTAATTTATACAGCTCCCTTGTTAGGCAAACTTCAATTTAGACAAACTTTACTGGTTTGCAAGTGATATAGTAAAGAAACATTCACTATTGGTACCTACATTATTGCCTATACAATTTCTGTGATTTTAAAAAAGTTATTAGCTGTGATGAGACTGACAACCA
The DNA here is from genome assembly GCF_023897955.1 of Schistocerca gregaria. NCBI lineage: Eukaryota > Metazoa > Arthropoda > Insecta > Orthoptera > Acrididae > Schistocerca > Schistocerca gregaria. Next base: position 192,588,631 of record NC_064929.1, on the reverse strand, counting down.
TTGATCTCATAGTGGGAAAGAAGCCAACAAGAATAGGCAAAGGATTTTCTCAAATAGAGGGCTAGACTGCTTGATTTTGCTTCACAAAGGGAGAATGGACAAATTAGGAAAGAGAATTGAAATAGGATTAAAAAAAGTCCCAAGATTTGGATCATCATCTAGACTTGGAGAACAAAAAGTTACAAAGGAATGTTTATAAACACATAGAGGATATAAAAATGAAATTGAACTAAGTTTGCAAAAATTAGAAGTTAGTGCAAGATCCTCTGGTAGTGAAGGAACTGATTGCAATAGGGATTTAATGGATGACAGATTACTATCTTCTCTTACTGCAGTGCAAGCTGAGGTAGGAACCTCATAACAATGGGGATGATAGCTCTGCTACACAGGATTCACATACCCATAATTACCTGAATTTTGAGTATGTCATACACGATACAAGCAGAGACTTAAATATTTATATTTTGATCCCAAAAAGCATAGACTGCATATGAAAAAGAAAGTACTGTAAACATGTAGCATGTGTAAGAAAATTGAAGTTGTTAGTTCACGTAGACATACTATTTCGTAAACAGTAATATGAGAAAGCCTAAAGAATCTTCCTTGGTCCACTGCCTCGTGGTCTGGGAGGAATGGCATTCACTTTTGTAGTAGTTGAATGTTGGTCAACACTGGTGAAGCGATGTATCATGTAGAAAGGGCTACTGCAAGTAGAAAATTAGGAGATCATTACCATAAAAATATATGGAACCCAACAATTGTTGTGAGCTAATCTATCTCAATTCTCTGCAAAAAAGCTCAAAGAATTTTTGGTGTGAGAAAATGTATACTGTATACTGATATACAGATAGAAGCAAATATGGCAGAATTGTGAATTAGGTCAACTCAGCAGGAAATATTGTGCAAATAAGCATTCCACATGGGTAGAAACACTTGAGGAATTTGAAATGGTGACGAACGAATTGCTGAAATTGATTCCTATGGAAAAGCAGAATAGCAGCTTGAAACGCACCACCACCTAAAACGTGTAGACTGGCCTCCAGATGAAGCAGATACAAATATTAACATATGTTTAGTCAAGGAGGGAGAGAAACAAAAGGAAAGCTAGTAACATCTTTGTAGTTATCAGTAAGCCACACTCCAACACAATGGTGCCGGCCAATCCCACCACTGGAAAGATCAGTGAATGTTCAGCACACAAAATGTATGATTATTTGTTGGTGAGCAGACAAAGTACAAACATTGGAGAAATAATCTCAAAAATTTTGGCACTGAAGTACCTTCACACCATGGATGGGCACCTGGGTGGAGGATAAATGTTTGACAACGTAATTTTTGGAGGATCTGACAGATAACCACATTTGTTTACGCTATTTAACTGTAGTGGCATGTTAAAGGATGAAAACAGGAGATGCAATTGTAGTGTGGAGAGCCGGATTGTAGTGTGGAGAGCCGGAAAACTATTGGAAAGTGTAGGTTTTGGCTTTAGTTTATATATGTATTTACACACATGAACACAAATGTGTTTTCATCTGAGGAGCCTCTGAGCCAGAGGCAGTACCACTCATGCTGTACTGCCATGAATTATGTTGGGTGACTCAATGAGTTCTAGCATTATTTAATATTGTGATCTTGGAAACAATTTTTATGCTTAGATGGATGGGTACCAATCCTGGTGTACGTTGCTGAAGCACAATGTGTCTACAGACAAAATTACTTTGACTTCTGGAGAGTTAAGTGCCTTTTTCCTTGTTAACAGTTAGGAACCAATTTACTGGTTAGAATTTAGCTCACATAGGAGAGCCCATCAGAAATGACAATGCTAATATTGTCGATGCTGGGGGATAAAAACAATCCTTTGGGAGTCTTTTGCTGCACTACTCATGCTCCAAATTAATGATTGCATCAGTCCCCTGACACGAGTAAGTTTACTGGTACATAGTTTTATTTTTAGTGGGATTTCATAGGTCTGATTCACTAAATGGTGACAACTGGCCAGAGACTTTACTGTTTGATTTTCAGAATGATAGTATGGTTGGATTTGTATAATTTTCTTAGGTTTAGTACGTAAGTAGTCAAGCCTATTTCCAATTTTTGCCTTACCTAATGAACTGAAACAATGTAGAAACAGCTTCCAGTCAAACTATTCCTTTAATGGTATCACACCGGAGAGAACTTCATATTCTTTTAAGTAATAAATCACATTCATTCACGTATGTTAAAATATATTCTGTTAATCAAATACGGAGTGCATATTTTATGTAATGTAATAGTCTATAAAAGTTGACTACATGAATGCTTTTTGAATACTGTCATTGAACATTTAACAAAACATTTGTTGCAATAAGTGGAAGATCATACCAGGTCAGATTGACAGGTCGTTGAAGTAGAACCCAGCTGCATGTGAAGCTTCAATTGTAAAAATATAATGATAAATGAAGTCTCTTATTTAGAGACATTATGTCAATGCCCCCACTTCCACTGAAGTCCATTCAGTTGGTTGGCTTGGGAAACAAACACACACACACACACACACACACACACACACACACACACACACACACACACACACACACACAGACAGACAGAATAAATTCATAAAGCAGAGGCCTTCAAAAGTAAACCAGAGAAGATACCGATTTTTTTAACGGAGTAATAATTAATTAATTAATTGAGAAATACACACGACAAAAACTCTAGCATTTGTTGCATACTTGAAAGAAGGATTATTCTTATGATATTTCTGATTTGAATTAAATGGCTTAGAAAACAGAAATACTCTTGTTCACTTATATGGGACAGCATGTGTGATAATACGGAATTTGGCTGAAATAAATTTGGAAATTCTCTCTTAAAGATCAGCGGTACAAAATTTTCTGTACCCGTCATCTATAAATGAGCACAGTAATTTTACACTGATCAGCCGGAACATTCCGACCGCCTGCTTAATAGCCAGTATATCCACCTTTGGCATAGATAAGTGGCGACGCATCTTGGCATGAAAGCAATGATGCCTTGGCTGGATGGAGGGAGTTGGTACCACATCTGCACACCCAAGGCATCCGATTGCTGTAAATTATGGGGAGGAGACAATGAGCTCTGATGGCACGTTCAATCACATCCCAGATGTGTTTGATCGGTTTCACCTATCTGGAGAGTTGCAGCTCCAGCACCTCAACTGGAGCTTGCTACTGTGCTCTTTGAACCACTCAATCACACTCCTGGCCTTGTGACAGCACATTATCTTGCTGAAAAATGCCACTGCTTTCTGGTAACGTTATCGTCATGAAGGTGTGTGTGCAGTCTGCAACTAATGTATGTTAGTCCTTAGCTGTCATGGTGCCTTACACAAGCTCCACTGAACCCATGGATGCCCAAATGAGTGTTCCGATTAGCATAATGAAGCCACCATAAGCTTGTCTCCATTGTGCGGTACAGATGCTAAGGAGCTGCTCCCCAGGAAGATGACATTCATGTCCTCCCACTGGCACGATGAAGAAGGTATCAGGATTCGTCAGACCACACGACTACCTGCCACTATGCCAACGTCCAGTGCTGATGGTCACGTGCCAATTTCGGCTGCAGTTGCCTATGTTGTTGTGTTAATATTGGCAAATGCATAGGCGGTTGGCTACATAGGCCCATGATTAGGAGTGTTCGGTGCACTGTGAGTTCAGACATTTGTTCTCTGCCCAACATTAATGTCTGATGTTAGTTCCACCACAGTTCGCTGCCTAACCTGTTTTACCAGTCTGCCAGCCTATGACGTCTAACATCTGTAATGGGAAGGTGGCTACCCAATCCCTCCCAACACCTGGATGTGGTTACAGCACTCCACGAACACCAAACAAGTCATGCAGTTTCCGCAATGCTTGTGCTGAGCCTCCGGGCCAGCACAATGTGCCCTCGGTGAAACCCACAGACACTACATGCATCGTGGTATCACCTGGACAGATTTATATCAATATAAGGTCAGCAGTCATAATGCTCTAGCTGATCAGGGTATGTGATTAAATACAACAAAGTAGCCCAAAAAGTTGTTATTTATGTGTAAATGGTATCCTACATATGTTCAAAATTGTTTTGCATTTCTATTATATTTTTGAGGTGTTACGTGGGCAGGACACACTAAGTGGAGTTCGACAGCGAAATCTCTATGTCATAGCAGATGCTGCACGGAACTACCATCGTTTAACGGAATGCACAAGAGGACCCCAAGAATACACCTTCCCTGTGTATTTCCATTGATGTGAAGAAACATGATTAATGTGTTACTTTCAGTTTAGTACAAGCTAACTACAGTCCATACAAGATATTTGAACTTACTTTTATGTCCTAATATTTCAACATCCAAATATAGAAGAATTATTTTTTCACTGAATAACTGAAGAATAAGAATCACTGTTTATGTGGCTTTAGCACACAAAATTTAGGAAAGGGGCTGCAATAATCTAAATATAAACAAGAATCCCTAATTTAATAAATATTACAAAGTTGTTAGCTAACAGAATTCAGAACAGTCAAATATTCCAAAGAAAGCAAATAAGAATCATTTTAATTTCAACTTTCAGTACGAAATAGATGACCAAAGTATGCGACAAATATCTTCTGTGTCCGTTAAAATGTGAAGTGATATTTAAAAGTGACTGAAGCAGAAAACGATATTTCTTCTTGTGTACTATCTAATCAGTCAAAGCCCTTGACGAACAGTACATTATGAAGTATTTGGAGACTAAACCTCACTGGCGGCCAGCAGTTAATGAAAGCGAATGCGCAGTGCAGTTCGAAACACCACCACCTTCATCACGACGCACACTTCATTATTGGCTGGTAATGAGTTAGAAGATTTCCGTACTACACCTGTTACTCAACAATGCCTGTGCCTTAGTGAATGCTCAAAAAACTGAACCTAACTTGCAGTATCAGGAACCATTAGTTTCAATTTACCTCTGTGTGCTTCTTCTTGCTGGAACCTTTCTTCTCCTCACTTACAGCACTCGACTTGCGTTTGCGGTCTTCTTTTTTCACACTGGTTGACCCCGTGTCACTGCCACTTCCTCCCTTCTTGCTCTCTGCCCTCTTCGACTCGTATTCACTGATGAGGTCCGGGCAGTCCAAATTCTCCTCTGGTTCCCATGTGTTATCGTCACTACAACAATGGAAATGGGACACAAAAATTCGCCTCCCGAACTGCCTCACAAGCCAGAGGAACTGCGAAGAGCACTAGCAGATTGAAAATACAGTGTCCTGTCCTTGTTGTGTGCACATGAATTGCTAGACTTCATAAAAAAGAATTTACCATGTCTAATAACACAAACTTTCCAGTTAACTTTGCTATGAGGCAGAAAGAAGTTTAACAGCACTTAAAATGAATATATAGCAAGAGCGTTCACTAATTAAGAAAAGGTGAAACAAAGCCAGAAGGCAAAAATAAGCAAACAACTTTTTAAGAGGAAAAAATGACAATTAAAGATCTGTTTACATTTCATGGCACATTACCTCTTTCTGAAGGAATTCCATTAAGGCTCATGTAAGAGAAAGGAGAAAAAAAACACCAATTACAAACTACGCCAAGTTCCTCGAACAGCTGTCACAAAGTTTAGTAGAACTCTCGATATTTCAGAACTGTGAACTGTTGCTTGGAGATCTGTTTGCACAGCAAACAATATAATGACACACAGTTACTGACTGGTGACTTCTTCCTGGAAATGTATTGTAAAAAAACCCTACTTCATCAGTATGCATTGGTTTGGTCTAATTCCTGTAAACTGGGCAATCAAACCAGTGCACCTAGAAATTTTATTGCAGCACAATACTTGTGTGGTGGATATACGTATCTCTAATAATGGCACCACGTTTGCTGCTGAAATACCACGAGAGTTCTACAGTGTAATCTGAACACTTGACAATTGTTCAGGTATGTGTTTTCCCAGGAAAACCTCAAAATCATATATACTAACACACACACACACACACACACACACACACACACACACACACACACACAAACAAACAAACCAGAACTGACAGACAAAACTAAATACCTGCTGATAAATAAACAAAATATCAAATTAACTCATGCGAAAAAGGTTATTAGTCAAGGGGGGAAAAATATATAATTCAAATCACAAAAGACACTAGAAAGGTAAACGAAGTAACAATGGAGAGTACAATCAAAAGGCCTAGAAAAATACCCAGAATAAATTACAAATTTGGAAAAAAGTAATCAGAGATCATGGCTACATCAATTTGGGAAGAAAGATGACTCGCTCAGTGTAGCCCGCAAACAATCTTTTCAACTGCACCTAAAACAATTACGTTTACACCTGCCACCCTTAGGATAAAGTTGTGTAATTTTCTCATTTTTCAACAAATTTGTGCTTGCTATAGTGTCATAACATTGGAACTGCTGATTAACTTCAAATAACACTCTTCAGTCAGAGCCTGCAACCAGGACACCTAGCCTGCTTTGCAAGTTGCACCTGGTATGCATGCACACACAAGTTCTTCATGAAATAATATGACCCCAACAATTTATTGTTTCCCTGATATTTTCTGTCCTTGTGGCAAGAACCTGTGACTTACAGAAACAAAAATCAATGTTAGTATTCAAAATACTAGTGGCAGATGTCTCCGTAAAAGCTAGCACTATACTGAAACATTTACAATAGACAAATTTTTTTTCCTGAAAAACAATTAAGGTTACATCCCCAGCCAATATGTCAATGGCTTTGTAACTTTGTAGTGTGTGTGTGTGTGTGTGTGTGTGTGTGTGTGTGTGTGTGTGTGTGTGTGTGTGTGTGTGTGAAATTACTAATATTTTGCACATCAAAGTTCATCAAAATAGGCCTTAATTTTTAACTTTCCGGAATATATTTAGAAGGAACTGAAGTGACGAACAAGGACTAAGAAGAACATCACCTGAAAAGATCTAGTACAGTAGAGCGTCGATTATCCGAAGTAATTGGGGGACATGGGTGTTCGGAAAACTCGTTTGTTCGGATAATCAAACTGTACATGTTTATTTGCCAAAAAGAAGTATTGTACAGTAAATTTATTCATAAAACAGGCATCTCTTTTAGTATTACAAAGTAACATACAAAGGCAACTTCAGTAGGAATATATAGCATGTGGCACAGTTCATTAAATAAATATATATACATATTACATACGCATTTTGCATGAACAATACACACAGTTTGCACCGTGAGAAGCTCTTCTTGGGGGCGCATAATCCTAACTGCACGGAGCGGAACGCCTCAACTTGAAGCTGGCGCAGCTGTTGCTGTGAACAGCTTTGATACTGCCGCTACTTCTACTACCAGTGCCAAGCCGACAGAAGTGTGCTGATAGTTGAAACACAGCGATTGGCATCTTGTGAAGGCCCCCATTAGAAGCAATGTTCTGCCAGCGGTGGCACAGTGCGGCGACTACTGTGGGAAACTTGGTTTGAGAGTGACGGGGATGATGGACGGTAGGGTGGGAGAGTAACAGGTGCAAGTACACAGTTCGGTTAAGCGGTCGTTCGGTTGACCGACGTTCGGATAATCGACGCTCTACTGTACATGCAGACTAACAACATACAGTATATTGTGTGCAGAATCACATTCTGAGGTGAAACAGCTTTCAGTAATCTTTGTCCAGTCATCTAGTACACAGTGCCAAGCCTTACCAAGAAGAGGCGGAAGAGTAAAATTTCTTAGTGGAGTTGAAAACAAATTTGTGGTTTGCCATAAAAAAAAATGCAGCCGATCATTGTAAAAACACGTAATAAACTGAAAGAATACATCTTGTTTCGTCTTTGGCTTTATGCTTGAAATATATGCAATTATTGGTGTAATTTAATCAATACAAAAATGAGTTAAATGGTAACTGCCTGATGCACATCCTTGTCCAGCAAGAATCATCAAGGGACCAAAAGCGTGACAATCATGTGGGGAAGGATCAGCACTATAGTGTCTCCCACTTGAGTTCGTGAAATTCTACTTAACAATATTTGTGATATGGGGACCTGTGTGGGCATAAAGCAGCAGTCCCCTTGTCGCAGCTTTTCCAGATGTTTTGACTTAACTGCACAGCATAATTTATCTACCATGCCACAAGTACTGTTCCCCCTGTGATTCAGATCTCATCTTTATTGAAATCAATAAACAATGAGAACTGGGTAAGCATTACATTCACAGGGTATGGCTGACTGACTTTGTGAGATTTGGAGGGGGGGGGGGGGGGGGGCTATGGATGAGACGACTGCAACATTGATGCTTTTTTTTACTCCAGTTTCCAGTGACTGCACTAGCTTTCATCGCCTGCAACAATGTGCCCAATACTGAAGGCAACAGCTATCTGGTTTGCTTTTTGTTCAGCATTCAGCATCTGGGGTATCCACTGGCTACAGACCTTAAGGTTGCCTAACTCCTGCCTGATAATGTGCTCCATGCTGCTCGAGATCCTTTGCTAGCAAATAAATCTTTATGTGCTGGTCTAATTGCACAGAACTTGGTGCACCATTCCAATGGTAGTTTTCAAAAGACATGCTGCCGCTTAAAGATTCTTCACTCTTCAGTGGATGCGTGCTAGTGTTCGTCCTTCAGCACCCGAGGAAAGAACAACACCCTGGTCCCGTTTGGATGCATCTGGTAATAACATTGCCACAGTTCTCTTTCCCGCATTTACTGCATACATGCCAGAAAGGCATTTATGCCACAATGATCCCTCACATAAATGTCAATGTTTATACACATGCATCAAAGTCACATTACACTGCTCATACCTTCAGACGGAAACTTGCCCCTTATACATTAAATTTATTAAAAATTATTAGTCTACAATTTTGTCAGAAAAATAGCTTACTGCCAGCTAGCAGCTCGGGAATATGTTTCTTTTTCACTTTCTGTCACATTTGGGAAGACACCCACCCCCCCCCCCCCCCCCACACACACACACACACACCTTTCTCTGTCAGTTAGTTCCTCCCTTGAAAACCATGGAAATTCCACACCTTCATGCATTGCCAACTGGTTCAAATGCCAATTGTCTCCATTCGATTTCGTTTTGGAGATCTAAGTATCTCTAATTTTTCCATCATTCAGGCTTTGTCATGAACTGCTCCATGACAGGTGTTTTCAGACTGCATTTGTCACTTTTTTATGTAATAGACACTTGGAGCTACTGTGCGGTGTGCCACTGGGTAAACAACATTATCAGCTCTGCTTCGCACAGTCAGTAAGTACAGTAGTACGTGGTTGGATCCAGTGGCAGCGGTATCTTAAAGATAAAATAATGATGGATGCAGTGGGTGCTTGACTTGCCTGGACAATGATTCTCCAGAGCTCCCAGGCATTGGAAACATCCGGTGACAGGTTGCCGAGAGCCCAGCACCCCACTGCTTGCCAGCCAGACAATCTAATTCTTACATACAGTTTGGGCACTATGAGCAATGTGCCCTTTCTGAATTCCCTAGCCCAGTTCGACAAACCCCAGAACTTTCTAGCAAGGACCACAGATGACTAACTGTCTTTGACAATTTGAAGTCTAACCTGCAGAAATTCACTTCTTTAAGTTAAACACCAGATGACTTGTTTTCAATACTGTGAAATCATTATAAAGCATTCAGAATTGCTCAGCATTTTAATAATATTCTGAAAGAGAATACCATTTTTTCTAATTTTCTATGTTAAGAAAACCTCAGAGCGAAGTAGGAAAGATTTGTGTCCAGTAAAAATTACGTAATGAGTTGAGAACCTATATTTTTAGCGGAATGGTAAATCTTTTACTACCAATGCACAGCAGTTTACACAAGTTTTTGTCCCACAGCTTTTATATTGAAAGGTTGTATTCCAATGTTTGTTTTTAAGATTATACCACAGCACACATGATTTGCCAGTATGGATACATTGTGTGTAATTTTTCATTTTGGGGATGCTAGTATGCTCCATTATTCTTCCATCTTCTATCTTCTCCATAGAGCTACTTTAAGAAATAGTCATGTTGGGTAGATTTTTCCATCAATGACTCCAAATTGTTCATTTGTTTAGGGAGGAGGTAAGAAAAGATTGGCGAATAGCTTTGACAAATGACAGCAGCAATCTATAGGGCACTTCAATCCAAAATTTAATAACTACTACCCATACCTATTCCTTCATTATTTGCTTCAGGTAAAACAGTGATACACTGTGTTGTCAAGCACCCAACAGAGCAGCAGTAATATAAAATAGAGTAAGCTAGGTGAGAAAAAATTTACTATCTGTGGGGGAAAAAAAAAGACCCCAGTTACGAACTAGCAGCATAATCCCACACTGAAGCAATTGGTGATAGAATACACAGCTGGTTGGGATCTGATGCAACTGCAGTGGTTAATAATATAGTGAAAATTTATTGAATTATTGTTTAATAAAACAGTAGTTTAGCTAATTATGTAAGCTTACTTTCTCGTTTAAATAAAATAAGGTTAAACTGTGGTTTTGACCATACATGACTTACCTTTGTAACTTAAAAAAAAGCTATTCTATACGTGTACAAAGTGTGCCGCACGCCCGTTTGTGTCACGAAAAACTGTGCACTCGCTTGAGGGTTAATAAGTAGGCCTCAATAAGCCAGTCTTACACACACACACACACACACACACACACACACACACACACACACACACACACACACACACACACACACACACAGGTTTTCCTCTTTTTTTGTGTGCCTATCGATAACTGTTTCTTTTTGGTGATTGGTCTCCTTTAATGTAGAAGATTTTACATTCCACAAGAACTTTGCAACACATCTCTAATTGGATTTATTTACTTAATTATTGGTTTATCAAAAATGCTCCGAGCCACATTAAATTTTCTTCCCATAAGTGTTGTAACACACTTATCTGCAAATAAACATAGGGGTTTGATGGGAAGGTGATAATTTATTTGTGAGCTGGCAAAGTAAACGAATGTGACGACAAAAAACTACATTTCTTGCATCAGAATGTATTTTACAAATACTAGATTTCAATGAGTCATTGATGTGGGTCAAAGTAGACACGTTTTATCACTAGGTTCAATATTTCACTTTGTGGAATTAACTTACAATTATGGAATTAAAGAATAATTTCTGAGAATTCCATAACACCCAAAAATCACAATGCACACTGTGACTAAGCCAGTTTCCATTTCCAATGCAGTAATTCAATGTATTTTCAAGTATGGCAACATGAGCCAGCTGCTGAACAAAATCTGCTAACACCATTATACAAGATATTTACCTACAACCACATGCAGAGGACAACTGTGAGAAGGTACTTTGTATATTAAGGTTCACACAGAGATCTGATGAAGGCTAAGACCACACTTAGTTTTACTATTTCGTATAACAAAAAACAGACATTACCGGCGGCTGCCAATTTGAGCTAGAAGAACACACTATGTTTAGTACATCTGTATCTGCAATAACAGAAGTTACACTGAATCAACAATTGCCCAAATGTGTGCAGTTGTGTTTGAAATTTCCTTACATACTTCAGTGTTGCCTGTTAGTTAATAAATCTGGCAGCTACCAGAAAGAGTAAATATCTGGCAAGAAGAACACTGGATTCAGCTGCTCCCATCAGCCACCTCTCCGGGTGCCTTCTTCCAGAAAGTTGGCCAACAGCCGGAGGGGATGGCAGGGAGCAGAAAAAGCAAGCCTGGACCCTCACATGAGAGGGGTGAAGGGGGTGGGGTGGGGTGGGTTTTGTGTGTGTGTGTGTGTGTGTGTGTGTGTGTGTGGAGGTGGGAAGTTGAGGGTAGTAGAAGCTGTGCAGAGGCCGCACTTTTGTGAAAGCAGAGGTCACACACAGGTATAAAAACCATTTAAATGCTATTTACAGCTTGAAAACTGAACAAATTCTGTGTTGACTGCTGTAGGCAAGTTAACTCATCATGCTCCGCAGGGGCTGAGAATACATTTCTTAATTGCAGCCCCCCAGGTTTTCCGTAACCCTTTGACTGCTAGACATGCACAATTCATTCTGCAATTGAGTACGGCTTTGTTTTCATTGTACTGCTCTTATAATGTTGCTACCTGTGCCGAGAGATGGCAATCTGGTCATTACGAAATACTTTTAATAGAACAATTCAGGGGGGAAAAAATAAAATAAAATAAAAATTGCACCTTTCAACAGTCTGACATCTGTGTTCAATAAAGGAATGAATTTCTATTCACTATTTGTCATGGTTACCATATTGTATCAAATTAAATAAATCATTGCACAATATCCTGAAGTGTTTGCAGTGCTAAAAACTGCATTGCATAAACTGTAACTGCATTGCTTAAACTATACAAACGGTTGATTTTAATTCTTACACTGGTGTAAGAAACGTAAATAAGATATCAAAATTTCATTTAAAATCAGAGCAGAACACCTAATTTCATTCTTGAGCTGCTGGTTTTTACATTTGCCAGACGGTCGATCATGACACGTCCATTTTCATCCCTGTACATTAGGAATCATTTGGTCATAACAATCATATTTCACAAATGTTTCAAGATATGGAAACAAGATTTTTCAGAAATGAGGGCATGCAAAGAGAGACATATGTTGTATTATAAATATTTTACTTTTTTTTATTCACAGCAGTGAGAGGTCAATGGAATGGGACTCAAACATGTTAACAGTGCTTAACAAAAACCCAGGCATTTAAACACATCCTCAGCACCTGGGGAGCATGAGGAAAACTCATCCACAGCAGTCAAAGGATCAAGCATCTTGTTCCATTGACTTCTCACTGCTGCTGACAAGTTAGTTCCACATCTCTAGTATTTAGTATTGCGTATTGCATGGTATTGGTTGCAGAAAACCTTGTTCCAAAAATTTCAATCATTTATGAAATATTATGACTGACAGCCGCCCAATTCCTGGCATGCAGATACAGAAATGGGCACATTGTACCTTAGCATCTGCCTAATATAAAAAACCATGAACTCTTAGAACAAGATGAGGTACCATCCTTCTCTCAATTTTAAACAAAATTCTGAGATCTTTTCTATATTTTATACACAGCAATGTATGTGCTAAATGCAATCATACACAAAGTTCATGTATTTGCATTTTTACCTCTGCAAACTCTAAAATTTCTTTCAATGTTTTACTTAATTTCACATAGCACAGTAACTATGATGAATAATGAAAAGAAATCCAGTCTTTTATTGAGCAGATATGTAGAAAGATGTAGAAAAACTAAACTTTTTCACCAAGTAGTTTTCTTAAAACTGGATGGTTAAGTATTTGATAGCAGCTGGAACACTGTCCCCGCAAAGGTAGCAGCATTTGGCTATCAGTACAGCGACAACAAAGCCACACTCCACAGAGAATGCGGAGAGCATGTCTGTAACAGTGTAAGGTTTAATAAAGAGACTATACTCTGATTAAAATTACTTTGTGATTGACATTTCACTGATTCCAGCACCAAAATATTTCAATCAAAAATAATTTTAACATGAGTATAATCACAGCAACGAGGAAAGGAAACAGTAGAAATCTGTAGCGCAACACAGCAGATAACAATGGTGACCTCACGAAGTACTTTAAGTTGAGGAAAATTGGCTGCAATCAAAAACTAAGGACTCCCAGATGAAGCCTTCCAAATTCTGCAGATTCGGACCTAGGTCACCAATCAGCCAACTTACAGTTGATACACTGCATGCTTTAGCCTACCCATAACAACAGTTTAAGGAGTAATTCAAAGATCTGATTCTCAGTTTTATATTTATCACAGATAGTAATGTGAATTTATGACCCTCTCACAAATGATGTTGGAGTGACAGATGAAAATGAAAGTACTCTGACACAGTTCTTACCAGTAAAAATAACCAGAGAGAGAGAGAGAGAGAGAGAGAGAGAGAGAGAGAGAGAGAGAGAGAGACTCAACAGCAAAAATATCTCTTAATTTTGTTGCTCTCTCTCTCTCATATATGACGACTGGAAACTGGCTCAATCATGATACTGTGTGACAAGTTATTCAACACTTACTTTGAATACCCCTTCCACTTCAATAAGTACTCCACTTTGCCATTGCGTATTCGCTTATCCAACACTTTCTCAACTGAGTATTCTTCCTCTGGCTCCTCCCCATCCGCATTATTTCCTGCAGCATCCTTATCTTTGGTCTTTCGACTGGGGCCTTCCACTAAAAATTTTTAAGAAGTATGCTATTAAACAAAAGTTTGTCACCTCAAATCATTCAAAAAATCAATTCATTAAAGAAATCTTTACAAAATGCAAGCACTATCAAATAACAAAAATGCCTACTTACAAGAGCAGAAAATGAGAACAGCAATGCTAGCTCTTCATGGTAAATGTTTAATCACTTGAGAAATGAAAGTGAAATGGATGAATGAAAGATTAGACAAGGAAATCATTCAGGGAAACTGGCAAAACACATTCTGTAGGCAATATTATTAACCCTCATCTTCTGCAATGTGCTTCATTTGACATGAAGCTCAGCATTATTCTGCATTTTACTCTTGATAGTTTCTTTCCAGTTATTTACCATTACATACTATGACATCTCAAATGTAAGGTTAAACTGCTATCTTCATTTTTCTCTACCACTTTTATAAATAAAAAAGTGGTCAGGTGCAAGCAGGACTGGTGCACTGAGGGCTCCCTACAAAATTAATCGCGTATATAGATAGTTTACCCACTTCCACAATCTAGATTCTCTACCATTTTTGCCAGTTACTGACACTGATGCTAGCAAGATATCAGTCCCAGGAATTCTTTTTCGAGGATGTCCTAATTTCAACTACACAAATCTGATTAAAATAACAGCCAGGAGGCAGTCTACCACTATTGTAGTATCAGTAGTTTTGTAAACAGGCTGACAGTCTCGCAATGGTTCAAACATCAGGCAAGAAATGACTTTACTTCTCGCATGACGGATCAGGAGTGATTTCCACATGTAGATATGACATTTCAAGTTGAATGTGAAACAAACATTTCAGAAGTTTCATTCTCAGACTAGTCTATAAATATTTTCCATATACAGCTTTTATTGCCACATATCCATCAGTAATCACTCCTGGATATCTGACGATGGGTAAATTCCAAAACGTTTCATATGAGCAAGTCACTTTTTGCCTGATGTTTAACTTTTACTATTGCGACCCACTCTGCCAGGATGCAGAACTACTAATTCTTTAATTTCAAGTTTGACATCGGATAACAAATGATAAAGGAAACCATTATTTCATGTGATATAGCTACAAATTAACAATTTACGGGGTTTTTCGTTCATTTGTACTGTGAAACCTTACTAATTGCAAAATTTCGCCATTGTTATCAATGGGAAACATATTATAGGTTTGCAAGCATCATCAAAATTTGAAAAATGGGCATACTTCCGACTGCATTCACATAGAAACTAATGCTTATTATAACACAAAAGGTCTATCAACCTTGTTGTTGTGGTCTTCTGTCCTGCGGCTGGTTTGATGCAGCTCTCCATGCCACTCTATCCTGTGCAAGCCTCTTCATCTCCCAGTACCTACTGCAGCCTACATCCTTCTGAATCTGCTTAGTGTATTCATCTCTTGGTCTCCCTCTATGATTTTTACCCTCCACGCTGCCCTCCAATATTAAATTGGTGATCCCTTGATGCTTCAGAACATGTCCTACCAACCGATCCCTTCTTCTCGTCAAGTTGTGCCACAACTTCTCTTTTCCCCAATCCTATTCAATACCTCCTCATTAGTTATGTGATCTGCCCATCTAATCTTCAGCATTCTTCTGTAGCACCACATTTCGAAAGCTTCTATTCTCTTCTTGTCCAAACTATTTACCGTCCATGTTTCACTTCCACACATGGCTACACTCCATACAAATACTTTCAGAAACGACTTCCTGACACTTAAATCTATACACGATGTTAACAAATTTATCTTCTTCAGAAACACTTTCCTTGCCATTGCTAGTCTACATTTTATATCTTCTCTACTTCGACCATCATGTTATTTTGCTCCCCAAATAGCAAAACTCCTTTACTACCTTAAGTGTCTCATTTCCTAATCCAGTTCCCTCAGCATCATCCGACTTAATTCGACTACATTCCATAATGCCTGTTTTGCTTTTGTTGATGTTCACCTTATATCCTTCTTTCAAGACGCTATCCATTCCATTCAACTGCTCTTCCAAGTCCTTTGCTCTGTCTGACAGAATTACAATGTCATAGGCGAACATCAAAGTTATTTCTTCTCAATGGATTTTAATACCTACTCCAAATTTTTCTTTTGTTTCCTTTACTGTTTGCTCAATATACAGATTGAGTAACATCGGGGAGAGGCTACACCCCTGTCTCACTCCTTTCCCAACCACTGCTTCCCTTTCATGCCCCTCGACTTTTATGACTGCCATCTGGTTTCTGTACAAATTGTAAATAGCCTTTCGCTCCCTGTATTTTACCCCTGCCACCTTCAGAATTTGAAAGAAGGTATTCCAGTCAACATTGTCAAAAGCTCTCTCTCAGTCTACAAATAATAGAAACGTCTGTTTGCCTTTCCTTAATCTATCTTCTAAGATAAGTCGTAGGGTCAGTATTGCCTCACGTGTTCTAACATTTCTACAGAATCCAAACTGGTCTTCCCCGAGGTCGGCTTCTACTAGTTTTTCCAATCATCTGTAAAGAATTCGTGTTAGTATTTTGCAGCTGTGACTTATTAAACCGACAGTTCGGTATTTTTCACATCTGTCAACATCTGCTTTCTTTGGGATTGCAATTATTATGTTATTCTTGAAGTCTGAGGATATTTCGCCTGTTTCATACATCTTGTTCACCAGATGGTAGAGTTTTGTCAGGACTGGCTCCCCCAAGGCCATCAGTAGTTCCAATGGAATGTTGTCTACTCCGGGGGCCTTGTTTCGACTCAGGTCATTCAGTCCTCTGTCAAACTCATCACGCAGTATCTCATCTCCCATTTCATCCACATCCACATCCTCCTCCACTTCCATAATATTCTCCTGAAGTACATCACCCTTGTACAGACCCTCTATATACTCCTTCCACCGTTCTGCTTTTCCTTCTTTGCTTAGAACTGGGTTTCCATCTCAGCTCTTGATATTCATACAAGTGGTTCCCTTTTCTCCAAAGGTCTCTTTAATTTTCCTGTAGGCAGTATCTATCTTACCCCGAGTGAGATCAGCCTCTACATCCTTACATTTGTCCTCTAGCCATCCCTGCTTAGCCATTTTGCACTTCCTGTTGATCTCATTTTTGAGACATTTGTATTCCTTTTTGCCTGCTTCATTTACTGCATTTTTATATTTTCTCCTTTCATCAATTAAATATAATATTTCTTCTGTTACCCAAGGATTTCTACTAGCCCTCATCTTTTAACCTACTTGATCCTCTGCTGCCTTCACTACTTCATCCCTCAAAGCTACCCGTTCTTCTTCTGTATTTCTTTCCCCCATTACTGTCAATTGCTCCCTTATGCTCTCTTTGAAACTCCGTACAACCTCTGGTTCTTTCAGTTTATCCAGGTCCCATCTCCTTAAATTCCCACCTTTTTGCAGTTTCTTCACTTTTAATCTAAAGTTCATAACCAATAGATTGTGGTCAGAGTCCACATCTGCCCCTGGAAATGTCTTACAATTTAAAACCTGGTTCCTAAATCTCTGTCGTACCATTATATAATCTATCTGAAACCTGTCAGTATCTCCAGGCTTCTTCCATGTATACAGCCTTCTTTTATGATTCTTGAACCAAGTGTTTCCTATGATTAAGTTGTGCTCTGTGCAAAATTCTACCAGGCGGCTTCTTCTTTCATTTCTTAGCCCCAATCCATATCCACCTACTACGTTTCCTTCTCTCCCTTTTCCTACACTCGAATTCCAGTCACCTATGACCATTAAATTTTCATCTCCCTTCGCTATCTGAATAATTTATTTTATTTCGTCATACATTTCTTCAATTTCTTCGTCATCTGCAGAGCTAGTTGGCATATAAACTTGTACTACTGTAGTAGGTGTGGGCTTCGTATCTACCTAGGAGACAATAATGCGTTCACTATGCTGTTTGTAGTAGCTTACCCGCATTCCTATTTTCCTATTCATTATTAAACCTACTCCTGCATTACCCGTATTTGATTTTGTGTTTATAACCCTGTAGTCACCTGACCAGAAGTCTTTTTCCTCCTGCCACCGAACTTCACTAATTCCCACTATATCTAACTTTAACCTATCAATTTCCCTTTTTAAATTTTCTAACCTACCTGCCCAATTAAGGGATCTGACATTCCACGCTCTGATCCGTAGAACGCCAGCTTTCTTTCGCCTGATAATGACATCCTCCTGAGTAGTCCCCGCCCGGAGATCCGAATAGGAGACTATTTTACCTCCAGAATATTTTAGCCAAGAGGACGCCATCTTCATTTAACCATACAGTAAAGCTGTATGCTCTCAGTGAAAATTACGGCTGTAGTTTCTCCTTGCTTTCAGCCGTTCACAGTACCAGCACAGCAAGGCCGTTCTGGTTAATGTTAAAAGACCATGCCAGTCAATCATCCGGACTGTTGCCCCTGCAACTACTGAAAAGGCTGCTGCCCCTCTTCAGGAACCACACGTTTGTCAGGCCTCTCAACAGATACCCCTCCGTTGTGGTTGCACCTACGGTACGGCTATCTGCATTGCTGAGGCACGCAAGCCTCCCCACGAACGGCAAGGTCCATGGTTCATGGGGGGGGGGGGGGGGGGGGAGTAGTGTATGAGAAATTTCAACTTTATACACCAACCTGTTACTGAGAAAAAGTGTTTCAGAGTCAGTCAGACATACAGCCCAACAAACAGACGACAACAAAGCGGTCCTACAGCGGCACCCAAAAGTATGTCTAACACGACAAACATGTGCTACATATTATTGAGGAAGTCCACTAACAAGCTTACTATATAATTTTCTAAATATTCCTGCCTTTGACACCTTCTGCAACAGCATGGCATGAGTACATTCGTGCCAGCTTTTTAGTTAATTCAGTATAAATGTTAACACAGGGTGTATATGTGGACGAGGAAAAAAAAAATTCCCAGATTTTCCGGTTAAAAGTACACTTTCTCACAGATGAAAATACACTTTTTCCGTGTTAAGTAACAGTATACCTCTCCTCTGAACTGTAAAACTTAATAATCCTTTCAATGGTTGTGGTTTTATTCTCCGGCACTTTAGAAAACCAAAGTCAGGGGAAAAAACCCGTTTTGGAAAGATGTCTGATGTGCAGCAACACGTACACCGCATATTTTCGTATTACAAAAGTATAAATACGAATTCCACCAAACACTGCATGTTACTTTCCGAAGGACTGAAATCAAGGTTGTCATGCGTTTTTGTAAGCCCAGTTGTAGCTCACTGATTTTTTAAACGAGAGTCAAACGCACTGTGATTTAAGAAATTCATCGGACATTTGCGCACAGAGTTCATCTTGTGTAAAAGGAAATTTACTTTACTTGAAAATAATGCTTTTCAAACAACCATTGTGAAAATTTTCCTGCAACCTGTTAGAAATAGATTAGTTTCAGCAGTCGCGCCAGATGACAGGCGTCATCGCACTTGTGCAGCTACAATGACGCAGGAAGCCCGTACGTTCATACATGTAAAATATTAAAAGATCTTACATTATGTCAAAAGAAACAAAACATTAGCAGATACTTTGTTATTGTATTTTACCAACACAACAAAACCTGCCATGCCATTCGCTTTACCATGCTATGCTATAGCACTCATGGATCTCGAGATAAAGGTGGTGGTGGTGGTGGTGGTGGTGGTGGTTGTTGTTGTCATCGTCTTCAGTCCTGAGACTGGTTTCATGCAGCTCTCCATGCTACTCTATCCTGTGCAAGCTGCTTCATCTCCCAGTACTTACTGCAACCTACATCCTTCTGAATCTGCTTAGTGTATTCATCTCTTGGTCTCCCTCTATGATTTTTACCCTCCACGCTGCCCTCCAATGCTAAATTTGTGATCCCTTGATGCCTCAGAACATGTCCTACAAACCGATCCCATCTTCTAGTCTAGTTGTGCCACAAACTCCTCTTCTCCCCAATCCTATTCAATACTTATCTCATTAGTTATGTGATCTACCCATCTAATCTTCAGCATTCTTCTGTAGCACATTTGTAAAGCCTCAATTCTCTTCTTGTCAAAACTATTTATCGTCCATGTCTCACTACCATACACGGCTACACTCCATACGAGGTAGTTATTAAAAAGATATCTATTTATCACTTATTAAATAGGTCTAACAGAAAATTCCACAATGAATATTTTCATCACTAATGATCAGAATACCACTTATAGCCAAACCAAATGCCTCACACATACAAAGTAAACACCCACACTATTTCTGTAAATAGTAATTTTACTTTTTATATCTTTACTCAGGGTCACAGATCTTTTTCATATTACCTGAAATTTCAAGATTAATCGTTCATCGTCTGAAAAAATAAAATGTAATGATCCAGAAATCAATGGTAAATAATGAAAAAGGGAGTCTTATCAATTTGTCAGCATATTCTTAATTACACAGCAGATGATTGTGTGTCAGGGTCTCCTTTACTTCTACTAATACAGTTTTATGTTCATGTCATTACATCTACAACGTCACACTTCAAAATCAAACATTCTTACTAATTAATTTAAAAAAAGGCTTGGCCAAACATTAAGAATTTAATAAAATTGCAGAAAAAGATGATAGCCATAAAATCAGATCACACGAGCTTGATATTCAGTGGCAGAACAGAATATAACATAGATAACAGTGCATCTTTGTGATGAAATTTACAGGATTTTTCCCATTGCTGCTACTTCAGATCGACAACTGTTTCAGCAATGGATATCTTTTAGGTTTCCAGATTGAAATTCTGAATATCTCTGAACTTATTTTCGTTGTATATAGATGGAAGTCCACATTTTATGAAGTGTCTATTGTATATTTCCAATGTCTTTAGTATGGATAAGAACTTTGCTCTTACACATGCAAGCTGAGTGTGTGACCCTTTGCCTACAGCTTAAGGTGGTGTTGGGTTTGGTCACACAGCTTCAGGCTGTTGCTAATAGGCATAAATGTGGAGGACCGGATATGGTAATCTGAGGGAGTGCAGCATCTCACAAATGTGTCTTAACTGGTCAACTACTGCAGCTGCACCAGGTAGTGCCCACACTGAGGTTGCCCTTACCAGTGGTTAAGTGGAAGGTTAGTCCAACATGTAGCAGGCAGCGAAGAATTTTCCAAGGGGACGATCGGAGGGCCTCTCTAGCTCGTCGGATGAGCAGGTTCTGAGCACTGTGTGGTTGCCAAAACCCCCCCAAGCCGAGTGCTGTCACTGGCCCTGTTCCAGAGGACACCTCTCTGCCTGCAAGGTATGGGAATTCATTGAGGGAGGGATTACTGGTATATCGGAGCACCAATAGTAGGCGTGTAATAGGGCATTGAGATATGGCTGCAAAAGGGGACGAAGGAAGCCTGTGTGCACATGAGCAAGAGTCATCCCAGATGTGGAATGGGTGCTCCCAGATGCCAAGAAAAGCACTGGGTACAGCCAACTGTGGTAGTGGCTCATGTAACTACTAGCAATGTGTGTCACTTTGGATAAGAAGAAATTTTGTATGGTTTTGGGTAGGTAGCTGAAATGGTGAAGACTGCCAGAATGGCTTGTGACAGGTACAGCTCATTGTCAGTCCAAAATGGTGCAGGGCAAACAGAAGATGACTGCACTACTAGCAATGATCAGTACTGCTGTAAATTGTCGTAGCTGTGTTGGGAAAGAACCAGAGCGCCAATCACTAACAAAGTAATTAAGCTCAAATCTTAAGTACACACAGATGGCTAAAGCCAAAAAAACTCAGGCGAATTTTTTTTATTTTTATTACAAAGGGCTTAACCATATTCCTGAAGGACAGACAAAATGTAATTCTTGGTGAGTGTTTACTGCTGCCAAAATAGTTTACTTTGTAGAGAAATTGAAGCAGATAGTTCCTGTGAGTTAGTATGACGAGGTTATAGGCGATAACTGAAATAAATGAGTGGTTCCTTTTACTGGCTTCTGATGAATCAGTTGCTGCACAGTTCAAAGAAAATCGAAGTTACTTCAAATAGGTACCCCACTCTTTGAGTTACAGTTTATCATGACTTTGATCTATCCTTAATATGTTTGGGGAAATACATATTTAGGTGAAAATAAGTTTAAAGTCGATGGCACACAAAAGACGAAGTCCAAAATAGTACTCTGTACTTTCTGAGAAAGTTATTTTGAACAATTAGTTCAGGAGTCCACAAAAACATAAATGGTTGTGAAAACACGCTTGACCTCACAACAACAGATTATCCTGAGAAAACAAGATGCATCATAACACATCACAATACTGTAACATCCAAACCCACCAAAGACAAATGCAAAATACGTCTATCTAACAAAGCAGATAAAAATTTGCTTGACGTCTTCCTAAAACAGTCTCTACTCCATTCAATCTGACTATGAAAGCATAGACCTGATGCGGTTTGAATCCAAGGAAATGGTAGCAATGGCTATAGAGAAATATATTCCAAACAAATTAATAAGAGATAATACTGACCCCCACGGTACTCAAACAGGTCAGAATACTGTTGCAGAAGTAACGAAAATAGCATGCCAAAGTTTTATGAAAGCTCAAATGTGAGGTGTTAGTAATTGTTTCCACAATGAAACTCTGTCTTGAAATCTGACAAAACCCGATTCTGATTGTATGTAAAGTACACCAGTGGTAAGATTCAATGAAATTCATTCATTGTGTGATACTATTGGGTATGTTATTGATGACAGTGACACTAAAGTAGGGTTGTCAAAGTTTTCCACAATTCCTTCACCAAGAGAGTAAATATCACAGAATTCAAATCAAGAACTGCCAACATGAGTAACTTAGGAGAAGGTATCATCGGTGCTGCAAAGCAACTTAAATCATAATGGAAGGCCTCCAGTCCAAACCGCATACGAGTCCTGTTCCTTTCAGAGTACGCTGCTACAACAGGCCATACTCAGCAACCATATACAGCTGCTTGTTCATTGAAAGATCTGTACCTAAAGACGATAAAGCTCCACAAGTCACACAAACACCTAAGAAAGAATATAGTAGTGTTGCAATGAATTACAAACATATTGTGTTTGAACACCATGAATTACCTCAAAGAACAGGATTTATTGACAAATGGCCAACATACATTTAATATCTTTCTAGTGAAACAGAACTAGCTATATTCTCACAAAGTAACGAGTGCTATCAACAGGAAATGTCAATTTGATTCCAAATTCTTATATTTCCATACGGCTTTACACACCAGTCCTCATATGCAACTCAAAATCAAATTGCATGCGTAAGGAGTAACATCTCAGATGTGAGGCTCAAGATTTGTGATTTCCTTTCAGAATGGTTACAGTAACTGTCACGAAGTCAGAATAAAACAATACCCAGCATTCCCTAAGGAAGTATCATAGGTTCTTTGCTGTTCTTTGACTAGATAAATGATTTAGGTGACCATCTGAGCAGCTCTCTTAGATTATTTGCAGATGATGCTATCATTTCCTGTCTTGTACAGTTATCAGATGATCAAAACTAAGTGCAAAATGATTTAGACAAGATAGCTGCTCGGAACGAAAAGTGACAGTTGACTGAATGTCAGAGAGCATGAAGACACCAACATAGTACTAAAAGCAATCCACTAAATTTCAATTACATGGTAAAATACACAAATCTAAAGGCTGTAAATTTAATCAAACACTCAGGAATTACAATTACAGACAATCTGAAATGGCAACAGACAAGACTGCAATTCACTGGCAGAACACTTAGAAAATACAAAACGTCTAGTAAACCGACTGCTTACACTACAGCTGTCAGCTGTCTCCTCGAGTATTGCTGTGGTGTGGTATCATCAGGTAGGACTGACCGAGGACATTCGAAATGTTCACATCAAAGCAGCGCTTAGGGGGTAGAAGGGGGGGGGGGGGGGGGGGAATGCTACGGTTATAAGAATGGGGGTGCAACAAATAAAGGCTTTTTCATTGGGTAAGATTTTCTCATGAGATTTCAATCATTAACTTTCTCTTCAGAGAGAGAGAATATTTTGTCGATGCCCACATACATAGGGAGAAATAAATAATAGAAATCAGAGCTCATACGGGAAGATTTTAATGTGTGTTTTTCCCCCAGCACTTAAAGTGGAAAGGTAAAGAAACAGTTTGAAGGTGGTTCGATACATCCTCTGCCAGGCACCTGACTAGGAGTTGCAGAATAATCATCAGATGTTGGTGTACTAATTTTTACGGCCTTAATGAAAACTTTCTGCTGACATTCGACATAAAAGTTTGCTGGGTATGATACTGTGCCATAATGTAAAAGACTAATGGTGCTGGGGGGGAAAAAAAAAAAAAAAAAAAAAAAAAAAAAAAAAAAAAAAAAAAAAAAAAAAAAAAAAAAACCCCACACACACACACACACACACACAATGTTTCAGTCACAGTTGCAGAGGCCTCCTCCTGGTGCGTTCTAGCTATGCAGTGTCCTTTATATTTTGTTGTTACTGTTCACTGAGCATGCCATGATGACAATTTCAAAAAGGTAGTTAGTTTCATTGGTCACTTAAGGAAGAAGTAGAGGGGACTTCATTTTTATAGGTTATTGCGGCGGAGGGAGAATGTAACCTCTTGTGTTATATGCAATGATTGGTGGTCACCGTGAATGAGAAGTTGGCAGCTGTTTACCAACTGCTGGAAGTCGGTTGTGTAGCGGCAGTTACTTGCCAGTAGTGCTTGTGCCTCGTGTTGACAGTGCGGTCTGTTGGGCTCTGATTGCGGGCAGCCAAGATGGGGCAAGCCTGAGTACATGCTCCCTGTTCATGTTGTTAGTGTGTTCAAGTTTTTAGATGGCCCCACTGATTTTGTGTTTCGTCATAACTGGCTGCTTGGCCAAAACACGGGCTTCGCTGAATTTTATTTCTTTTCCGCAGTCTTGCTGATGTTCTGCCACTGCCGATTTGTTGTGTTGCCCTAGACGAATATAGCGCTCGTGTTCCCGAATGTGTGTTGCTGTTGGGCTACCAGTCTGACCGATGTATGCCTCTCCATAATCACATTCCACGTTGTAAACTCCTGCAGTGTGTAATGCATCGACCTTGTCCTTAGAGGAGCCTAGCATGTCCTGGATCCTACGACCACTATAGAAGACAAGCTGCACCCCAACACTGCGTAGGTGTTTGCCTATACAGTCAGTAACATTTTTCACATAAGGTAAGCACACTGTTGGCTGCAGTTTGTCTATTTCTTTCTTATCTTTCTTACTTGTGTTCGTCGACAAGGCTGTGTTTATCGACTTATGGCTGTAGCCATTTGCTAGAAATGTTGTGCGTAGCTTTTTAAGCTCAGGTGTGATGTTTTGAGCATCACTAAGGTGCTGTGCATGGTTTACCAAAGAACGGATGACAGTTCTTCTGCGCTGGGTGGTGGTAGGATTGGGCATGCAGATACCTGTCTGTATGTATAGGATTGCTATGTACTTTGTGCCCCAGTGAGACATCCGTTCTCCTGTTTACTTCAAGTGTCTAGAAATGCACCATCCTTTTCTACTTTGAGCATGAACCATATCTTCCAGAGCATCTTGTTCAAATGTTTGTGAAACTTGTGTAGCTCTGTTTCACCATGAGGCCATATAGTGAGCATGTCATCCAATTATCTGAACCAGCAACGTGGGCGTAAAGGAGCTGAACTGAGGTCCACTGCTTGAAAGGCTTCCATGAATATTTTGGCTGTCTGCGGAGAGAGGGGAGAGCCCATTGCTGTGCTGTCTGTCTGCACGTAGTATTTTCCTTGCCATTTGAAATACGTGTAAGTCAGGCACAACTCAACCAGGTCACATATGTCTGGGGAGACACGGTCCTGAAGGATGCGAATAGTTTTATCTACTGGCACATTCATAAATAGTGATGAAAGTATCCACATCCTTTAGGAGCACGTCCAGCTAGACATATACGACCTGCCTCAACGTACTTCAAATGGCAAGGAAAATACTACGAGCAGACAGACGGTGTAGCAAGGGGGTCTCCCCCTGGCAGCCAACATATTCATGGAAGCCTTTGAAGCAACAGCCCTTGGTTCAGTTCCTTCACACCCAAGTTGCTGGTTCAGATAAGTGGACAACACATTCACTATATGACCTAATGGTGAAACGGAGCTACACAAGTTCCATGAATATATGAACAATATGCACAGGAAGACACAGTTCGTGCTCGAAGTAGATAAGAATGGTGAAATTCCTTTTCCAGATGTCGAAGTATACAGGAGAACGAAGGGCACACTGGAGCACAGAGTGAGTCGCAAGCCTACACATACAGAAACAAGTATCTGCACACCCAATCCCACCACCACCCAGCGCAGAAGAACTCCGTCTTCCGTTATTTGGCAATCTGTGTGCAGTGCCTAAGTGATGCTCAAAACATCACACCTGAGCTTAAAAGGCTACGCACAATGTTTCTAACTAACGGCTACAGCCATAAGTCGATAAACACAAGAAGGATAAGCAAGAAATAGACAAACTGAAGCCAACAGTGTGCTTAACTTATGTGAAAAATGTTACTGACCAAATAGGCAAACACCTTCACAGCGTTGGTGTGCAGCTTGTCTTCTATAGTGGTCTTAGGATCCAGGACGTGCTAGGCTCCCCTAAGGATAAGATGGATACATTACACACTGCAGGAGTTTACAACGTGGAATGTGATTGTGGAGAGGCATACATCGGTCAGACTGGTAGCCCAACAGCAACACACATTCGGGAACATGAGCGCTATATTCGTCTAGGGCAACACAACTAATCGGCAGTGGCAGAACATCAGCAAGACTGCAGAAAAGAAATAAAATTCAGCGAAGCGCGTGTTTTGGCCAAACAGCCAGTTATGACGAAACACAAAATCAGAGGGGCCATCGAAACACTTGAACACACTAATAACATGAACAGGGAGGATGTACTCAGGCTTGCCCCGTCTTGGCTGCCCGCAATGTCAACACAAGGCACGAGCACTACTGGCAAGTAACTGCCGCCACACAGCCGATGTCCAGCAGTTGGTAAACAGCTGTTAACTTTTCATTCACGGTGACCACCAATCATGGCACATAACAAAAGAGGCAATAGACAACAGGTTACATTCTCCCTCCACCGCAATAACCTATAAAAAAAAATAAAGTTCCCTCTCCGCCTTCCTTAAATGAGCAATGAAACTAATTACCTTTTTAAAATTATGACATAATGGCCTGCGCAGTGAACAGTAACAAAAAAAAATATAAAGGACACTGCATAACAACAGACACCAACGATCAATGGTTAAAAAATCTGCCAATCTTAACGTAGTAATCTTCACGTTCGCGTCATATCGGAAGTACCGTTCGTCATAAAAAAATAAATCTGCATGTTAAAACGAGAAAATCTACATTGGATTATTTAGGAGGCTACAGCAGGTGTTCCAACGCGTATTACTTAAACATACCGTACACAAACTATGAAAACTGGAGAGCGGAGAACATAAAACAGAATTAGCAAACTACACACTGCAAATGAATTAATTAGTCTTTAATTAAACATATTTCAATTCAAATACTACCGACATTGCAGGGACGACAACACATGTTGATTCTTCACATGAATAGTGAAAATGACGAATAATTTGAATCTACTACATACAAGCAAGTCTTTTGTTCAATTAAAATACTATTAATTTATGTATTACTTACTTTTCGACATTTTGCTGAGAGGGTGCAGAAGACCTGAAACAACAGCAAAATTTTAACATATGATTTATTAGCAATACTAGTAAATTTGCATTAAAACGAATGTCTGCTCTGCGTCGCATATATATTAATTTCTATATTTTACGATTTGAAAGCGTGACATAATAATAGCGTTAATAATTAAATAGCAATGAAAACAACAATTACGTAAAAGGAAGCTTGTAATTTATTTTTAAATAGACTACATTATAATAAACGATGTTTCATAAAGCTACAAACCTTTTTATCTTCGCCTGATTTGAGCCTTCAGAAATTTTTCGGCGCCAAAGAGAAGTTGGCGGGATGAACCTGCTTTAGCTTCTAAATTCTAAACAAAGGTATTCACTCTCAAAACACCAAAGTTGTTAGCGCCACAACGAATTTTCTCAAAAACTAAATTGAAGTGAATATAACGTATTTTTCAGTGAAAAAGAAATATCATAATTTAATTTAGCAGTTAAGTTAAGTTAGTAGTTACGTTATCGTATAGTGTGAAAACACATAGAAATAATAAAGCGTATTCATCAACAGTAAGAGCTACATATATCAAAGTATCTTTCGTCAATAAAGAAAAAAGAGTATGTTCTGTAAGTTATCATAAATTTATTTTTCATGTTTACAAAATTGCAAAATTTCGAAAACTATCAGAGATAATATTTGAGAGCTTCACGAATTATTCTTTTTTTATGTCTAACGAAATACATTCGCCATATCCATCTTTGTACTTTATCTTCAGATTATGCTTCTAATTGAAAATGAAATTTTATAATCTACAAATGGTCTCAATAAAATAACAAAGTAGTAGTATAAACTTTTTGATTTGTAGCTTGTGTTTTGTCTTTGCCGGAAGCGTGTCAACCACAGGAAGTTGAACTAGTCGTATATCTTTGTCTGACGCCATCCCGAAGTCTCTTTGGCGGAAAGCTGCCATTGTTCGTACACCAAGCCGAAGGGTAGTTGGCGATGTATTTTGGTTGCTGAGTGTGCATTCGTGTACGAGAAATAACATTCCATCGCGCATTTGGTATTTTGACTAAGTCTGTTGTTCTAGACGATGGTGAAGATGGAGCACGAGGTAAATGATACGAAATTTAAACTATGTCATCTGCCCGCTATGTAGCGGTAGACGGACATGTTTTCTGTGAACTCGGGAGTTGGGACACACTATAGTTTATTTTGGTTTGCTTTTTTTTTCTAGGATGGTGATAAAGGTTGGAGTAAAAGCATTTTATTCGTAACGAATTTAATTATTAATTATGTATATATGTTAAGGTAACTATTGTATAGGCCATTCGAGTGGATACTGCTGAAAGCAATAGTTTTGCACCATGTCAGGCCTGTGGGTGATTTCTATTAAAAAATTTGCGATAGATTGGTAGTGGGTTGGGAAAAATTGTGTGGTGTGGAGTCCGTTGTGCTATAGGGGCCCCGTGATGCGGTCCACGTGTTTCGCGTTCTGGCGTTGTGGCGCTGGCGATACAGTTATTTGGTGAAACTATGCATAATCTTGTAAATTCCTTTATTTTCGTAAAATTTTGAATATAGGGTTTATTGAAGTCTGGCTCTCATTTCCTGTAAACAGCTAACGCTGAAAGTTACTTCCTGATGTAACGGCGTCTTGAGCAGAGGGGTAGTAATTACTGGAAATAAAGTAGCCAGTGATTACATGTACTGTCGCATGACTTGGATGTGAAACATGTGAACTAGTTCTCCAACGATTTCATATTTTAAATTTTATTTTTGTCAATTGTGAAATTTCTCATGGGGGTTGTATAGTAATTTTATCACTTAGTGACTTCTAAAGTGTAAAATTTGAAATAGAAGTTGAGTATTCTGAAGCTTTCCGAGATTAGACTGAGATTATTTATTACAATGTCATGTTATTTCAGCAGGATGGAAGACCAGAACCTGAACCAATGAGGAAGTTGTTTATAGGTGGTCTGAACTATAAGACCACAGATGAATCATTGAAGAAACACTTTGAACAATGGGGAGACATTGTTGATGTTGTTGTTATGAAAGATCCAGTCACCAAAAGGCAAGCTGTTTTTATTGCATACACTTGAACATGCCCCCTGTAATTTCTGCTTTGTGAGGGAGGTATTACTTTACCTTTTTTGTAGGTCTCGGGGATTTGGATTCATCACCTATTCAAGGGCATCTATGGTTGACCAAGCTCAAGCAGCTAGACCTCACAAGATTGATGGGAGAACTGTGGAAACAAAGCGAGCTATCTCTCGCCAGGTTTGTAAATACTGCTTAATACTTTAAGCTTCTTTGTTTTTTCATTTAGAAAATTTCATAGAGTATAGAAATTTTGTAAACTAGTCTGTAGTGTTGGTGTGATGGCAGTTGATTGAAAGGCAATATCACTGACATTTGTGATACTGCAATGATTATTGAGAACATGTACCACACCTGGGTATTTGCAACATGGACTGGACTCGTGTAGTGGTTTTAGTGCCTGATATCTTAGTCAAGTCAGGGTTTGTTATTAACATTTCTCCAAGTTTTGTACATGGATCTCGAATTAAAGCTGCCAATGTTTGCTGAAAAATTGAAACTATTTACTTTTAAGACATCGCAAAAAATTGATCAAACTTTGCAAACTCTCATCATTTGAACGCAACTGCAGAAATTTAAATGTAGTTATGGTAATATGGTCTAGATATCAATCATACACCATTTAAATATATATAATATATTGAGTATTCTGAAGACATTCTATAATGTTCTGGCAGTGTATTCGGTATTGCATGTTGGAAATCGTGGATCAGCGGTGCATTGAGTGTGGTATTTTGTTTTCGTGCTACAGATGATTAATATGGTAGTGACTGTTTTCAACTGGGGAAAACTAATTATCATGATTTTATGTTTTCAACAAAAGTAGGAAGATATTTATGTGCAGATACTGCAATGTAAGTATTGAGTTGCAGAGGGACATGTGCCTGAAACACTTTAACAGTTCTTACCATAACAGCAGGAAGGTGCTAACTACTGGTATAGACAAGCTATGCTCACAGAAGCCACTGCAGCAGCAAAATGAGCAAAAAAATGATAAAGAATTAATTTTGACTACTCGAGCCTTCATTGAGGCTTACATTCTGATGGATGAAGTTGATTATCCGAAGCTGAGAGAATGGATGAACAAATACATACGTTTGTGTAATAATTATTTTACTGTCTGCTAATTGCAGCAAAGAATAGGTAATAATGATAGCCAATAATTTTTGTTCAGAATAGGCCTATATTAAAAATAATTTTTCCCTGAGCTCACTCTAGAAGTCTTATAATTGTGTAAGAAATCATTTATTGGGAGTTAGGGTTGAACTTGAAATTCAGTGCAGAAACTTAGTTTCTATAACCTCAGATTCAGCCTGTTATATGGGCAAGTGTGTAAATGCAGTTAGGGTTTGTTTCAGAAGGGTTAGTGTGCGTTCTCCCACCACTCTGCTGGGCTCCTAAATAAATTTGGTTGGTTGTGTATGGGCTGCGGAGCTTTGTGATTTGAACCATTGTGTTTTGCACACAAAACACATCTTCCTTACTACCTGAAAAAGAGCATGTGTACAGTTATTAGCTCAGAAATATGTAGGTGTTCCCACAAAAGCCAAACTTTTCCCTATTCCTGTCGTCACCTGGTGAAACTCGTGGTTCGAAAGTGTTGAATACCTTTGAGAATCTTTGATAATAGAATTTGTTGAAACTGTTAAAGATGAGTGTAGCTGTCAATTATTTTAAAGCTTTGACTTCTGCTGAAACAAATTCCATGTCTAGCTGTTTATCTTGTTGAGCACTGCTCAAAATGTTGCAATTTGTTGCTGACATTAGAGGGCTCCAAGATACTGTTAATTCATCTTCTGGAGTCTAAGCTTGGTGACCTTGCAAAGACTTTTGTTACTTTTTTCTGAGGCAACCTCAGAAAAACTTCTTAAACTGCCAGAGCATCTGCAAGTACAGTTATCACTCTTCCAGTCTGTAAGTAGAGCAAGTCTCACAAAACTGAAACACTTAAAGGAGTGTGATACAAGAAAAATCATTTCTTCAATAGGTAAATTGTTTGATCTGAGAAACAGAAGCTTCCCTCTGACAACCATGCCTCCATCCTTGCTACCTTCCCTGTTTTCCTTTCCCTGTTGCTTCATAACCCGGGTTGTGAGTAACTAAATCCACTTTCCCTTCTTCCCTTTCTTTCCCCTCTCTCCTCCCTGATGAAGGAACATTTATTCCGAAAGCTAGGAGCTTAAATTTTCGGTTGTTTTTTGTGTTTCTATCGGCTGTACTGAGCTGAGGTAAGTACTGGCCAGCCCCTCTCTTTGTTAGTAATTGTTTCACATCTTTATATGAGATTTTCCATTAATTAGTTAGATTACAATGTAAAACCTGATTCTAAATCTGTCTTACCATTATATAATCTATCTGAAACCTGTCAGTATCTCCAGGCTTCTTCCATGTGTACAACCTTCTTTTATGATTCTTGAACCAAGTATTGGCTATGATTAAGTTGTGCTCTGTGCAAAATTCTACCAGGTGGCTTCCTCTTTCATTTCTTAGCCTCAATCCATATTCACCTACGTTTACTTCTCTCCCTTTTCCTGCTACCGAATTCGTTACCCATGACTATTAAATTTTCGTCTCCCTTCACTACCTGAATAATTTATTTCATCATATGTTTCAGTTTCTTCATCTGCGGAGCTAGTTGGCATATAAAGTTATACTACTGTAGGTGTGGGCTTAGTGTCTGTTGTGGTCACAATGTGTTCCCTATGCTGTTCATAGTAGCTTACCTGCATTCCTATTTTCCTATTCATTATTAAACCTACTCCTGCATTACCCCTATTTGATTTTGTTTATAACCCTGTAGTCACCTGACCAGAAGTCTTGTTTTTCCTGCCACTTCACAAATTACCACTATATCTAACCTGAACTTACCCACTTCCTTTTTTAAATTTTCTAACCTACCTGCCCGATTAAGGGATCTGACATTCCATGCTCCGATCTGTAGAATGCCAGTTTTTTCTCCTGATAATGACATCCTCTTGAGTACTCCCCACCTGGAAATCCAAGTGGGAGGACTATATTACCTCTGGAATATTTTACCCAAGAGGACATTATCATTTAACCATACAGTAAAGCTGTATGCGCTCAGGAAAAATTACACCTGTAGTTTCTCCTTGCTTTCAACTGTTTGCAGTGCCAGCACAGCAAGGCTGTTTTGGTTAATGTTAAAAAGACCATTTCAAGCATCCAGGCTGTTGCCCCTGCAACTACTGAAAAGGCTGCTGCCCCTCTCCTTGAACCACATGTTTGTTTGGCCTCTCAACAGATACCCCTCTGTTGTGGTTGAACCTATGGTACGGCTATCTGTATCACTGAGGCACGCAAGCCTCCCCACCAACGGCATGGTCCATGGTTAAGTGTATGTTAATTTAAACTTTGATTTTTCTGTTTGTGTTAGTGCTGCTTAAATGTTGTTACCCTGTGTGGTTTGTCATGTGACTGCTGGCCACCACACACAAACATTTGTGTAGGTGCATGCCTCTTGATAATAAGCATGTGATTCCATTCACATCTGTTTGTACTGTCTCCTGTTACAGTTGTGCAGACTCTTACTTAGCTGTAAGGTGCAAAGGTGCCCTTAATGTTCTGTAGTACTGATTTCCAGAAGTTTCTTCACATTTTCAGTTAAGGTACTCCTAATATATCAGTGTTTATTAATTGCAGGATGTTGGAAGACCTGAAGCAAGTGCTACAGTTCAGAAATTGTTTGTGGGTGGTTTGAAAGATGACATTGAAGAAGATGATCTCAAAGAGTACTTCAAGACATTTGGCAAGATTGTCTCTGTGGCAATTGTTGTTGACAAAGAAACCCGCAAGAAGCGGGGCTTTGCTTTTGTAGAGTTTGATGACTATGACCCAGTTGACAAAATATGCAGTGAGTAAAATTTTCTGCTTCAACTTAACTCTCTCATAATAAACTGTGGCATGACATTTACTGTTCTGTTTTCAGTGCAACGTACCCATGAAGTCAAAGGGAAGAAAGTCGATGTGAAGAAGGCTCTCAAGAAAGATGCAGTAAGAGGTGGTGGAGCTGGTGGCAGGGATGTGCGAGGTGGTGGCAGCTCGGGGCCGTGGGGTGGTCGAGGAGGAACTGGCGACTGGGGTGGACGTGGCGGAGGATGGGGAGGTGACTATGGTGCGATTGATATTTATAGAGGAAGTTTTGTTGGTTCAGTGATGTCTGGTGACCAGTTTTCTGTTAAACATGCTCTTAATTCACTTTACTTGGCTGGTCAGAATGTGCTTGTATTTCAAACTGTTTGAAAAATTTTGGGATAGGGAGGTGTGCTCTGTACATATCTGCATGGTACTGTGGAAGCCCCGTAATGGTGTGTGGTGGAGGGTACTTTCAGTACCATTATCAGATACCTCCAACCCTGTTCCACTAGCAAATAGTGTGTAGGAAGAAAGATTGTTCGTAAGGCTCTATATTGGCTCTCTAATTTCTTGATTTTTCTCACTGTGCTCAATATGAGATATGGGGGAGCAATGTTGTCTGACTCCTGAAGTGCTGTCCCCAAATTTCAATAGTATCTCATGTGATGCACAATGAGTCTTCGGATATGTCTGCCAGTGGAGTTTAGCATCTCTGTAATGCTCTCTTGCCATCTAAACAATCCTGTGCTGAAATGTGCTGCTCTTCATTAGATCTTATTTGTCCTACCTGATAGGGATCCCAGTTAGATGAACAATACTCAAGAGTTGAGTGAGTGCCTTATAAGCCACTTGTGTGGTTGAATTAATTTCCTTAAGCTTCTTCTGGTGTAACTGAGCTTGGTGTCTGCTGTTCCCACTATGCTTTGTATGGTCATTCCACTTCAGGTTGCACTAGTTATGCTTAGATATTTTACAGCAGTCTTCAGCTCTTGTCATCTGTGGTGTAGCTGCACAGTAGAGGATTTCTTTTCCTGTGTGTGTGTGTGTGTGTGTGTGTGTGTGTGTGTGTGTGTGTGTGTGTGTGTGTGTTACTTATTTACATTCAGGGCCAACTGCCAGAGCCTGCACCATTCATAAATTCTCTGCATGATGTTCTGCAAATTAAGATCTTCTGCTGTTGCTACTTCTGTATAGACAACTGCATCATCTGCAAATAGCCATACAGAGCATCCCATGTGTTCTAATCATTTATATATATTGTAAACAGAAATGGTCCTTTCACACTTCCCTGTGGTACTATGTTGGTTTGTGTTAAGAGCAAGGTGTTGAGTTCTATCTCCCAAGACAGTCTTCGTTCCAAACGCAGGTCAGCTACAATACTCCGTAAGCTTGTATGTTTTCCAATAAATGGCAGTGGGGGACAGTGTTAAATGCCTCACTTACATCAAGGAACATGGCATAAACCTGAGTGCAATTGCCCACCATGTTATGGAGGAACAGAATGAGCTGTTTTTGGCAGGATATTTGTTTGTGAAACCATGTTGATTTCTATAGATCATTTTCCAAAAATGCCATAGTTCTTGAGTGTAAAACCTGTTGCATTATTCTAAAACTGTCAACAGTATAGGCTTATAATTGTGTGCACCTGTCTCATGGCCTTTCTTAAAGAGTAAGGGCTTTTTCTGTTTGTTAGGTACCTTTCGTTGCCTAAGTAATGTATGATAAATTATTGCTAGAAGGGGAGAAATTTGTTCCCCTAATCTTTATAGAATCTTATAGGTATCTCATTGGGTCCTGAAGCCTTTCTGCTATTGAGCAATTTCAGCTGATTTTAAATTCTGCAATCTGTTATTGTAATCTGCCATTTTGAATTTTGTAAGACTATTGAAAGGAGGGGCAGTGTTCTGATCTTCTGTGGAGAAACTACTTAGGAATACCAAATTCAGTGTTTAGGCCTTCTGTTACCTTCAGTTTTGGTGCTGGTGTGGTTGTTGAGAGAATGAATAGATGATTGACACTCGATATTAGGGCATTGCTAATTGATTTGGAGGGATAGTGCTATAAGAATAGGTGTGAAAGTTATTCAAAGAAATAAATATATATTGCCCTTTCTTGTCTCTTCCTATACTATGTAAAAAGCTCAAATGCTTAAATATGCATGGAAATTGTTGATGCATTAAAGATAAAATAAATGGCTGAGTGTGATGTATCTTGAAGTTGGACCTGTGCATATAGATTTTGAGGAAGTTCTGGCCACATTTGAAATTATTACATTTAGAAAGCCAATCTCATTATCTGCATCCTTTCTGAGATAAGTTTGTGTACATCATCCTTCTGCAGTTTCTTGCAATATTTCAAATATTGTTCTTTCTGTGATAACATTGGTAACAAGTGAATGTGATAAAGTAAATCACTGCAAAAAATTGATATGTGCAGATCCAACTTACATATTTCTTGTGTGGGATATACATATTATTTTATTTAAGAAATTTAAATTAGGAATTTTTGATTAGCACTAACATTAAATGAATAAGGTCATTTACAAATTTAAAATTTATTATTGTAAATGTTATTGTTCATAGTGTGGGTTCCTGTAGTTGTGTCCTAGTTCATGAACCATAGGCAATGTATGAGTGGCCAAATAAGTGGTCCCGACAGTTGGGATACCAGTTACTTTGGCATAAAGCTGGGCATCTCGGACATATTCTGAGTCGTGGTCACCTTTGTGCTCATACAGCAAAGACTACCAAATCCACCGGTTAGTCCCTCAAGTGTTAGGGGTAAAGCTCAATGGGACTCGGAGCAAGTAAGGCTAGCAACCTGCTTCCCTGATACTTTAAATATGATGCTGGCAACAATCAGAGCAAAATGCCTCGGACCTTTGGAGGTGACGGAGTCGCTCTGACAAACCAGGGACTCCTAAGATATGACTTGGCAAACTAATGGTAATGAGATGGGGAGCTATTAATATCAATGGGGGCTACTCTGGGAAGAAGGTAGAGCTGGTAGAGGCTGCAGGTAAGATGTGGCTGGATGTTTTAGCTGTGACATTTGGGTAAGGGGTGAGAAAGAAGAGGAAGTTGGAGAATACAAGGTTTAAGTGTCAGGAGTCAAAGAAGGAATAGCACAATGGGGTGTAGGGCTGTACATCAGGAAAGAAATGGAACCCAGCATAGTTGCAATAAGGTATCTAAATGAATGACTGATGTGAATAGATTTGACAGTGTCTAGCAAGAAAATTAGGATTGTCAATATATTCGCATTGTGAAGGGACAGATCAAAATAAGATAATTTTTATGAGGCACTCACTGATGTAGTTGTTAGAGTAAAGGACAAGGACAGTGTTCTGCTCATGGGCGATTTTAATGCCAGGATTGGAAATCAAACAGAAGGCTGTGAAAAGGTTATGGGTAAATTTGGAGAGGATATGGAGGCCAACAGGAACGGTAAACAACTCTTGGATTTCTGTGCCAGTATGGGCTTAGTAATCACAAACTCCTTTTTTAAACATAAGAACATTCACTGGTATACTTGGGAAGGCAGGGGAACCAGATCTGTCATTGACTATATAATAACAGATCAGGAATACATGAAGGCTGTGAGGGACAAACGTGTATTCAGGGATTCTTTGTTGACACTGATCATTATTTAATCTGCAGTGAAATTGAGATTGTGAGGCCGAAAGTGCACGAGGTCAGGTCCATATGTAGGATAAGAATGGAGAAACTTCAGGATAAGGAAATCAGGCACAAGTACATAACAGTGATCTCAGAAACGTACCAGTTAGTTGAATGTAGTCAATTACAGTCATTGGAAAAGGAATGGACAAGGTACAGGGACACAGCACTAGAAGTGGCTAAAGAATGTCTTGAAACAGTGGTGTGTAAAAGTAGGATGAAGCAAACAGCTTAGTGGAATGACATAGTCAAGGCAGCCTGTAAAAGGAAAAAGTTGTATCAAAAATGGCTACATACTAGAACTCAGGTAGACAGAGTTATGTTGAAGAAAGAAACAAAGCCAAACAGATAATAGCAGCATCCAAGAAGAAATCTTGGGAAGACTTTGGAAACAGGTTGGAGACTATGGGTCAAGCTGCTGGAAAACCATTCTGGAGTGTAATTAGCAGTCTTCAAAAGGGAGGTAAGGAGGAAATGACAAGTATTTTGGACAGGTCAGGAAAACTGCTGGTGAATCCTGTGGATGCTGAAAATACGATCAGTAATGTTTCAGATTTCGAGGTAGAATGGGATAGATATTATGATGGAAATAGGATCACATTGGAGGAAGTGGAAAAAAATGGTCAGTAGATTGCAGTGCAATAAAGCAACTGGGGTGGATGAAATTAAGTCGGAACTCATCAAATACAGTGGAATGCCTGGTCTTAAATGGCTACACAGGATAATTGAAATGGGTGGGGTTGGGACAGGTTCCATCAGACTGGACAAAAGCAGTAATCACACCAATCTTTAAACATGGAAACAAAAAGATTGTAACAATTACAGAGGTATCTCTTTAATCAGCATTGTGGGTACAATCATCTCAGGTATTGTTGAAAGGAAAGTGCAAGTATTTGTTGAGGACCAATTGGATGAAAATCAGTGTGGGTTTAGGCCTCTTAGAGGTTGTCAGGACCAGATCTTTAGTACGGCAAATAGAGAAGTGTTATGAGTGGAACAGGGAACTGTATCTATGCTTTATAGATCTGGAAAAGGCATATGGCCAGGTTCCTAGGAGAAAGTTAGTCTGTTCTAAGAGATTATAGAATAGGAGGCAAACTTTTGCAAGCAATTCAAGTTCTTTACATGGATAGTCAGGCTGCAGTTAGAGTTGACGGTAAATTGAGTTCATGGTTCAGAGTAGTTTCAGGGGTAAGACAAGGCTGCAACCTGTCTCCACTGTTGTTCATATTATTTATGGATCATATGTTGAAAACAATAGACTGGCTGGGTGGGATTGAGATATGTGAACACAAAATAAGCAGTCTTGCATATGCAGATGACTTATTTGTGATGGCACATTCGATTGAAAGTTTGCAAAGTAATATTTCAGAGCTAGATCAGAAATGTACGGACTATGGTATGAAGATTAGCATCTCCAGAATGAAAGTAATGTCAGTGGGGAAGAAATATAAACGGATTAAGTGCCAAATAGGAGAAACAAAGTTAGAACAGGTGGATGGTTTCAAGTACTTTGGATGCATATTCTCATGGGATGGCAACATAGTGAAAGAACTGGAAGTGAGGTGTAGCAAAACTAATGCAATGAGTGCTCTGCTACGATCTACTCTCTTCTGCAAGGAAGAAGTCAGTACCAAGACTAAGTTATCTGTGTACCGTTCAATCTTTCGACCAACTTTGTTGTATGAGAGCGAAAGCTGGTTGGATTCAGGTTACCTTATCAAGGTTGAGGTTACAGATATGAAAGTAGCTAGGATGATAGCAGGTACTAATAGATGGGAGCAATGGCAGGAGGGTGTCCACAATGAGGAAGTCAAAGAAAAACTGGGAATGAACTCTAGATGTAGCAGTCAGGATGAACAGGCTTAGATGGTCATGTTAGACGCATGGGAGAAGAAAGGTTACCCAAGAGACTCATGGGTTCAGCAGTAGAGGGTAGGAGTCGGGACAGACCAAGGAGAAGGTATCTAGATTCGGTTAAGAATGATTTTGAAGTAATAGGTTTAACATCAGAAGAGGCACCAATCTTAGCACTGAATAGGGGATTGTGGAGGAATTTTATTAGGGGGCTATGCTCCAGACTGAATGCTGAAAGGCATAATCAGCCTGTGGTGGTGGTGGTGGTGGTGGTGGTGGTGTGAACATAGACGAAGTACTGTTCTTAATGTTCAGTAGTGTCGTTGCTCACTAAAAATATTTTTATGGGCAAAAAAGGGCTGTTGTACATAAACTGAGGTAACTGGGAATATTTGAGTTCCCTGGGTGCTATGTTGGCACTGGATTAACTTGAATACCAGAGCCAGCTTTAGTTTCAAACTGTTTAATATTCATAGGTATATGGGGAAATGGGTGACAATCATAGAAATGTTTTAATACTGAATCATTAAATGTTTTGTTGCACTTGCAAATTGCCAAAGCCTGAAGTTTTTTACCTCACCTCTCCTGGCTTCTAAATGTGCATTGTAAAACACAGCTTTGACCCATGTACCCCAACAAGTTACCACTGGTTTGGGATGTAAAGGTGCATTTAATAGTTTTTTACAGGGCTTGTTGCAAGCAGGTGCAGTAAACATTTTCTTTGTGGATCCAGTCTGTTCATGTACATTTCCAACCATGGATTATACTTCAGCAAGACAATGTACTATGTTATAAAATACTTGGAGGGCTTTTCCTACTTAGATCATGTAGGAAGTAACATCTGAAAAAGATTAATCCAGAAGGTTCTGGAAATATTTTCTCTATATCCTCATTCCCAAATGATTTCTTTGAGTTGTTTGCAGGGTGGTAAATAGGAAGAAGACATGTTTTAATGCACCAACAATTAAATATGAAGTGTAACAGTCACAAGTGTTGGTAGTTTAGTTGACTGAAATACAAATTATGTCCTTGAATTCATTATGTATTTCTTCTAGAAAATGTAGGTTAATTGTTGGTGTGTAATTTTTAGGCAGTGTTGATTAATCTTTTGTATTTTGAGCAAGTGATTTTTGTTTACCATAGTAGGTTAAATCCCTGTTACTTGCTGCTGTCACATCCCAGCTGTTGTTACTTGCTGCTGTTAAGTTTTGGGCCTTCATGTTGCATTTCTGACATGTAGATTTTTCTTGACTTTCTGTGGTCTATTTGAAACTTCCTTGTAGACATGAGACAATACAAAACATTTCATTTGTAAAAGTTCTTTGATGGTAAGCTATCCACAAAACTTTTTCTTGTGGTATGGTGCATGACACATTACACAACTACACATACACACTGAACTTTAAATTAAAAAACTGAACTGAAACAATGGATACTTGTGTAATGTCTGTAATTTGTCAGTGCTTGCAGTATGATGGGATGGAATTAAGTGGTGGGTGTCAGTGGCAGGTGTGTTGACTGCCTGTACCTGCTAAACTGCCAGTTAGTAGCCTCTGTGTTAGTGATAACATGCAGTTGTAGGTTGTCACTGAGACATCAAAACAAGGTTGAGCCCCAGGATCCACCCATCTAGATTTTTAAAATATTGTAATGAACCAAAATACACATTAGTTTTTAGTTCAAATATTCAGTACTAATGACAAGAAATCAAATATGCAAACACTATATGCAACATTCAAATGCATGTAATCAGGTCTCTAAATTGTATGTAAATGTCAGTGAAATGGTATTGGGAACAAGTGTTAAGCTCTTTGCTCATTAATGCACAATTAAGGATGCTGTAACATAGTCAAACCATTTACTGATATGCTGCTGGATACTCAGCACTAGTAACACAGTACCTGTATGCTGTAAACTGGTTATAGTTCCAGTATATAATGTGACTTGTTTATTATATATAATATGTTAATTGCCTAACATCTGATTGGTGTTGTGCACAGACTGTTAATTTGTTACATTAAGATTGTATTAGTTGTGCTGGCGATGTAGAAAAGTTGAGAAAGGTTGTGTTTACAGGTGGCATTGATCCTTGGGAGAAAGGTGGCTGGGGCGGTGGAGCTAGTGCTGGTGGTGGCAGCTGGGCTGGAGACACAGGTTTTGGTGGCAGTTACCAACAGAGCTATGGTGGTGGCCCAGTCAGAGGTGGCAGCAACTATGGAGCTGGTGGAGGTTATGGTGGCGGTAGCCGTGCAACACCGTACTCCGGAGGAGGTGAGTTATGGTTGTGATGTCTTAGTGCCAGCAAAAATGTTCTTAAAAGAAATGGCTAATTCATAGAACCATAGTGTATGCCATTGGTAATGTTTGTGCAATATATTGACATTTACCACAGATTGAACATCCAATGTAAATTTAGTACTTGTTGACAAGTACTTTTCAGCAGGTGTAATTTCAATACAGCTAGTACACACAATTAATTTGTGTTTTGGAACTAATAGTTTTCTCTAATAGGAAAGTTAGAGTAGGTCACTCAGATCCCAGCTTGAGAATCCACTTGTTGCAAAAATAGGCAGCCCTTTTCTGCTGTTTCTTTAACTTTGTGTGACCTAGCACTTTTGTGAGTTTTACATCTTTCGGCTGCAGTGAAATTGGCTCTTGATGCCAGGCATAAGTAAGCAGTTACATCAAATCACTTTATAGTTTCCTGTTAATTTCAATTGTTTATTGACAGTTGGTGGAATCTTCCATTGTGTGAATCCACACCTGATACAAAATACTGATTGTGAGGGAGATTATTTTGTTATAAAAATTGCACTTAAGTGTACTGTAAAGCATGAGTATATCCTTTCCACGAAAATATTCGGCAAGCATAACTTTTCAGAAATTGCCACCTGTATGCATTGAAATTGTAGAAATAATTCCACATTTGTTGTACTTATTTCAAATATTTGCAAAGATAAGGCTTTAAAATTAAGTGCAAGTAGATGGTAAGTTTTGAAAAGGGGAAACTGTTGCTAGTTGTAAAAGGACTGTATATTCGATTAAGAAAGGAATCAGGTCAAAGAACAGAAATTATGAACATAGATTTTGAGTGGTGTAAGGTCTTTGCATTATCCACTTAAATAAGCAATAGAACTAGACTTAAGACATTGTTGGGTGTGCTTCATTTCTAAATGTCCATAATTGCATTTAGGTGGAGGCTATGGAGGTGGTGGCTATGGTGGTCGACGTTACTAATAAACCTGAGCCAGAGGTAAGTATTGTCAACACTGCACAAGTGATTGGTGTGGCAAATTTGCTGTTTTTTATTATAAAGGCATAAATGAAATGCACCAAATTTAAAGGTGGTTGCTTGGCCTCAGTGCAGTATTTAAAAACTATAGTACAGTTATCAAATATGAGAAATGTAACTATACATCAGTTAGATTCACTAGCTTTTCTAACCTGGGATTGCTTTGGAAATAGGCGGAGGAAACACTTTGAGAATCATGTTGGAAAGTAGCCTTCGGTTTTGAGGGGCAGGGTGTCTTTCCTTTTGTAAGAGTTGGTAATATTGGGATTAGATGAAGGAACCCCAGGTTTTGAAGGCTGGTAAAGCTCAACTTCTATCTTAATTAGGTTTTAGATGCATTCTGAAATTGTGTACACCATGTCATATTTCATGTTACTTAATTGGTACATTTAGGTGCCTGCTTTTTTAAAATTAATTACCCATATGCTTTCTTTGTGAGGCAACACCGCAGAATTTATCAAAGTCATTCGTGTGTTGAGAGGTCGTCAATCTTATTTTGCAATTAAGTTTATAAATGAAGCCTTAGCTCTTGCTTGAGGATCTGTAGTTCTTAAATTTGAAGTACTTGTATCTGTAGGAAGAAGAGTGTAATGCTTACTTTAAATTTATTGTGTTTTGATAGTTTCCTGTTATGTGTGTTGTTTTGTCCAGGCTCGAACCACCGCTCACCTTAGGATAGCTGACAGACAGGGTCATTGCCGGAGTCTAGGGTTCTGCAAGTATCATCTCTCAGAAGGTTGCCCTAGTGTTTGGCCGAACGAGAAAATGAACTGCGGTGGTTTTTTCCTTATTGTATTCATAACAGTGGGAGTAGGGAAGGACGTCCCACAGAGTTCA
This sequence comes from Schistocerca gregaria, assembly GCF_023897955.1. NCBI lineage: Eukaryota > Metazoa > Arthropoda > Insecta > Orthoptera > Acrididae > Schistocerca > Schistocerca gregaria. The sequence goes on along the minus strand of NC_064929.1, from coordinate 192,545,238 downwards.
TTTTTTTATCTGCATTTTATATTTGTCAGCCAGTTTCACTTGCTTTGTGTGTGTATGTCACTATCAATTTGTGTTTTAGTGGAAACTGTATACAAATGTTTGTTCTTAAATATGTAGACTTCAAGAATCTTTGCCATTTGTTAGAATAAAGGGACTACAAATTTTAAATAAATATGAATCACTTTTTATTGGTTTTAGTTTCTTGATCACCCAGTTTTGTCGCTAGGTGTCGAACTTTCTCACTGTGGTAGTGTTGGCAGAAGTATTTGGGATTGTGTAACAGGAGACAAGTCTTGCATGGTAAGAAGTATGTACATCTTTCAGTGCAGTGGTTGTTAGTTTTGCATCTTGGCAGTGCAGTTGTTGCTATTCCATGGAGTTGTAAAAGTTTCAGGTGTTTATGGTATGTAGGCTTGATGTCAAGCAAAGTTTTGATGCTGAATTAAATTTTAGTTTTAAGTTTTCATAACTTCTGTAGCACAGGAAACTGATGGTTGTCACCAGTACTTGGTTTTCTTTAAATTTGTTCTGGACTTAATGGGTATGTCTGATAGAGGTATTGATAATTAAGATTCTTTAATCAGTTCTGTCATGCAAGATCAGGTGATTCTCTAAATGCTGCTGTTCACACAACTTGATAAATTTAATTTCAAATTGATAGTGAAATTTAAAAAGGTGGTTGTCAAAGTTCTATTGACAAAATGGTTGTGAATTGGTGTAGGTCACAAGAGGTATAAAGGTGCCATGGTGTTTGTCAGAATGTTTAAGTACATGAGACTGTGTGCACGTGCACATGTTCGCTCTGTGCTATTTCAATAAGCTTGTGACATTAATTGCCTGTGTCTCAAATTTTCTGTATACAGCAATGTCATTGCAATTCATATTAATATATTATGAACAGTTTTGAATGTTAGTTGTATAGTGAAAACTCTGCAATGCTTATTGATACATGGAAATTCCAAACCGACACTATAGGGACAGAAACATTACTAAAGTCTTCAATTACTCAATTGTATTTTGGTGGGAAACATTCACTTTAGATTAATGTGGGTTACTTGTTTTGAAGAATGCAGTAACTCTTTAAACCTTCAATTTCTTAGAAATGATAGTGTTATGCTTAGAAATGATGGTGTTATGCTTGAACCATCAGACAAATTAACACCTTATTTAAAATAGTGTAAGATAACATGCAATGTTAAAGATTGCCTTTGCAGTAGTCTGAATAGTCTTAAATTTGAATTCATTTTGTAAACTTATTGACAGAAGTATACATCTGAATGGTAAATCATGGTTGTAAGAGCAAACCCTAGTGTTTAAACAATTATTTATTTTTCAAAGCTGGAGTAGGAAGAAAAAGCTATGGAACTCGAAAGGCTTTCATTATTTCACAACTTGCCACTTTGAAGGTGGTTATGGCCTGTTTTGACCTTTCCTTGCAGGAAGTAATCACTGTAGGTAGATTCGTACAACAGACAGCAACAAGCCACTGTTAATACTGCTGTTGCTGTATTTGTAAGAATCAGCCTACATTAGTTGTACACAGCCATGGTCTCACACCTCACCATGTCAGTTATAGGCAAAATAGCAGAAAATAATCAATGTAGTCTATTGATTTTGAGAGCATAGTTCTAAAATTAAGGAGAGCAAGATGTCATGGCAGCACTTTACTCCCAGTAAACTGTCATTGATGGAGTCTGTATGATTCCAGGAGATACGAAGTGCCACTGTTACAATTATTACTATACTGTGTTCATGAAGAGTAAACCTGATGCAGACATTACACTATGCATGCTTTAATATTAGGAGGCTTGTTGGATTTAGTTTCAGGTGGAGAGGAAGCAAAGCTGTCTTGATTAGTAAAGTCTGATAAGGTATGTTTTATTTTTGACTTGATGTGAGAAGACAGCTTTACTGCTGCATTTAACTCTGAAGAGCACTGGCCAGTCAGCTGGTCCAACTAACCTAGAGTGATGCAAAGTTGCAGTTACGACTTAAAGTAGGGAAAGAATATAGCTTCGAATGTCATAATTTTGTAACAAACTAATATACGGCAGTACACTTCTTACGGAAACTGAAAATATAACATACTTTCTATTCATGTCAGAGTGAATAGAAGCAAACAAGTGAATTCACAATACTAGAACAAGCAACAACCAGGATTGTATTGGTTTTAAGCACCTGAAGTATGGTTAGAGCCAGGATAGAAAGATCATGATATTCAGAAATAATTATTTTGTGGAGGTGAGTGCAGTTTTCAGTGACATAAGCATGACATGGGAAAGGAAAGAATTCAGGTTTCTCACTTTCTACATAAATGTGTAATGTGCAGAGGTAGTGTGCTTAACCATCAGTTGCACAGTGTTTTCCCTAAGGTTAGTCAAAAACTTTGCACATACTTGACAAGTTTTGCTGGCTGCTCACTAGAGTTGGGGAAATTTAAAAGCAGAACACTTTATTACTGACTTCGTGAAGATAACCAAATAAGAAAGGATAACATACATTCTGCTTTCTAGCAGCTTCAAACATGCGTTGGTTTTGTGTGTCTATGCTGCTGTATATTTCATAATTTGTGTGCTGTTAAAATACAAAGCTTTAAGAGGATTTTAGTAACTTATATAGGGACGATGTCAAAATAGTTACAGAAATTTGAAATAGATGTAACAAAACATATTTGACAATCTGGTATAGTATGTCAACAGCATTGTTACAGGTAAACCATTCTTATCAAAAAACTCTACAGATGTGATAAATTAGCCATCTGTGTAAGCTGAGAGAATGAGACCTTGTATATTTTAAAAAGCATAAGAAATTTGTACCTATTCCCACTGGTTCCTTTCAAGCAAATAGTATGCTTATTCATTCTGTTCATGTGACAGAGCTGATGAATTTTTCTCATGTACACAGTAGGACCTTTTTTAGTGTTTCTGCAGTTTTCTAGCAATCAAATTTTGTTTTCTTGAGAATCTTTGCTGCGGATGTGTTCCCAGAAGCAGTTATATGTATTCTGATGAAATCTTTTTGGATTATCAGAGTGCTGGTGTCTTGTCACAATGTGCCAAGGAGTTTTGTACCCATCATCTTAGGCAAAGTTTTGGGGTGCTGTGTTCTGTGTACCTATACTGCAGATTCTGCATGTTTACCATAGTGTGTGTGAATGTGAGATGCAGTATGTTGGGATGCAGTGATGCATGTCACAGCTGTGTACAGAACATATTGGAAATGATTGATGAGGGCAGGGCAGATGGACAAATCTATAGTGGTATAGCATACCAACAAACTTAAGAAGCTAAGCAGTGCCAATGGGTTCTGGTACACTGAGGTGGTAGTGTCTTCATAACTTAATAAGCAGATATCAACTCAGCAGTGTGGTATTCTGTGATTATGAAAATCCAACAGGGTCCCTCTGTCCTGAAAGTGGTGTCAAAAGGGCAGTTACATTCCTACTCCAGCAGTGTGGCACCCTCTTTTGAAAGTGTGATTGACCTACCTGCAGAAGAGGTCAATGAGCCAGCATCTATAGATATGCAGAACATAGCATGAGACACTGAAATGTTGCAACATGGCAGCACCACCACTGAGCTGATCATGGAGATTTTATCATTGGAACATGTTGTAGTCTGCAATTTCATCTGTATTCTATCACCAACATTAGTCTTTCCCTACCACTTCCCTCACCTATGTAAGTTGAAGTAGAAAGATGGCAGATGAAAGCTTTGTGCGAAATGGAATGGGAACTTAAGGTTAAAAGACCAACCAGTAGAACACAAGCAAATGTGAACTTAATGATTGAAAGTGTTTTTTCATGGGCACCTAGTTTATATCAGAAAACTTGTTCATTGTTGAATGTTTGCTTATGTTGCATTCTGTACTGCATTGTATTAACTGTAGTGTGGTGCCTGGTCATTAAGAGCACTTACCCATCTATATGGATGAGTCTCTTGGGCCTGTTACTTAACATAAATTTTTATATATGTTTAGTAATGGATTGTAATATATTAAATAAGTACAATGTCTTACTGCCTGCATGACTGCACAGCTTGCAAATGTTAATGTAATACACCCTGAATAAATCCTGTAATTGCATGTATAGGTGTCCCAAACTTATATAAAAGTTCATCCTAATGTTAGGCTCCATTAATTCCCAAGGTATTTTTAAGATTACTGTAAGCTCATGCTGTATGAATATGCAATTAACATTTGATTGAAAATCATAGAAATGGTGTACAGGGTAGAGTTCATACTATAGTCAAGTAACAAAAATCAACTAATTTTTGTTTGGTGTATGAACACAGCCTTGTGCTTTTGCAGTGGGAGGGAGGACTGCAGGTAATTACAATTTATTGTAAATGAAGAGTAAGTCTAAAATTGATCAGGAGCTATTCAGTTTAGACTGGAAAGTAATATTTTTCCATTCTATTGTGGTGGGATGGTGCAGGAACCCTTAACAGTAATTGTTTTAAATGGACATTGTGCTGTGTGCATTCATGGCACATTATTTTGTAAGTGTAGTGTTTTGTGATGCTGTAATCAGCTGGTGTGCTTAAGGTAACATGCAACAGTTGTTGAAGTTTTTTCACCATCTTCTACCTTTATGATTACTGCATGTCTTTCCTTTCAACTAGGTCCACTTTACATTTTGTTTTCATGACAGATGGGTTAATATCCTGTTAATTTTGTGTCCATCTTATATGGGTTCATGATCTGTGGATTGTCATCTATTACTCTGTTTATTTTTCCTTGTTAGTTGTACATGGTAGGACCATACTACTTTTCTTTGTTTGGTTTCTTGGACAATCTGACAATACCCCGGAAGGATGACATGTTGATATTAAATGTGTAACACACTGTTCTTATTCTGAAATTATATAGAAAAGTTTCTTTAAACCCCATAAACTTGTTTAATGTTTTGAATGGCATATGTTAAACAACTGTTCTAGGCAACATAGTTCACAAATCTGAAGTTCTACTTGGCAACAGTTTTAGTGATTGTTCTATGATCTGCACATACTATAAATTATTGGGTCATTTCAAACTTACTTCTCTTTGCAGTTTTCATTTTGTCAGCTAAGATGAATCCAAAGATCTATATCAATCTGTTGTGATAAAATATTTTAAGTCTGAAAATTGAATTGTTGCTCTTGTATAACAGTAGATTTTAATACAAACAGTTCTAGGCTACAAATAAATATTCCTGTGCCTGAGTGAAGGGATCAGTCACATTTCCACAGTTTAAATTTAAAGCTAATTTCAAAAATGAAAATTGGTTTTGCTGTGTCTATATTGACTCTGGGCAGAAACAGAACTAATACTCTTAATTCTCAAATTTTAAGCAGTGAAAATAACAAAAATCAGTGTTAAACAGCAGAAATTGGTATTTGGGGCCCCTTTACCTCTCAAGTTCTCATTACACCAAATGAGTCAACAGTAATTTGTAAACAGTTTGTCAGTGTTTGCTATTACTAACTTGGCTCTCTGTGTAGCAAGTACACACACACACACACACACACACACACACACACACACACACACACACACACACACACACACACACGCAGATTTTGTTGCATTTGTTGCTGATGACAGAGCGAGCAAAATTATGTATGAGAAATGTCTGAATTTTTGTGCAAGTGTGGAGGTAGTGGATTTATCACAGCTCTGAAACTCCAGCTTTCTTAACATTATTATAAATATGTGCATATCTCAGTTGATAGTTTTGGTTGGCTTTTCATTGCAATATAGGGCAATATTTCAAAGTGGCACAAGCCATGTAACTTGAAAAGTACTATAATTTATGCTTTGCGTCTTGGCAATTGAAGCCAGTTAATGTTAGTACTTGTATTACATTTAAATTGCTTTTGTGTTGGATAATGTCCTCAGTCTCATAATAAAAGTGCTTAGTCTGTGGAAATGCACATAAACATGTCAAGGTAACAATCATGCTACAGGAAAATATTCCTTAAACTTCTTGCATAACTTATGTGGTAGTATAAATGGGAAGTTGAGACTGGAAACTCTCAACCTTCTCAACACATTGTAAAGTCCGCCTCATGATGTACAAATCTGACATCACAATCCTTTGAGTGTTGGAGTACAGGTTACGACTTGTGAAATGATCTAATAGGCATTCAACAATGGCATTCACAATATCACCGAATGGCTTGCATGCAAATGGCAGGCCTATATCTCCAAACACCATGAAAATCTGTTTCACTTGTTTGGTGTGAATTTGAATTAGCTGTACTAAATTCCATATTTGAAGTACGTATTGAGGCAATGAGAAAATTATATCCCCAAGTATTTCAGGGAATTTGCGTTGTCAGTTTGCAGCTTCAAAACCCAAAAGCAGATATATTTTGCTATTTGAACTACTGTGGGATATTTCTGGGTAGTCTGAGTAGCTAATTTTTACAGGTTGATTGATGGCTGTAAGTTGTAATAAGTATGGTTTATATCTTACTTTTGACATACCACTTTCAGATGTTTTATTCAACATTGAAAACAAGGATAAATTTTATGTTAATTCAATGGAAGAAATAAAATTTATTCAAGGTAAAACATTAAAATTTACCTATTTCTGAATACTGCCCAAACTTTTTGTTATCACATCCACAGCTATCACTGTGCAGATCAACCCTGTAAGTGCACATATAGAAAATAGTTCTTACACCAACAGTTCACTAAATTCCATCTTGGTTAAGAGGGCTATGCTTTGCAAGATTCTATGAGATATAGTGTCTATTTTTCTTGAACCTTATGAAATTCTCAACCTTACTCGACAGAATCTGGTATGTTTGGAGTGGAGGTTGCCATTTTATCACAGTTTTCAAAATAATGGTGAACCAGCTATCTTCAACATGAGCCTTGAGAATGATAGGTTCTTTGAAAGATTTTTAATTTCATGTTACTTGTAGTAGATATGTACTGACGTTGGTTTACTTCCCACCTGATTGAAGCAAGATACTGATTTTTCACGTAACAAGCTGGAACTTCCAGTGCTACAGTAGTTTCATTTCTTTTTATTTGGCATTTTGTGCTTGGCTTTCATGGATGATGTTAAAAGTCGCATATTCCTACAAGAGGCAGTATTGGTCAAAAGCCTGTATAATCAGACCATAATTTAGCCAATTATAAGACATGGTTTCTTCCCAAATTTCATTCGAAAAATATGGGTTTCTCATACTCGCAGACCAAGCTATAGTTGCTGAGGTGAATGTTTTTGTCTCTTCATCTTACATGTACAGATGCAGCTTCGGCTATTCAGGTTTTGTATGAATTTATTTTGAAGAATTTCGAAGGCAAGATCTTAAACAGTATGTTCGTTCCAAGCACTTACATTTGATTCATGGCACTAGTGCTAAGAACTAGTCACAAGAGTCTAAAACTTTGCTGAAAAAGTTGACAATTTTGTGGTACAGAGGTGGAAATGGCATTAAATTCTTTACTCACAAACTTCTGTTGTATTTGGATAGGTATGCAATAGGTCTCGCTCATATTGCATACCATACACATAAATTTATACTGCTTTTTAAGGAAAGGTAACATTGAGACAAAAATCCGTAGTCAGTATTTTATTTGGTTATGAGACATGGATTTTCAACGTGCTTTACAAACAAAAATTTGGCTGTTCACATATTAGAATAATGGGGGAAAATATCACTTAAGTTTTAATTAGCTTTAAAACAAGATGGTGATACTTAGATGAAGTGAAAACTAAAATAATTCAGAATTAAAGGACTAACAACAAAACACATCACAGTAAACTGTCCACAATTATTATTGCAAGGATAAATTATAGTGGAAAGACTGGAGATAGAACCAACAGACAGTACTAGATCACGAGATGACCGAAAGTTCGAGGATTGGACTGAATCGTGATTAGTCTTCATTTATGTAATGGTTGCTGCTGTGATGTGTGACCTATGCCCTAGAAGTTTAGCCAAACTACGCTATACACATTACCATGATTGGCACAAGATGAAAATTGCTGCCCCTCACCATTCCCCTCCACACCCTCATTGTAGTTCCTAGCTAAGCTCATGTCGCACTCTTAACCCTCCAGGCATTCCAAGCACAGCACTCTGGAGGGAGAAAAGTGGTGTGAGCTCGGTGGAGAACTACAATGAATGTGCAGAGGTGAATGGTGAGGGACAGCAAATTTCTTCTTGTGCCAGCCATGGCAATATGTACTGCCCACTTTGGCTTTTTATGACCCTGTAACATTTAAACTGCAGTTTGCCTGAATCCAATTTCAAATTTGGACAAATATCTAACAATAGCATATTTATGCAGAAGGTGCTAACAGTCTCGACTAGAGCTAGAGGTGAGGTATAATTGTGTTTTTTGCATTATTGTTGTCGAGACTACAGTGAGGCATGACGCGTGTGGAAGGTGGTGTATCAGCTGCTAGTTCTACACAGTCAAAGAACATTTTAACATTTTGCTCATGTCAGTACAGAAACTGAAATTTGTTGAATCTGAGTATGCCTGGTTAGGTGTGAGACAGGGCCTCAAGGCCCTAATCTTGCCAGGTAAAATAAATGCATTAATAAATAAAAATATAGAAGGTAAATCCACTGCGTGTTAAAAACCATACAGCATATTCAGAAGAAACAGCCAAATATTTGTGATGGAGTTTCACAATTGTTCTGTTAGGTTGATGACAGTGATAATCAAAAATAGTTAACCAGATGACAAGGTAAACAAGAGGCAGTGCAGATAAAAATTAATGTAAACAATTTCTTTATTTTATTTCTCCTTGTATTGCAATGATGTAGACAACCAAGTTTTAGAATAGGTGAAATTGTAACTTTTTAGGAAGATAACTTTCATCAATAAAAGTTTGTAATTTTGATTAGTTGGGATATGTTAAAAAAATTAATTTTTCCTGAGGAGCCTCTTTAAAAAATGGGGTTCATATTATAATTGGGTAAATACGGTTGTTAGGAAACCTATGTCTGTTGAGAGATGGATCAGTATGTTCATTCTAGTTTTTTTTTTACAAATACACTGGTAACAGTGCTGCATGTGATTAACACATCCCGATACATTCTCCAGTCCTACTGTGCAGAAAATTGTGCACTCTTCAAAGTCTCAATGTATATTGTCATACAAAGATCTCACACTAATGTTGGCACATCATTGATTGGTTATGTGTACACTGATAACTTTAAATGTTCCTAAGCCAGAAATTGACTGGATTCAGGCCCAGTGAAGAGAGGTCACACTACCAGATCACTACCAATCTATCACCCATGGAACATTCTTATGAGATGTTGCGAGATCCACAGAAAATAGGGTATTGCTCAACTGTGCATAAACCAGTTATTCTGCAAGAGTAACAGTCTCCAAATTTACAGGGGATCAGTGATAAGCAGCACTTGTTTATCTATTTGGTAGTGTATATGGCCCTGTGAATCTGTCCCTGACAATTCCTGACCTGAACTTTGGGGGATTTGGAATTATTGTAGGAATAAATAAGTTGCCATGAAACTACCATGTAACATAGCACGAGTGCACTGCTGCCACTAGTGGCAGAGCTTATTGCTGAAGCTATTTCTGCACATGTAAACATATTTATTCCTTCAAGAATCCCAAAGTTCAGGGCAGGAATTGTCAGTGACATTCACAGGGCCATATACAGTACCAAATAGATATACAGGTGCTTATCAATCACTGATACGCCCTCTCCCCAGTAACTTCGGAGTGTTACTCTTGCAGAATGACTGGTTCATGCACAGTTGAGCAACACCCCATTTTCTGTAGCACATAATTGCAACGTAATGTCGTACCATGCTGTGGATTGATTATCGAATGTCACAAAGTTACATTGCATGTGCAGTATTTGTTCGTACCTTGTCCTAATGGATGTTGATGCTGCTGTTGCAACAATGAATGCTTACATCAGATGGATCACCAAAACGTGTACGTAACACGAGTAGGCAAAACATCCCAAGGGAAAATATTTTGTGAACTTGGGTGCTTCCAAGTGCTTTTCACTGATTGCCTACAATGACTGAAAAAATTGAAACGAGTGGTGTATTAAATCGGGATATTTATAAAATGCAAGTTAGTAGCGAGTGTGGTGCTTGTTACTAATTATCGTTTCAAATTGTTGAGATATTATTCTTGTATCATATTTTTATTAAAAATGTGATATTAGGTAGTGAGAGATAAAAGAAAACAATTTAAAAATAGAAATAAGGTTCGTTGGTTGATTTGGGGGAAGGGAACAAAGAGCCGGGTCATCAGGATGATCAGACGCAGGTTTGAACCGTCGTCCTGAAAGCAACTCCCGTGTGCTAACCACTGCTACTTGCTTGATAAGAAGAAAATCTTCCAAATGAGTGAATTGTGAATTAAATGGTACAAAGAACATACAATGGATAGAAATTTTCATTGGCAGAGAAAAAAAGAAAGTGTTTGATGGAAATTTGAGGGATTAAAGATATTGGCATGATAATCTTCTGTCTGTGGGTCATCTGTAAATTGGATAGTATCGTTGGTTGTGTAATGTATGTTTTGTGGTGAAGGAATGTGTGATATCTTTTTCAAGTGTGCTGCTACGGTGATAGATTAAATATTTGGAGTTGAGGTATAAAGACAACAAGGTGACGGTGTTGTCATGCTCTGAACCTAATAATAATAATAATAATAATAATGATGATAAAAAATAGAAAGAAACTTCCACATGGGAAAAAAATATATTAAAAACAAAGATTCCAAGACTTACCAAGTGGGAAAGTGCCAGCAGACAGGCACAATGAACAAAACACACACACAGAATTACTAGCTTTCGCAACCGATGGTTGCTTCTTCAGGAAAGAGGGAAAGACGAAAGGTTGTGGGTTTTAAGGGAGAGGGTAAGGAGTCATTCCAATCCCGGGAGCGGAAAGACTTCCCTTAGGGGGGTGGGGGAAAGGACAGGTGTACACACACACACACACACACACACACACACACACACACACTCTCTCTCTCTCTCTCTCTCTCTCTCTCTCTCTCTCTCTCTCTCTCTCTCTCAAGGATAAGGTCAGAGATGTCAGTCGAGGCGGAAGTACAGAGGCAAAGAAGTTGTTGAAAGACAGGTGAGGTATGAGTGGCGGCAACTTGAAATTAGCGGAGGTTGAGGCCTGGCGGATATCGAGAAGAGAGTCCTCATTACCAACAAACACTGCCTGTGTCCATTCATACGAATGGACAGTTTGTTGCTGGTCATTCCCACATAGAAAGCATCACAGTGTAGGCAGGTCAGTTGGTAAATTACGTGGGTGCTTTCACACGTGGCTCTCCCTTTGATCGTGTACACCTTCCGGGTTACAGGACTGAAGTTGGTGGTGGTGGGAGGGTGCATAGGACAGGTTTTACACCGGGTGCGGTTGCAAGGGTAGGAGCCAGAGGGTAGGGAAGGTGGTTTGGGGATTTCAAAGGGATGAACCAAGAGGTTACGAAGGTTAGGTGGACGGCGGAAAGACAACTCTTGGTGGAGTGGGGAGGATTTCATGAAGGATGGATCTCAATTCGGGGCAGGTCTTCAGGAAGTCGTATTCCTGCTGGAGATCCACATTCAGAGTCTGATCCAGTCCCGGGAAGTACCCTGTCACAAGTGGGGCATTTTCGGGGTTCTTCTGTGAGAGGTTGTGGGTTTGAGGGGATGAGGAAGTGGCTCTGGTTATCTGCTTCTGTACCAGGTCGGGAGGGTAGTTGCGGGATGCGAAAGCTGTTTTCAGGTTGTTGGTGTAATGGTCGAGGGATTCAGGACTGGAGCAGATTCGTTTGCCACGAAGGCCTAGGCTGTAGGGAAGGGGCAGTTTGATATGGAATGGGTGGCAGCTGTCATAATGGAGGTACTGTTGCTTGTTGGTGGGTTTGATGTGGATGGATGTGTGAAGCTGGCCATTGGACAGATGGAGGTCAGTGTCAAGGAAAGTGGCATGGGATTTGGAGTAGGACCAGGTGAATCTGATGGAACCAAAGGAGTTGAGGTTGGAGAGGAAATTCTGGAGTCGTTCTTCACTGTGAGTCCAGATCATGAAGATGTCATCAATAAATCTGTACCAAACTTTGGGTTGGCAGGCTTGGGTAACCAAGAAGGCTTCCTCTAAGCGACCCATAAATAGGTTGGCATACGACGGGTCCATCCTGGTACCCATGGCTGTTCCCTTTAATTGTTGGTATGTCTGGCCTTCAAAAGTGAAGAAGTTGTGGGTCAGGATGAAGCTGGCTAAGGTGACGAGGAAAGAGGTTTTAGGTAGGGTGGCAGATGATCGGCGTGAAAGGAAGTGCTCCATTGCAGCGAGGCCCTGGACGTGCGGGATATTTATGTATAAGGAAGTGGCATCAATGGTTACAAAGATGGTTTCCGGGGGTTACAGGCTGGGTACGGATTCCAGGCGTTCGAGAAAGTGGTTGGTGTATTTGATGAAGGATGGGAGACTGCATGTAATGGGTTGAAGGTGTTGATCTACATAGGCAGAGATACGTTCTGTGGGGGCTTGGCAACCAGCTACAATGGGGCGGCGAGGATGTTTGGGTTTGTGAATTTTAGGAAGTAGGTAGAAGGTAGTAGTGCGAGGTGTCGGTAGGGTCAGGAGTTTGATGGAGTCAGGTGAAAGGTTTTGTAGAGGGCCTAAGGTTCTGAGGATTCCTTGAAGCTCCGCCTGGACATCCGGAATGGGATTACCTTGGCAAACTTTGTATGTAGAGTCGTCTGAAAGCTGCCGCAGTCCCTCAGCCACATACTCCCGACGATAAAGTACCACGGTCGTGGAACCCTTTTCAGCCGGAAGAATGATGATGGATCGGTCAGCTTTCAAATCACGGATAGCCTGGGCTTCGGCTGTGGTGATGTTGGGAATAGGATTAAGGTTTTTCAAGAAAGATTGAGAGGCAAGGCAGGAAGTGAGAAATTCCTGGAAGGTTTGGAGAGGGTGATTTTGAGGAAGAGGAGGTGGGTCCCGCTGTGATGGTGGACGGAACTGTTACAGGCAGGGTTCAAGTTGGATAGTGTCTTGGGGAGTTGGATCATTAGGAGTGAGATCAGGATTATTATTATTTTTTTTATTTTTTGCTGTGGTAAGTCTTGGAATCTTTGTTTTTAATAATAATAATAATAATAATAATAATGCATTTATATCCACTGCTGCATGAAGATTCTATAGAGTTTTCCATACATCATTATGATCTAGATGCGTGACAGTTGCTTCCATTGAGTGATCAGCTTTTAAAGTCCAACAAAGTACATTATACTTTGATCTGTCACCCATTCATCTGGCTAATGGTATTTAAGTCTTAAACACTGTTGTATTAGATTATCCATATGTTTTCCCAGGTTTTCTAGTAATTAACACTTGTCTTCATTGCCTGCTGAGCAGTCATCAGTTTCTGAAAGGTTCTGAAATTCCATGTGTCACTGCTATATGTAAGATTTCATAACAGACATGGATTGTTTTTTCTGTTAAAAACACATGAAAAGCTTAACTTTGAAATCCGTATTTAACTTATAAAAATGCTGTAGGTCATGCTTATAAATCTTATTATTTCCCATCCAGTCATTGTCAACTGTCCTAAATACAAAAGCATATCAAATGGTTCTATGGCTTTATTGTTAACTTGTATTTTCTTCTTGATATATTTGGTAAATATTATTTTTGTCTCATTGTAATTGAATTTCAGGCTAATTATAAATATTGCCTTTTTTAAGTTCTATCAAACAGTGGAAACTCCAGGTACAAATATCAACAATCAATGTCCACTCGTTAGTATACGTTTTGGATGTTAACAAATCTTGATTTAGATAAACTTGAAAGTGTGAAACAGCAACAGCTCTATAACAGTTTTTATTATGAACAAATTTATACAACTGCTGCTGCTGCTGCTGCTGCTGATGATGATGATGATGATGATGATGATGATGATGATGATGTCTGATCTAATTTCACTGTCTTTTGAGTGGACTGCCATATTGGAGGAGTGTGCTATCATCTAACACACTTTATGATAACTGCCAATTGGAGATAAATATCTGCTATAGTGTGCTACCCCCTAGGGACAGTAATGTAAACTTGTAGTTGGTGGTATGGCCTAGCTTTGCATGCGTTGAACCATGCACAATGTTCTTCAAATCTGAGTATATTTCCCCTGAGGCAATTACGTCATGCCATCTGTGTATGTGCAGAAGCTCCTTCAAATATCGTAGAACTTATGTTCGTGATCAATATGTCAAGTTTCTCAAGAGTCTCTTGAGCAGCAATAGCATGGTAGATTTAAATGCCATATAATTCAGATTACAGTTTCTATAATATGTCAAAAGTTACAATAATCATGTACTCTCGTGCTCTTCCACAGCAGCTGCCACAGTCAATAATGAAGGAAAAGACAGATTGCTAAGTTGCAGATACGAAAAATTAAAAGCATTTACATACAGTTTTTGATCACAGCCTACATCAGTAAAAGAGAGGCACACACCATTCATACACGTACCAACCTGAAATGCTTTATCTGGTGGTCAAGTGTGTGTGAGGTGTGATTTCTTGTGTGTATGAATGATATGTCTCTTCATCGTCGTCGTCTTCTTCCTCTCTCTCTCTCTCTCTCTCTCTCTCTCTCTCTCTCTCTCAAAATGAAGGGTTCAGTTAAAATTCATTAATACATATTCCTCCTCTGGCTTTGTAGTATTCTTGGATTGCTCAGGGCAGTTTTGCCTTCAACTCTGTATATCAGTTACTATTGAGTGACCAAACTCTCCAGATGTCTTCCTCGTTTCTTATTTTGAATGTCTTTATACAAATTGTGTGGCATTTCTTCGGGCATCTTGTTTCTTCATTCACTTGTTTTCCCCTTGGGTCTTGTAAACCTTTTTTATTATATCATTTTACATTATTGTGAAGAAATTTCTTGGACAGCCTTTTTTAATTCAATGTAGCCTATCAACTTCATATTACCATTTTTGTGAAACTCCCCCCCCCCCCCTTCACTGTAATAGTTACATAGCTCTGTTTCAGATTTAATTTACTTTATTCACAATTACTATACCATTTGCTGACCAATCCCCTCCCTATACGTCTGTTAGGTCTGTAGTTTACGTTTTCTGAGCTACTAGTAGCTCAGTTTGATCTCACATGCAAATTGTACTTTGCATTACTGCATTCTTACCTGTTGAATCTCTTTGTTCTAGTTTTTTACCTAATTTAGTATTTCATCTTGAAAGTCTACGACAACTTGCAATCGTAAAGTGTATAATTTCTGTGCATGATGAAATGTTATCTTATTGTAGAGATGTAGTGGTATTAAAATGTGTAATGGATTCTCAGATAAGTATTATACTGATGTAAACTGTAAATTAAATTTATTAATTTATGCTGACAAGGGGAAGGCCTCAGACACAGCCAACTGATTCAGCTCATGTGTGGCAGATCACATGTGTACCACCTAAAATGAAAGATCCTTAACAATATTTTGTCTCAACACTCCTCTGGTTTTGAGAAAATCACCCATAAAGTTCATGATATGCAGTCAATCAAACCAAAATTGACAGGAGTGATATGTAATCAAAAGTTGAGGATATTTGTGTGTTTCCCATTATTGAAACCAGTAGGAATAAAATTGTTACTACGATAATCAATAAGGGATAATACTAAGGTAAGCAAATAAATTTCTCAAAGATTTGGATTAGTAAGGAATCGAAATTTTAAGTATCGTTGTATAAAAACCATTCAGATTTATACTGGTGTGAATTTGTCGTGAGGGACTGTAGACAGCTGCAATACAGAACTTTATGTGGAGGTTTCAAAATAGCTGTGTGCTTCTGGAAACCCAGCTGGAATTACACAACTGCATGGATTCATGATGTAATTCTTGATCAACTTTCAGCACAAATTTTTCAGACGATTTTATGACATTTGTTAAAAATAATTTCAGAAAAAAAATGTATATTTAAATGTGAACAAAGTCCATATTCCACTAAACATCAAAAGTGATGATGATGATGATGATGATGATGATGATGATGATGATGATGATGTGCAAACATTTCATTCATTAGACGTTCTTGGTGCTGCATGACTATTTGCTCTGTATATTTATGTGACAAGTACCGTCCATGTCTTTCAAAGAAAGTAAGGATATTACAGAGTGGAGACGGAGTCATTGCAAGGCGCTGGGGTTAAAATCTGACTTCTGTACTAATTAAAGCTGGAGAAATTTATTTGCCTACCTTGTTATTATTCCACATGGCTTACTTAGTTAAACTGTGTATTCCTACAAATTTGGATGAGGGAAGAATACAAGTAAGGCAACTGCAATATGTAGTTGTGAATTGAACACAGGCTATCTTCTCCCCAGCCAGACACTTTGGTCATTTCATGAGCATCGCTTTCATTGAACAGCATGGTTACATACATGGAAGTCGTAACTGTTTCTTTCTTCAGTTTCTAAGGAAGTACACGTTTGTTGGTCCCACATATAACGGCGAAAAATGCTCGATTGTCTATCAGTCTCGCCAATTTTTAGTCGATCATGTGTCATGGGCTTGAGACATGGTTTTCTCAAAAATGAACCAGTAGAGTGGAAGGGGGATTGCGCAAAGACATCTTAATCTTTCATTTTAAGTTGTGCCCAAGTGACATCCTAAATATGAGCCAAACTAGTTGGCTGTTACTGTGCTTTCCCCTTCTACATCTATACTCTCGAAACAACTGTGAGGTGCCTGGCAAAGGGTATACTCCACTGTACCAGTTATTAGGGTTCCTGTCCCATTCACATATAGAGTGTGGGTAGAGTGGTAGTTTCAATGCCTCTCTGCATGGAGTAATTATTCTAACCGTGTGAGCAATACATATAGGGTTGTAGTATATTTATAAGGTAATCATCTAAAGCTGGTTCTTGAAACCTTTGTAACAGACTTTCTCAGGATAGTGTATATCTGTCTTCAAGACTCTGCCATTTCAGTTTCTCTGTGACACTCTCCCATGGATTAAACAATCCTGCGACCACATGTGCTGCTCTTATCTAAGTTCAATATCCCCGTTAGTCATATCAGGTATGAATCTCACACACTTGAGCAATATTCTAGGATGAGTTGCACGAGTGATTTGTAAGTGATCTCTTTAGTTGGCTGATTGCACTTCCCTAGTATTCTACAAGAAACCGAAGTCAGACACCCACTTTACCTACAACTGAAACTATGTGATCATTCCATTTCATATCCGTACAAAGTGTTACACTCGGGTATTTGTATGAGTGGGTCGATTTCAACAGTGACTCATTTAGCTATTATAGTCGTACAATACTACAGTTTTTCGTTTTCTGAAGTGCACAATTTTACATTTCTGAACATAGACATCTAGTTGCCAATCTCTGCACCATGTTGAAATCTTGTCAAGGCCTTCTCTCAGATAATACTTCATTAGACATAACTGCATCATCTGCAAAAAGCTTGATTTTACTATTGATATTATCTGCAAGGTCATTATTATATAACATAAACAGCAAGGGTTCCAACACACTTCCCTGGGCCACACCTGAAGTTAGTTCTACGACTGATGATGATTCTCCGTCCAAGACAAGTGACCTGCATAAAGTGAGCCAAACCAGTTGGCTGTGTCTGAGGCCTTCGTCTTGTGAGTGCATATTTCTTATGTGAAGAAGTCGTTTTCTGTGGGAAATTTCTCAGTAAGCTGAAGGTGCTACGACAGTCATGGTAGCAAATTTGAATTACTGTTAGAGTGAGATTCGAAGTAGTTGCTGCAAAGATCTGGTATCTTACATTTGAATATTGCATTTCGCAAAGTACAGAAGAAAATTCATGGTAGACTATTCTCTTGGAATTTTTGATAACATATCTTTTCATGGGGGTGGATAATAGATGTTTACATTAGTAAAGGAAAGACTGAAAAGACTTACATAGTTTGTGAAAAGCTAAGAAAGGTTCCTTTCACTGTTAAAAGCACACAAAGGTAGTACGATTGAATGAAAGCAGGAGAATAACCGTGCTTGGAGGATTGTTGTCTCTGGTGAGCTATCAATACAAGTTGAGGCCTATGATATTAAAATAGTGGTATCAGTTATTTGTGTAAGAGATTAATTTTCTGTTGGAGCTCTTCAAAGATGAGCACATATGGTAGAACTCAGCTAGAAAGTTATTAGTATGGTTTGTGCTTGCATTCCAACCACGAAGCTCCATTCTTCATATCATTGCAACAGTCTTGTTAACTTACTGTAATAGGAAACCACTTATTATGTAGGAAGTGATTTGATCAAATTATGATGTAGGGTCAAAAATGAATGTAATTCAATAGTGCAAACAATTTAGATGGATAGAAGATATATGTTGAAAACTTAAGCCACTATATTGTTTGTAGACTGTTGCGTTTATAATTAGCTGTATAGAGAGGTGTAGTGGTGCTGAAGATTTGATCAATCTAGGTTCTCGGGAGAGAGAAATGGCCACCATATGTGAGAATTGGAGGTTTATTAACTTTTGCCTGTCACATTAAAGCAGAGTTGGCCATTTTGTGCCAAACATCATGAGAGCACGATTTTTGGGTTTGCGTGATACTTCTAAGAAGTACTTGGTACAGTGGGACATTTCATTTAGCATTGCGTTGCAGCACACTTCGGTCAGCATGACACATTGTGGCAGAATAGTGGTGTTCACACTGTAAATCGTAAACTATTTGTCCGAGGTACAAAAGTAGTTAATAGTTCCAGTGGCTGTCTGCACAGAAAGAGGCAGTCTAGCAATTTACCATCGCAAGCCTTTAAAAGTAAATGTGAATTATGTAAAATTAGGATTATAATTCTCATTATCTATTATGTAATGTACAGTTGCATAATCAATGGGTACTGCAAATTTGCCATGGAACACTTATTACAATACCATGTGAAAGAATATAAAGATTTAGTTGATGTTGAAAGAGCAAAAGATTATAACAGTTGGACAGGATTCATTGTTCTGTGCGTCAAGGAGCATTTTGTGCTAAATTTGCAGGCATGGGATCATATTGGGCAAATAAGGAGCAAATTTTCTGATGTTGCACACATTATTCCACTGTCAATTCGAACAATTATCGGTGGAACTGAATTATGAATATGGAGACTTTTTACTGTGAAGTAAATTGGTCAGGTCAAGGGTCATGCTGTTGTTGAATTTATGAAGGAAAAGAGAGAGATTAGGAATGAAAATTAGAACATACAGAATGGATTGAATACCTTGCATTTTAAGTGGACTTGACTGCCCACAATAAGACATTGTATTATGAGAAACAACTTGTTTCTGATTTGATGGGAATGTATCTAAAAACAGTCGCAGTTGTGGAAGGAACGAATTCTGACAAAAAACACCATCAATTTTCCTAAGTTTACTGCCATGTAGAAAACATGATGTTTGAAGAATTTATTGTGGCCCTGAAATAATTATATTGATAGTTCTCTAAACGTTTTGAGAACACTGGCAATGCTACATCATTTGTCGAGACTATTTGCCATTACAGTTGAAAGTACCCGCTGTTCTTGTGCACATGGAACTGATTGATCTACAGTGTAATTCCCGTTTTAGAGACAAATTCATGGAAATTAGAACTCTCCAGGAGGTCTATATTGTTTTCCTCAGGAAGAGTTTCCAGGCCTCCATAATAACATGGTGGCAATTCTTCTAGAAAACCTGGAATTCTCAGAGAATTACATTCTGCTTGGAAAAATCAGAGAAATCTCAGGGAATTTCATGAAAACTCAAGATATTCTGTGTTTTTGACCTAGCATTGAAATTGAATTTTATTGAGTTTTACAAATAACAGATTTTGAAATACTCAAAGTGTGTTAATTATATGAATATTATTCCATATAAATTATTGATGTTTAAAAACTGCTGTCAAATTACTATTTATGGCTGGCATATTGCTGAACTGAGAGGAAAAGAAAAGGCCACTGTTTTGGTATGCTGCCCTTCATCTCCACTCTCACCATTAATTTATCAGGAGCTTCTTGACATCATTTTCTTCCTCATTCCTGGAATTCTCTTTTTTGTCTTCTTCTTTTCTTCCAAGATTGAGTAACCAACTTGAATACGGTTGGAAATGTGATAAAGTATTTCAGTCAACTTACAGTGTGGAAATCCTTTTTCAATTACTTAGCAACCTGAGTGCAAAAATGTGTGAAATTGTGGGCACCCTGCCATATGCAGGCAGCTTCTACCATATAAAACTTACATTATGTCTTTAGTGCCCGAAAATAATTAAATACCGAAAAATCCAGGATGGAATGCAACAATATTACGAGAAGGAAAGTTGCTACTCACAATATAGAGTGGAGATGCTGAGTCGCAGATAGGCGCAACAAAAAGACTTTCACAATTACAGCTTTCAGCCATTAAGGCCTTCCAACACACACACACACACACACACACACACACACACAAAACTGCAGTCTCAGGCAATTGGACCCCCCCCCCCCCCCCCCCTCTCTCTCTCTCTCTCTCTCTCTCTCTCTCTCTCTCTCTCTCTCTCTCTGTGTGTGTGTGTGTGTGTGTGTGTGTGTGTGTGTGTGTGTGTGTGTGTGTGTGTGTGTGTGTGTGTCGTCGAGAAAGGTCCCGAAAGCTATAGTTGTGAGAGTCTTTTTATTGTGACTATCTGCAAATCAGCATCTCCACAGTATGGTAAGTAGCAACTTTCCTTCTCATAATATTGTTAAATACTAAAAATTTGTTTTAGATGTGATTTATGCCATTTAGACGTGTAATATAGCTTGTATGTAGTGCAAGTACATTACCATTTAAATTTGGTGCTTTCGCAGATTCCCCTTCACACAAACGGTGTGGCGGTAGGGGAAACATTAAACCAGAAAAGACAGCCAGTGACATGCAAGCAAGAGCACAGCCCACATTCTGAATTCTTGGCCTCCCTGTTATTAAAGTACTGAATAGTACAGTAAATACATAGCTTTCTGAGGTTCATTTGTAATGAATGACTGATCATTCGAATGGTAGGCATTTATTGTCTCAGAGGAACATGTTGTCTATGAATGAATGTAAAACAGGATCTACTACAGATTATAAATATGTGCTTCCTCTACGCTTTCTGAAGACCTTGGTTCCATTTGTAGAATACTGAACTTGAACATGTATTTTACTTTCCTGGGAAGTCAAATCCAAGCTGTTATCAAATCAATGGTTGATTTAAACACCACACTGCTTTATTAGGCCTGGATGTATCAGAGGTGGTGCATCGTCGTCCTCTGACCGTTGAACTTACGTATGCAGCCAGTTTTAGCTGGGACCTACAGTTTAATCCAGACCCCCAAATACAGTGAAACTTGACATTTTTCACATTAATAAATATTTCCACTGGCAAAAGAAGCAAAATGCTGACTAAAATTATTGTACAATAATTGGGAATCAAACCTGAGACATTTGGTCTGTAGTGTGGTACTTTAGCATTGAGTCGCCAAGCCTTCTGATGTTTAGATCCGATAATGAAAATGAAGGTTTAGGGATATAAAGTCAGAATGTAACACAAGCTACTGTGCTGACTACTAACTGCATTTACGGTGATAATCATTTCCTTCACTGTTTATGTGTAAAACGGTTGGAAAGAGCAATTTACTTACTATATAGCTTGTTCATTGGAAAGAGCCACTATGTCTTCAGTTAGAATTTTTAGCCACTGGTTTTCTTCTAATAGGTGTTTCATATGTAAGTATACAGGTGCTTGCGAAGGTAAATAATAAACGAAACGTCATTTAAGAATGAAAGCTTATTTTAATAGGAGACAGTTTTTGATTCCAGATTTCACATAATCAGATAATTAATGGAAGTGGCAAGTAAGGTTTGTTTTCAACATGTTTGTGAGTATTTGGTTAATGCAATGGCATTATATTCTTAATTATTTTCTGTTCATCACTTGTCATCATCTTTTGGAAATTTTATTTTGTTTTCTTTGTATTTTTGATCTATCTAGTAGTTATCAACAGTATGGAACTGTCATTACTTATATTTAGATGTACTGTTTAGTTACTTGCAGCCCTAAGCATATCACCATGCTGTTCTTGGATATATTTTCAGTTTAGAATTTGATTTCAATTGTATTTAGTTCTTATCCAAGTATTATGTGTGAATTTCTGTTGAGTGATGCAGTAAATTTGTAGTGTTAACTAATATAAGGCTTTTTATTAAAATTTATTGTGAGTTGCTCATACTATGTAGTGTACTAGTGTCATTGAGTAGGTCAGCAGCATGCAGAGTGGAATTTCTGTGGCACAATCTAAAGTAATTCTTGGGCATGTCAGACATACTGTGATACTCTAGTAACTCTTTTTTTTCTGTTTGTGGCTAGTACTGATCTGTGCTGTGTGAGCCTAAAATACCTCACCCACTGCAAGTTTAAGAAATATGCTCCAGATAATGTGATTGAATTTGAAGCTTTGTCGTAACTTCTACTCAGTTTCAGCCCGTCTTGGGGATGTCGCCACGAACACTGAAGTGTACTTCCCCCAATTATTCCAGTGATTGAGGCTATCCATCTTCAACATTTTAGCTAGCTTCAAAAAGGAACCAAGGATGGCCCACACTCACACCCTGCAGCTGTCAGTACTCTGGGCACACCAAATGTACTATGAACTTCCTGCTTGACCAGTCTATTTTCCTGAGTGTCTACAACATTTGTCTAACATTCAGGCTCCCAATAACAAGCAGCCTTTCCTGTGTGTAAATTTGGATCTTGCAAGAAGATTGACTCCAGTACCAAAACAAGTGATTAGTGTGTACTTAGTTACACATAACCTTTCATATTTGTTGTTAAATTGTCATATGGGATGACTGTGCAGACAGTAGTCCCACTTGCCTTCCACCAAGAGATCTTTCATCCTGTTAGTGTCTGCTGTTCATTTTCATGTGACGACAAATTGTCAAGGTGAAGGGTGTTGGAAACTGCTGTTGTGGCAGTAATCTCTTAACAATAGTGGGGGCACAAAAAGTTCCATAGAGTTCTTACAGAGTAGATCAAGGAAGCGTACCTATGAAGATAGTTCTGTGGGTTATGCCAGGTAATCTAATTATTTCAGTGCTATAATTATTAACTTTTCATCCTAAGGTGAAATACACCAGGTAATGTAATTATTGCAGTGCTTATAATTATTCATTTTTCATCCAAAGACCAAATGGGAGGAAAAATTTGTAGTATTGCATAATGAAGATTACATATTATGCACTTTAGTTACTTGAAAAATTACATATTGATTCTGCCAGACCCAAGCTGAAACCTGCTTTCTGACAGCTGTGACATCCACATAAATAAAAGGGAAAATAAAGTAAAGAAAAAAGATATCAGGCATGCCTTGTGCACGTTTACACCCTTTCCTAAGATAACATACTTCACCATACACACAAGATGAAAAAGGTGTTTCTGAAGGACAGGAAGTCACAGGGATCGATGTACCCCTACTGACCTATTGGACCACAGCCAGAACAACTACTTCGTAAAAAATTAAATTAGTGCGCTGGGACCAGTTGAACAGCCAAATTAGTGAAGGGGAGGTGGATGTGTTAAATGGTAAACTTGGATAAGAGACACTAAAAAAAGATGGATGCATTTTTCCATCTCAAAAGTAAAACAGATCAAAAGGAGAGATGATATGTAGTAGCAAGGATTTCACAGGGCAGTAGGGTTTTCTTCTATGAAAGAAACAGCTGCTAACATCCAGTCTTACTATACATTAATATCATGTTTTGATAACATGTTGCATGTCTTCATAATATTGAAAAGGATAACACTTCCTAATGTTATGCAAAATTATATTTATTTGGTGACGAACTGGTTTTTGGCTTCTCAGGCCATCTTTAGGGGACAACTGTCGCAAATACAGATTGAAGTATTTGTAACGAAAACTTAATTTAACAAGGGGGAAAATGGAAATTGAGTATGACCACTTAATACTAGGCTGGCATTCTGTGTCATGTTTGTTGGTGCACAGTAGGGTCATCTTTCTGCTTTTTTTAACAGGATATAAAACTTCACATTCTACATTATCTGCATCGTTTCCTGCTAAATCAAAGGTTGAATCAGTTCCTCATGCCAGCTTCTCTCATGCCTCATGATCACACTTCAGCATTTTTAAATCAACCTGAGTGAGTTTACTCTATGCCCTCTGTCACTTGTTAGTAGCTACACTATTTGTCTAATTTGCTATGTGCCTTATACATTCAGGTGATGTATGAGAGAAGTTATTAACAGCTTGTCTGATTTGCTATGGGTCTTATATATTCAGGTGATATGTGAGAGAAGTGGAGTTTTATTTGCCTAGAAAACGCATTACATATTCCCTTTGAGATTTAGGACATATTTTAAGTGCTTGTCGGCCAGTGGCCTTGTCACTTTGGCATCACCGGTTTCCATCAGATCACTGAAGCTAAGTGCTGCTTCATAATTTTTTAGGTACTTTGCTAGGGGTTCTGTTTCATTCTGTGTGATTCATGCAACAGGCTTTTTTTTCATTATAAACAATAACAGTCGTTACTCTAAATGGTAGCAGCTGCAGTTTTTATGCAAATTTTGTGTTTTATAAGCATGTACCAAACTAGAAATATGAACATGAACTGATTTTTTGTTAATTCTGTGAGTTACTCCAAAGTATAGGAAAGTCCAATAACAGAACTGCTCAGCATAACAGCTGTTCTCATGAAAAGTGTAGTTTCTCCTTCAAGTAAGTCATTTAATATTTGCTATGAGTGTATATGTTTTTTGTATTGACAGTGCAAACAGTCCATTAGTAAGTGGAGCGAGGATTGTAAAAGAAGAGAGAAATAATTCAGAGTTAAGGCAACTCCACTTGGCGAGAAGAGTAATATTGGATGTTGCTCACAATAGCTACTAGAAGGGAATCATTTATGAATAGCAATGAACTTACTGCAGATGGTGACATGGGTTCCTTAAATCTCGGAATGTGTTTCCCAGGATACTTTCCAATCATTCCAACTGCATTAGTGTTGTCTTTAATGACATCAGTGGCAAACAAAAACAATCTCCAAATTATGTGTTTTTTTTACTGTATATATTGTTCCAAATTCTTTCCTTTTTAATTTACGGATATTTCTCCATGCCTCCTCCCATTGGTAAACAGGTAAGGCATACATTAAAACAGACTTACCTTAAAATATTTCTGCTGTACTATGAACTGTGGTGTGTACCACCTCCTTTGTTTGATTAACTGTTCAGACATCCAATTATTGGTTTAATGGATGCAGAACATGGCATTTTTACACACAACAATGTCAGAGTGAGTGATGAAAGCTCAAACAAATTCTAGGATTGAATTACAGATGTTTTGACTTTTATGGTGGCCTCCAAATCAGTTTTACCTACTTCGGTATTTATTTCGTCTCCCATCTAAGGCTTACCTATTTCAAATCGAGATTTTTGTCTTTTTTACGTGTAAATATTCCAGGATTCTGACCTATGGTGCATAGTTGGTCCAGATGCTTGGAGATATTTTGTACAGCCCATAACACATCATCATATATTTTTAAAATTTGTAATAGATGTCTGTAGCTGTGGACTAAAGTTAATAATTGTGTTTGAACCCTGTAGGCTGAATGAATAAATGTGAACTCTGTTGTCATTTCTTACTGACTAGTGAGAAGTGCATGAATAAATGAACTGTACGGTGGTGGGATGGCTTTCCATCTTTAGTCAATTATTTCAGTTTTCATACCTCAGTCAGTTGCAGTCCCTTACTGCTGAGTGTAAAAGTAATATTCCAGAAGTAAAGGTTTATTTTAAATCTTAACTATAGAAGATCTGATACAGAAGAGCCCAGTTACATTTCAGAGGTATAGATACCTGTCGCTATTCTTATGCTGAGCTTTGTGGTCATTATAGCTATATGAGGGAATATTTCCAAGTTTGGTTTTGGAATGTGAAATAACTGTTAGCTAAAATTGGTTTCATAAAGATATTATTTGATAGTTTAGTATTCTGGAGGGCAGCAGAGAACAAAATCTGTTTAGATTCTCAACACACTTGCAGGATATTGTTAGAGGATAATGTGGCAAATCCAAAATCTTCCCCATACACCTTCTGAACTGATACAGTGTTTGCACAGCTTCAAGTTACACTGAAAGGGAGAAAGAGAAGTCAGGTTAAAATTGAAAGCAGGTTAATTATAATTTAAGTAAATCATTGTCAATTAGTGTTCTACGGTTAAGTGTTTTCAGGATTTACAGTTATGCAGGATCCACAAAGATACCCTTCCTTTGTGTCATACAGTTGTGACAAATGAGTGGAACTGATTTCCTGTATTCCCACATACATTTGCCCTTATTGCATTTTTATGTTGTTTCCTCTGTTCTGTTTGTGTAGAAAACATTTGGGTTACCTTATTTTTTTAAATGTAATTCTTAAAAATTTATTTATTCTAGACCATCCTGGAAACTGTCTTTGATTAGCAGACCCAGCAAAGTAGTTTCAGTAACAAGTATTTAAAAGAAAGTCAGAAATTGTGATTTTCCTTTTTGTGAGCAATAAAATACTTTTTAAAAAATCAAATTTGTCATTTCATTGTTTTTCGGGCACTTTTGTCCAAACTCCAAAATATAACTGTTCTGGGAGCAGATTGGTGATAAATTCATCCCAATAACCGAGACCGATGTTTGTGCTAATATTTATTATTGAAGCCGATAACTTTAAGCGTTCTGTAAATACACACCCGATAGTTCATTTACAACAGTGTAATGAGCAATTGGAAGATATTCCAGGATTTTGTAGATATATTGTGAAGCGACGTTGGTTATCGCGCATTGACAAGCCGGTGAGTGTTTTTTTTTCCGATAATCTGTTTATGCTGTGCAGCAAATGGCTGTTTCATTGAACAGTATGTCAATTTTCTGGTTTTGTGCGTGGTAGCATCACTCGCCACTATAAGACTTCATAGCAGTTGATTTGTCACTGGACTTTCTTGGGTCTTAAGGAAAGGCAAAAAATTAACAAATTGTTACTTTTAAACCAGGAATGTGATACATAATCGTTGAATTGATGTGTGAAATATTACTACGTTCGTATCCGGTTCGAAGTCTTATATTTGAAAGATAGATTTATTCAGTCATGTTTAAAGAATATATCGTACTTGTCAAAATATAATCGAATTAACTGCATCATTGCACAGTTTGTACTGAAAAATTAATTCTGAAGACTTTAGTGGAGTTAAATATTGAAACGACTAGAGACGTGTTAGTTCCGGAGTCATCGGCAGCCATTTTATGTTGGATATGTTCGTCGTTTAGTTGCGAGTTGAGGTCAGGAAGATGGTTAAGTCTGAGGTGAGTACCGGGTTTGTTGTATAATTTACAAATGGAAAACGAAATTTGCAATGTTTTGTTAGTCGAAATGTAGTTGCAGAAAAAATTCACAAATTGTGCAATCCCATGTTCGCGAACATTTAACCTTCAGCTGTGTTCTTCAGACGCTTCTCGAAAGAAGGAATTGTTATCGATTAATGAAAAATCCTTTTTTGTTTAAGTAATTACTTTCACAATTGCATGTAACGAACTTAAATTTTTATTTTTGCTCATAATGTTGTGCTGAAACTTTTGAAAGTTATATATAACGATTTTTTATTGCGGAAAAGCAAAAAATATCTCAAATTTAACTTTTTACGTATTTATAGCCCTCTTCTTGGAAGTGTGCTTATGGTTTTTATTTAACTTGCAGGACAACAGAAGCGAACCTGAACATGTTCGGAAATTATTCATCGGTGGGTTGGATTATAGAACCACCGACGATTCGTTGAAAAAACATTTTGAACAATGGGGGGAAATTGTGGATGTGGTTGTCATGAAAGATCCTCAGACCAGGAGGTATGTCGCTGCACAAATTTTCTTTTCGTATCGGATTGCTTTGGAAGTCCAAATACAATAATAAGTCCTTATAAACGATTTAACTGTTCTACACTTAAAGTCGGTAGTAACCTATTTATTTAATGAGCGTACAGTAATTGACAAAAAAACTCTAGAACTTCGAAAATTTACAGGTCAAGAGGTTTTGGCTTTATTACATATTCTCGGGCGCACATGGTTGATGATGCACAGGCGGCTAGGCCACACAAGGTAGACGGACGAGTGGTTGAACCTAAACGCGCCGTGCCCCGTACGGAAATTGGCAGACCAGAAGCGGGCATGACAGTGAAGAAGCTTTTTGTGGGAGGCATAAAAGAGGAAATGGAAGAGGAAGACTTGAAAGATTATTTCTCTACGTTTGGATCTGTTACATCTGTTGCTATTGTTGTTGATAAAGATACACGTAAAAAAAGGGGGTTTGCATTTGTGGAATTTGATGACTATGACCCAGTTGACAAAATATGTTGTAAGTAGTCTTAAGATTTTGTGTTGATTTTCACTGTACCATAAATTACTTGCAGTATCGTGTAATGTATGAACAGTAATCTTAGACAAGAGTTTCACTTTTCAGTGTCACGGAATCACCAGATTCGAGGTAAACACATTGATGTGAAAAAGGCATTGAGCCGTGCAGAGATGGCTGCAATGGGAGGTCCAGGTGGAATGGGTCGTGGTGGAAAAGGTGGTTTGGGTGGCAGAAGTGGTGGTATGGGAGGTGGAATGGGTGGAGGTTGGGGAGGGAGAGATGGAGATTGGGCTGATGATGGCTTTGGTGGCGGTGGTGGAGGACGATGGGGAGGTATGTAATCTTAGTAGTTTATAAATTGATTGTGTTGCAGTTCAGCAGACAATCTGCATATATTTGTTGTATGTGAATGATAATAATGTTAATGTACTAATGAACAGGTTTGTATAGAACCCTTATTTTATAATAAAAGAGTGCATAAAGCAGTCAGTGAAAGTAGATGTTGAAAAAGATGTTCTGCTTGCAAGTATGTAGTTGCCCTAATTTTGCACTTGCTCAGAATTGAAATGCCATTAAATTTAAATTTGATTGTGCTCTACTTCGGAATCTTTATGATGTGTAGTCAGAAGTATAGTTTAAGTTGCACCATATTTAATAATTTTTCTTGTTAAACAACAAAGATGCATTATTAAATAAGAAAAGTTATATTACATAATTTGCTAATCTTGGATTGATCTTTTGATGCCTGTAATGTATTTATATTGTACATCATTTAGAAAAATTCTAGGGGCTTAACTATTTTTGCTCATAATTGGAACATGTGTAGCACTTGGTTTCATTTTTTGGGTGCTCATTCTGTTTTATTATTTTCATTTAGTTACATAATTTAAAAAAGAGTTAAATTCTGTCTTTGTCTGCAGGTGATGATATGTGGGACCAGCCCAGAGGCGGCGGTGGAAGTTGGGGAAGTGGCAGTGGGTATGGTGGAGGGGGTGGTGGTGGAAATTGGGGGGATGGTGATAGATTTGGTGGTGGCTATCAGCAAGGTTATGGAGGTGGTCCTATGAGAGGAGGTGGTGGTTATGGTGGGGGTGGTGGGGGTTATGGTGGGGGTGCTGGTAGCGGCAGTGGCAGACCTGGTCCATATTCCAGTGAACGTTACCGTGAGTATCAACAGATGGTTCAGTTTGACTGTCACTAAGATTTTAGTTTTATTTGAATTACAAGACTATTCTGAATATAGTGGCCCAATGTTAAACCTGTGTGACTTGGTTACTAGTTTGGCATAAACATTTGGTTCTCATTAATTAATTCTCGTAGTAAAACTAGATGTAATCTTGGTGTTCTAGGTGGAGGGGGATATGGTTCCGGTGGTAGTGGTTATGGTGGTGGATCAAGACGCTATTAACTACCATTCCCCATTTGACACACACACACACACAGGAGTACATATCAGGTATGTATGTTGGTTTTTGGAGATGCTGATACATGTTGGTTCTTTGGATGGGTGTCACTGTGAACAAAAACAGGTGTTCAGCAGTGGGAGACAGGTTTCTAGACATATCACTCTGCACCCTATTCCATGTCATCTTACTTGAAGGTACCTGCTTTGTTATTGTAGTGGTTTCTAGCTCTCGTTCCCTGTAAAATTGTAGCACAGTCTTTGTGTTTTTCAGTAAGTGTGTTTTTGATGTTTTTTTACTTAGGCAAGTGTGGCAGATTACAAAAAATCCATTCTTTGTAATTCTGTTGCAGCCAGTTTTTTTTTTATTATTATTATTATTTTATTTTTAAACACTAGGTTCTGTTTTTGGACTTCATCTCACTTCCTCCGCCGCACTCTCCTTTCTCCACCAAACCCTTAAATATTTGATAAATAGAGACTGTCTTAATTATCTGTGATGTGGTCTGCAGTAAACATAGGTTTCCCAAGTGATGAAACATCTGGTCCAAGTAGCAGAGTACAGACACTTTTTAAGACGCGGTCACTCATTTCCATCTTGAGCGTCTCAATAAAGTAAATTGGAAAATATGATAACTGAATGTGGCTGTTGATTGAGCAGGTGCAATGAGGTATGCTCCACTGAATTTTGAGTGGTTGCAAATTTCCCTTAAATCAGGTGCCTTAGTTACAGTTATTTAATTAATGGAACATATTTACATCGAACAGCAACATTTGTTTTTTAATGGCATAATTTTGTGTCTCATTAACTGTTTCAGTGTAGTCAGGTGTTCGCTTGTGCTTGTGAAGTCAAGTGTTTGGGTGATTGCCATAGTAGTTAATTTGTTTGGGTGCCTGAACTGAAGATTGAATGGTTAATACCACAAGATATTATTATTTGGTTTCTTATTGATTATTCGGATATCTGCTTCAATTAGTTGATATTTCTATGTGCAATATTGAGGTTGCATAGGTTAGTTTAGTGCCCAGTTTGTTAAATTCTAAGTATAAGTTTTGAACTAACACTTTTTGCATTTATTCAGGTTCTGCATAGGGCTAGCAGAGAGAGAGAGAGACAGACAGACAGACAGAGACTGGGGTGTACAGTCATTCAGGCTAGCAGTAACGGGCAGACAGGCCGTCAAAGAGCAGGGACATGTACTCACAGGACTTCAGTGCAGTTCTACGTAGTTAGCGGAAAGCCAGTATTGGAGAATTCAGGTTACTTCGTGCCAGTTTTATTTATACAGCTAGTCCTATCTGTGATAGTAATTTTAAGTATCTTTTTTCCCTTGTACAAGAAAGTTAATGCTATTCATCAAAATATATACTGTTAGACATTTCAGAAGCAATTGCTTTCCATCGTATTTCCGTTAAGTGACCATTGATTGTTGGTGTAGTTAGGTGATTGAAGTAAATGTAGTAGTTTCTTGATAAGCCAAAGCGAGAGAGAGATAGAGCAATAGTAACAGTTGTTTTCAGTTTACTGTTTCAGAATAAGTTAGAGATTATAGATTCCCCCTGTTAATGTAAAATAATGACCATGGTGGTTTTATTTACATATGCATTAGGAGTAAGAAGTAACAGGCTGAATTCTGTAATATGTCAAGTCAGCAGCTGGATGCAAAATATTATGGGATTTTCTGCAGAGTATTTTGCAGAAGGCTATTTTGTAGGATCCTGTAAGCGGTTGGATATGTTGGGGGGGCAACTTTGTAGAATAAGTTCAACCAGGACAACATAATTAAATTATTTTGTTGTGAATTACCTGATTTAATTGATTTTTTTTGTGCACCTTTTCCCTTTTCCTGTTCATGCTAATTACCTCACATTTTGATCTTTTGAAGATTGTCATGTGAGCTACAGCTACTCACCCTACCTGTTTAAATATTTAAAGTTCAATTTGTGTGACTCAGAATTAATTGAGGTTTGCTTTAATATGAATTTGACAATTTAGTTTGTAAGTGTTAATTATGTATAGAGGAATCATTCCAAATTTTTGTTGTGAAAATAAAAAAGAAATTGAAATCATGTTTTTGTTGTTAATTTTTCACTTTTTACCTTCTACTCCTTCAATTTGTGGACAAAATGTGAATTACTTTCATTAGCAATTCATCATAGGTAAGACTTTTGTTATCTATTTAGAATGCGTGCAGCTCTTTGTGCATTACGTTAAAAGTATGAGGTGGCTACAAAAAGTGTTGAGATTTGCAGCAATAATTCAATTCGGTATGCCCCAGCATTGTTCTCCTCTACTACTCATCCCAGTGCCTAATTAACTAGTCTTGGATCGTTTAGCAGATATCCCACTAACTTGGTGCTTCTTCTTGTCATGGTTTATAGAGGTTTATAGAATTCTGTACTCACCTGTCCTATAGTCTATTTAATTTGGGACACCATTCAATTGTACCATATTTCAGTATCTTCTGGTTTCTTCAGTTTTGGATCTAGATTTCCATGTCAGGATATACCAATACATCATTCTCATTGAAGAGTACACTTAACTCCTGTGTCATTTTACTTCAGATTTCTTTTTCTCCAGTCAGTCTTGGTTCTTAGATTTTAGAATTGTCTCTTCAGAGTTCTTAATTTTGACATTAAGGATGTCATTATTCTCTTCTTTACAATCAGTGTAAACATCTGTATTACATTGAAAGCAGCTGTTATAACTTGCAACACTGGATGTGTTGAGATTACACATTTCTGTCCAGCAATTCTTTGTCATGATAAATTATTACGCAAAGTGGTGATAGTATCTTAGGAACTGAAGTTCTGTGAAGTTAAAACATAAAAAAATTACAGAATTATTTAAATGCCAGTAGATACAAACTTGATGGCAAGGTACAGTAATAGCTGCTGCATTGTTGAGTTACACAATAAGGAAGACTGCAGATGAAAGGAAGAGCTTTCAAAATGGTTATGCTCCTGAAAGTATTTGGGCTCAGTGTATCTTTTGTAAATAAAGTACACAGGACATTTGCAAATACGGATTACCTCAAACCAGAAAGTTTATTAAAATGATATCATTAATGTTACTTGATTGAACAGTCACTTTTTGCAGAATTATTCAGTTTCATATTTGTAAATTGGTTATACCTTGTTTAAGTTTACTTACTTGGCTTTACAAAACAATCAGTGCTGCCTGTCTTGTTTATGAAACACTAGTAGATACTTTTAGAGAGTTTGCAGTCCTATATATAACTTTATAAGTACAGTTGTCACCTTTAAATATTTAAAAGTCAAAAGGGACTAGGCCTAACTAAAATATTCTCAAATACAGTCCCCTTTTTGTGATACACATTTGACTCCATTACAGTAGCTGTGTTGATTTTTTTTTTTTTTCCACTTTAGACTGTATATATTCTTTAGGAATAAAAGGTAAATATTCCTCGTATAGTTAGTATTGAAAATGCCACATGCACACTGCATCAGTGACATTATCCCAGCTGTGGGTCCTGACGTTAATGCAAGCATCACCATTAATAGCTTCAAGGAAGGACATTGAATAAATTCTTAGCAACAAGAACATCTGGATTGCATCATTATAGAGCATGCTTAAGTATTCTGCATATATCTACAGGGTGGTCCACTGATCGTGACTGGGCCTAATATCTCTCAAAATAAGCATCAAACGGAACAACTACAAGGAATGAAACTTGTCTAGCTCGAAGGGGAAAACCAGATGGCGCTGTGGTTGGCCCGCTAGATGGCGCTGCATTTTTTAAAAAATAGGAACCCCCATTTTTATTACATATTCGTGTAGTATGTAAAAAAATATGACTGTTTTAGTTGGACACTTTTTTTCGCTTTGTGATAGATGATGCTGTAATAGTCACAAACATGTGGCTCACAATTTTAGATGAACAGTTGGTAACAGGTAGGTTTTTTAAATTGAAATACAGAACATAGGTACGTTAGAACATTTTATTTCGGTTGTTCCAATGTGATACATGTACCTTTGTGAACTTATCATTTCTGAGAGCTCATGCTGTAACAGGGTGATTACTTGTGAATACCACATTAATGCAATACATGCTTAAAATGATGTCCGTCAACCGCAATGCATTTGGCAATATGTGTAACAACATTCCTCTCAACAGTGAGTAGTTCACCTTCCATAATGTTCGCACATGCATTGACAATACACTGACGCATGTTGTCGGTGGATCACGATAGAGAGAGAGAGAGAGAGAATACAATGGTTGGAACTTTAATAGTGCCAACTATTTATTTGCTGCTCTTATAAAATAGATAAAAGTTTTACTGACCTTCAAAGTAGTCACCAGCATTGCGTGCAACCCATTGCCAGCAATGTGGAAGTCTTAAGGATACTCTTAGCAGTGCCAGTTGTGTTGACAGTTCGAGCGGCGTGGTCCATTGCCCGACGAATTTGTAGCCATTCTGAAGCGAATTCCATGAAGTGTTTCCTTCCATTTAGAAATCAATTTGAGCTCGCGAAAGACGGAAGTGCAGTAGGTGTATAGCACTTAGCAGTCAAACAAATCAGTAACAGCTTGCATTCTACATGCTTGAGCGTTGTCCTGCAAAATGATGGTCAGGTCCTGCAGAAAATGTCATCACTTCTGTCTCCGTACTGCTCATTTTCAGAACACAATGTTCAACCAGCTTAGAGACTGCAGAAAGTGTCATCACTTCTGTGTCTACTGTTCATTTTCAGAACACAACGTTTGACCAGCTTGTCTCTGTACTGTTCATTTTTGGAACACAACGTTCGACCAGCTTAGAGACAGAAGCGATGACACTTTCTGCACGACCTGACCATCATTTTGCAGGACAGTGTCCAAACACGTACAGTGCAAGCTGTTACTGAGTTGTTTTACTGATAGGGCTGCTAAGTGCTATACCACCTGCTGCACTCCCCTGACTTAAGCCCTCGTGATCAACTCGATTTCTAAACTGAAGGAAACACTTCACGGCATTCGCTTTAGAACTGCTACAAATTTGTTGGGTAATAGACCGTGCTGCTAGAACTGTCAACACAACTGGCACTGCTAAGAGTATCCTACAACTTCCACATGGCTGGCAGCGGGTTATACACAATGCTGGTGACTACTTTGAAGGTCAGTAAAAGTTTGAAACACGTATCTATTTTGTACAAGCTGTAAATAAATAGTTGCCACTATTAAAGTTCCAAACCTCATACAGGACCTGTCACAAACAGCAACCAAAATCGCCATCATGTGCATCTGTACTTAAGCCATTGTGCACTGCGAAAGGAATTATCACAGTTCATCACATTTGCCAGTTCTCAAGCACACTGACATGAATCATTGCAGATTAATACGTTTAAACGATCTCCACCAAAACCTCAAAGTCTTCCTGAATGTGGAGATTTACTAATTTCAGAATGATCCACTTTAAAATGAGAAAATCATTTTCTCACTGTGCTGTGTCCAGCAGAATAATCCCCATCATGACGCAAATGTTCCTGGCTACCTCAGTTGCTGCAACTGCTCTGTTGAACTTAAACAGAAGAATATGTCAGAAATGTTCCAATTTCTCCACTTGACAATCCATTGTCTAGTGTCCACATTCTCTATTCCAAATGACAGTACTATGTAAACTCAAATAGCAAAAGTGAACTACAAATAAAAAATGATAGTCGATAAGTAAACCATAGCAACCGGGATACCAACATGCAAAACGAAAACACTACTAATTTATGCACCAATCTAATATTTGGGAATATCTAGGGCTGATGGAGGAAATTCTTGAGCCATTCAAGGACTGAATGATGATGGATGCCAATGAGAACTTCTGACTTTTCTGGAAGCAAGCAGACCAGTTCCTCAAAACGTGAATAACACATTAATAGTTGTACTTCATCAGAAAGGAATGGACAAGACATAAAACTATAGACCTGTCGGCTACCTTTACAAAATGTGCAATGTAGTCAGCACAGTCTGGCAAGGAGATTCTGTTATACTGAAATTATCATTAGCAGCCATTTAGGAATTTTTTAGATCCTTAAACTGGGAAAATTTAGATGGAATACATGTGTGTGAACACATTCAAATGACATGTTTCCTTATGACATTGTTCTGCCCACATAGGCATCTGTCTTCTTCACCTGCTTGCAAGGGTTTGCGTCATTGGTACATGGGAAAGCTACAGTAAGTGAAATGTCTTCGTGAATTTGAACATGAATGTATATTGAAACCAAAATAAATTGATTTTCCTCCTGTCACACAATTAAGGCACGTTTCCACAACCATGTAAACTTCTGTAAGTAGCCTGCATAAGCTATTTGAGTTCTTTCATGTGGTAATTCACCCAGCAAGTAGACTTCCACAAGTTTTAATAAACTTGAAGAACTAGCTACTACAAGTTATCGGGAGCAAGTTTCTTTCATTTTGCTGCAGGTACTTAGTGAACTTGGCATTTGCTAGGGAATTTTTCTCAAACTTGCAGAAGTTTTTTGTGTTCTCAGTACTGGTATGAAAATGTCAGTGTCTTAAAGGAGAATGGCACAGACATATTGACCAAAACAAATGTTACGTTGGAGCTCTGTAATATGTATGATTTGTTGCCATGAAGAAAGTGCAAAATGATTATACTGATTACTTTTTTCCACCAAAAAGGAGAGGTTTGTCCGAATTTTTGTGCCCTGTTTTCAAATATTTTATTTTACAATAAAGAGAGAAGTTTGAAACTAGCATACAACTATCTGTCAGTTTTTAATATGAGAGAAGTAGATATTTTATGAGGATTGGTCAACAAAGACTTGCAGTTATTTATACTTGTAGCTTCCATGATAAGTTTCCTATCTATCTGTGCCATGAATATGTGAAAAGAGCAGGTTTTCGTATGTAATGGCCAGTCAGGGCAGTACTCTTGTATCGGTAGGTTGGTAGTAATGCTCTATTTCATCGTCGTCATTTGCATTTTGCCTACCAGGTGGTGGAGGCTATGTGAGAGGAGCACTACAGCAAAATAAAATTCTATGTTTAATTTAAACTGTACAGCCATTGAAACTTAACGAAAAGCTGCAGCAAATATATGGTGAAGATGCACTACTGCATGCAATAGCGTTCAGGTGGTTCAAGGACTTCAGGGGAGACCAACTTGTCTTATCAGTGGAAGCCTACTATTTTGGCTTCAGCTGTGACTGAATAAACATCAGCACAGCTTCTGTGATTTTCCGTAAGGATCTATGAGGATCATAGTGTAACCTCAGTGAAGTGTTTAGAATGTCTTTACAATTAATGTGTGATCATCTCCATAAGACCCGTGTGTGCCCTTAGGGTGCCATGTCTGTTGACTCCCGAACAAAAGGCTGTGTGAAAGGAGACAAGGCATGAGGTGCTGATGGAGTGTATGCATCTCTGAAATTGATTATCACTGATGAGTCATGGCTGCATCATTATGATCCTGAAGTAGAATGAGCCAGCACAATGAGGAAATTGCCAGGTTCTCCTACACCAAAAAAGGTGAAAGTTGCTCCGTCTGTAAGAAGAGTGATAGTGATCTCATTTTATAACGTGCATGCAGTTCCCCCTCACACTATTGTTACTGCAGTATACTATAGTCAGTATTGGCTAAACTGAGGAAGAGCACTTTGCAAGGAAACGACCAGAACTTTCTTGAACCAGGTGGGGCGTGGCCTCATGTAAATCAAGTCATGTAGTTTCTGGCTCATTTCAACATTACCTGTGTACCATCATTCCCCTTATAGCGCTGATCTTCCTCCCTTTGACTTTTTTTCCCCTCTCTCTGTATGCAATTCTCAAAGACTTAGTAAGCAAGGAATGGTCTGCACCATGTGTTTGAGGACTGGTGGAGACGCTATAAAAACTGTATTGAACTAGAAGGCAAGTGCTTTGAAAAATATCATGTAAACATTGGAATGGAGTAATAAATATCTCTGGAAAACAAATCGATCTTTGTTGATCAGACCTCGTGTTCCATTCAGTAGTGTTTCTTGATAACTTAAATATGCACACTTCTGTATATGTTTCTTCACTCAAACATTTGTTTATTTCTTAACTTAGGTTTTTGTAATGTTTCTTCGGTAATAATAATAATAATAATAACAATAATAATAATGTAACAAAGTTGGCAGCTGGTATGCCTTTAACCACGACACTGTAAAACCACACTTGCCTGTCTCTCGGTATAACTTTAGTGGAAAAAATTTCTGCAAGTACTTGTAGTAATTTCCTGAAATTAACTTGCACAAGTTTTGGTTCTAATGTAAACAATAACTTTGAACCAACTGTTGTCTCATTCTCTTCATGTGGGAATCAGAGCAACGTTCTGAGCAGTAAGAGATGTAGACAGACAAATGGAGGTCTGGATCAGTGCGGGGAGCATGCACAGATAGTTAATGTGGTTAAGACAACTGCCCATGATAAGCAGAAATCTCAAGTTCAAATCCTGGGTTGGCACAAATTTTCATGTGCCACTAATAGATGGTACATCAATACTAGATACAGCTAATACCACAAAATCTAAGTAATCGTGTAAAGAAAAAGCAGT
The DNA here is from genome assembly GCF_023897955.1 of Schistocerca gregaria. Lineage (NCBI taxonomy): Eukaryota > Metazoa > Arthropoda > Insecta > Orthoptera > Acrididae > Schistocerca > Schistocerca gregaria. Next base: position 192,506,958 of record NC_064929.1, on the reverse strand, counting down.
TGCTGAAAAATAAGTATTATACAAAGCATAGTGCTAAAGATAGAAAAATAGTAAATAAATTATATTTGGCTATCAAGAGGACAATACAAATACTGTCATTGGTAGCATAGCAAAAATTAATTACTCATTACTCTTCACCACATTCAACTGGTCCAGTAATTAATTATTTTATTTAAATGTCAATTGAGGAGCAGATCTCCAAGCCCATGGAACATGTCAGTACATGAAATTACAACAAAAAAGTAATAACAGATAAAAATAAAATGTTTATGAACCCAAAAAAGTCACTCCATGCAATCAACAATACAACAAGAATCAGCTTAATTTTTCAAGGAACAAGTCAGGAGAATGGAAGGAGTGACCCACGAAGAAACTCTCCTGTTTCAATTTGAAAGTGCGTGGATTATTTCTAAGATTTTCGAATTCGAGTGGTAGCTTATTGATAATGCATGCAGCAGTATACTGCATACCTTTCTGCACAAGAGTTAAAAATGTCTGATCCAAATGCAGGTTTGATTTCTGCCAAGTATTAAAGCCCTTCCGTGGGAATAAGCTAACGTTGTTAACAAGAAATGAGTCCAATGGCCAGCTTCACACGTCCGTCCACATCAAACTCACCAACAAGCAACAGTACCTCCATTATGACAGCTGCCACCCATTCCACATCAAACAGTCCCTTCCCTACAGCCTAGGTCTTCGTGGCAAACGAATCTGCTCCAGTCCAGAATCCCTGAACCATTACACAAACAACCTGAAAACAGCTTTCGCATCCCGCAACTACCCTCCCGACCTGGTACAGAAGCAAATAACCAGAGCCACTTCCTCATCCGCTCCAACCCAGAACCTCCCACAGAAGAACCCCAAAAGTGCCCCACTTGTGACAGGATACTTTCCGGGACTGGATCAGACTCTGAATGTGGCTCTCCAGCAGGGATACGACTTCCTCAAATCCTGCCCTGAAATGAGATCCATCCTTCATGAAATCCTCCCCACTCCACCAAGAGTGTCTGTCCACCGTCCACCTAAACTTCGTAACATCTTAGTTCATCCCTATGAAATCCCCAAACCACCTTCCCTACCCTCTGGCTCCTACCCTTGTAACTGCCCCCAGTGTAAAACCTGTCCCATGCACCCTCCCACCACCTCGTACTCCAGTCCTGTAACCCGGAAGGTGTACACGATCAAAGGCAGAGCCACGTGTGAAAACACCCATGTGATTTACCAACTGACCTGCCTACACTGTGAAGCTTTCTATGTGGGAATGACCAGCAACAAATTGTCCATTCACATGAATGGACACAGGCAGACAGTGTTTGTTGGTAATGAGGATCACCCTGTGGCTAAGCATGCCTTGGTGCACGGCCAGCATATCTTGACACAGTGTTACACTGTCAGAGTTATCTGGATACTTCCTACTAACACCAACCTGTCAGAACTCCGGAGATGAGAACTTGCCCTTCAGTATATCCTCTCTTCTCGTTATCCACCTCTCTCTCTCTCTCTCTCTCTCTCTCTCTCTCTCTCTGTGTGTGTGTGTGTGTGTGTGTGTGTGTGTGTGTGTGTGTGTGTGTGTGTGTGTGTGTGTGTACACAAAAAGGTACGGCCAAACTTTCAGGAAACATTCTTCACACACAAATAAAGAAAATATGTTATGTGGAGATGTGTCCTGAAACGCTTACTTTCCATGTTAGAGCTCATTTTACTACTTCTCTTCAAATCACATTAATAATGGAATGGAAACACACAGCAACAGAACATACCAGTGTGACTTCAAACACTTTGTTACAGGAAATGTTCAAAATGTCCTCCGTTAGCGAGGATACATGCATCCACCCTCTGTCGCATGGAATCCCTGATGTGCTGATGCAGCCATGGAGAATGGCGTATTGTATCACAGCCGTCCACAATACAAGCATGAAGAGTCTCTACATTTGGTACGGGGGTTGCGTAGACAAGAGCTTTCAAATGCCCTCATAAATGAAAGTCAAGAGGGTTGAGGTCAGGAGAGCATGGAATTGGTCCGTCTCTACCAATCCATCGGTCACCGAATCTGTTGTTGAGAAGCATACAAACACTTCGACTGAAATGTGCAGGAGCTCCATCGTGCGTGAACCACATGTGTCGTACTTGTAAAGGCACATGTTCTAGCAGCACAGCTGGAGTATCCTGTATGAAATCATGATAACATGCTCCCTTAAGCACAGGTGGAAGAACATGGGGCCCAATCAAGACATCACCAACAATGCGTGCCAAAAAGTTCACAGAAAATCTGTGTTGATGATGTGATTGCACAATTGCGTGTGGATTGTCGTCAGCCCACACATGTTGATTGTGAAAATTTACAATTTGATCACATTGGAATGAAGCCTCATCTGTAAAGAGAACATTGGCACTGAAATGAGGATTGACATTGTTGGATGAACCATTCGCAGAAGTGTATTCGTGGAGGCCAATCAGATGCTGATAGTGCCTGCACACGCTGTTCATGGTACAGAAACAGCTGGTTCTCCCGTAGCACTCACCATACAGTGACATGGTCAACATTACCTTGTGCAGCAGCAACTTCTCTGACACTGACATTAGGGTTATTGTCAACTGCGTGAAGAATTCCCTCGTCCATTGCAGGTGTCCTCGTCATTCTAGGTCTTCCCCCAGTCGCGAGTCATAGGCTGGAATGTTCCATGCTCCCTAAAATGCTGATCTATTGCTTCGAATATCTTCCTGTCGGGACACATTCGTTCTGGAAATCTGTCTCGATACAAATGTGCTGTGCCACGGCTATTGCCCCGCGCTAATCCATACATCAAATGGGCATCTGCCAAGTCCGCATTTGTAAACATTGAACTGACTGAAAAACCACGTTCGTGATGAACACTAACCTGTTGATGCTATGTACTGATGTGCTTGATGCTAGTACTGTAGAGGAATGAGTCGCATGTCAACACAAGCACCGAAGCCAACATTACTTTCCTTCAATTGGGCCAACTGACGGTGAATCGAGGGAGTACAGTACATACTGACGAAACTAAAATGAGCTCTAACATGGAAATTAAGCGATTCCGGACACATGTCCACATAACATCTTTTCTTTATTTGTGTATGAGGAATGTTTCCTGAAAGTTTGGCTGTACCTTTTTTGTATATATACACACGCTATGTGATCAAAAGTATCCAGACACCTGGCTGAAAATGACTTAAAAGTTCATGTTGCCCTCCATCGATCGGTAATGCTGGCATTCAAAATGTCGTTGGCCTATCCCTAGCCTTAATGACAGCTTGCACTCTCACAGGCATACGTTCAATCAGGTGCTGGAAGTTGGTAGTCGTTCAATACTTTGCACGATATTTCAACTGGGCACCTACCAGTCATCTTCAGGTGAGCCGTCGCAGATTGGCGAAAACGTCCTCCGTTCCGCAATATATAGCGTACTGTAACTATTCTTCGTACGCGTCGAAAACGTGATAGACGAACCACACTGCCCACCGGCAGTGCCCTCGCTAGTGGACTAGCAGAACTCAGTCGCCATCTGCATTGCTATTTGCCACGGTCATTGACGCACTCTGTCATCTTCGATTAGAGCAAATCATGGAGGTGATGGGATTCCATGCACTGTTCAGCTGGTAGCCACTATCACGGTTTAACAGATTTTCCGCCAGTTGTATTTCTACGGATTCGTTAATAATGGAGTCCCAGAAAGACGTTACTGTGGACAAAATCATTGTTTTCTCATACTCCATTGAATGTCCAGTAGAAATACAATGTTCAGGAATAGTGGACTTGCTTGGCTGCAAAAGGCGGGTGTAACATTGATGTTCAGTGCAGCGTTCTTTCACAGTGCGTGTGGTTTGACCTGTGTAAGCCATACCACATTGGCATGGTATCTTGTAAATTCCAGCCTTTTGTAATAACAGATTGTCCTTAACTGATCCCACAAGGTCCGCAATCTTCGATGATAGGCGAAAAACCATTTTTATCTGAAAGTTTTCAGGATTCTTGCTATTTTAAACAAAGTGTTGCCAACGAAAGGAAGAAAAGCTAAAGATTTTTCCGGCATGTTCTCCTCTTCATTCACTTCCTGCTTCTTAGTTTTAACTGTCAGTGTCCTGTTAATCTGCTGGATGGAATACCCATTTTTGCTGAATACTGTCTTTAGATGGGCGAGTTCGTGAAGTAAGCTATCTATATATGAGACAGTATGAGCTCTATGAACAAGTGTTTTAAGCAAACTCATGTTTTGCGATGGGTGGTGGCAACTCAATGCTTGCAGGTGCAAATCAGTATGAGTGGGTTTCCGGTAAACTGAATGCGCTGGAGAACCATCACTCTTCCTTCGAACCAGGACATCCAAGAAAGGCAAATAACCATCTTTCTCTATTTCCATGGTGAACCGGATGTTGCTATGAATGGAGCTGAGGTGATGTAGAAACTCCATTAATTCATCTTCTCTATGAGGCCACACTATGAAAATGTCATCCACATACCTCCAAAAACTTGTTGGTTTCAAGGCAAGCTGTATGGCCTTCCAAAGGTTCATAAAGCGGGTCTTCCTCTGTGTCCAATAGTGAGCAATATTGGAGCTCCCACATATGATTTAGCTAAACATCTCGCTTTCGTGGGCAAGTGCTCACATCACATACGAAGCTCAGCTGATTTTATCAATAGACTGGGGGCTCTTTGTCGTAGCAGTGTAGGCCTTCTAGTAAGTTGTGATGTGGTCTCACTTTTTATAAAAGTTCCTCATGCAGATTCTTTGACACTGATTTGTAACGTGTTTCCTGTTGATATCACTGCTCTGTTCAGTCACACTCTTTCCTCAACTTATGTTTAATCAAGAATATTTTGAACAACCTGATGGTGTCGCCATGGGTAGCCCCCTGTCTCCTTTGCTGGCCAGCCTTTTTATGGAGGATTTTGAGGAGAGAGTGCTTGAATCAGCTGCCTTGAAACCATCAGTTTTTTGGAGGTATGTAGATGACACTGTCATAGTGTGGCCTCATGGAGAAGATAAATTAATGGAGCTTCTACATCACCTCAGCTCCATTCATAGCAACATCTGGTTCACCATGGAAATAGAGAAAGATGGTTGTTTGCCTTTCTTGGATGTCCTAGTTCAAAGAAAGAATGATGGTTCTCTAGGGCATCCAGTTTACCGGAAACCCACTCATACTGATTTGCACCTGCAAGCATCGAGTTGCCAACACCCATCGCAAACCGTGAGTTTGCTTAAAACACTTGTTCATAGAGCTCATAGTGTCTCAGATATAGATAGCTTACCTCAAGAACTCGCCCATCTAAAGACAGTATTCAGTGAAAATGGGTATTCCATCCAGCAGATTAACAGGGCACTAACAGTTAAAATTAAGAAGCAGGAAGTGAATAAAGAGGAGAACATGCTGGAACAATCATAAGCTTTTCTTCGTTTTGTTGGCAACACTTCATTTAAAATAGCAAGAATCCTCCAAAACTTTAAGATAAAAATGGTTTTCCGCCCACCATTGAAGATTACGGACCTTTTGGAATCAGTTAAGTACCATCTGTTACTACAAAAGGCTGGAATTTACAAGATACCGTGCCAAGGTGGTATGGCTTACATAGGTCAAACCACACGCACTGTGAAAGAATGCTGAACTGAACATCAGTGTTACACCCGCCTTTTGCAGCCAAGCAAGTGGCCTATTGCTGAACATTGTATTTCTGGTGGACATTCAATGGAGCATGAGAAAACAATGATTTTGTCCACAGCAACATCTTTTTGGGACTCCATTATTAGCGAATCCGTAGAAATACGACTGGCGGAAAATCTCGATGAAAAACACGACCATCCCCTAACACCACCACCTCTGAATTTTGCTGTTGGCACTACACATGCTGGCAGATGACGTTCATTGGGCATTCGCCATACCCACACCCTGCCATGAGATCGCCACATTGTGTACCGTGATACGTCTCTCCTCACAACGTTTTTCCACTGTTCAATCAGCCAATGTTTACTCTCCTTACACCAAGCGAGGCATTGTTTGACATTTACTGGCATGATTTGTGGCTTATGAGCAGCCGCTCGATCATGAAATCCAAGTTTTCTCACCTCCCACCTGTCACAGTACTTGCAGTGGATCCTGATGCTTTTTGGAATTCCTGTGTAATGGCCTGGATAGATGTCTGCATATTACACATTACGACCCTCTTCAACTGTCGGCAGTCTCAGTCAACAGACGAGGTTGGCCTGTACATTTTTGTGCTGTTCGTGTCCCTTCATGTTTCCGCTTCACTATTATATCAGAAACAGTCGACCTAGGGATGTTTAGGAGTGTGGAAATGTTGCGTACAGACGTATGACACAAGTCACACCCAATCACCTGATCACATTCGTAGTCTGTGAGTTCCGCAGAGCACCCCATTTTGCTCTCTCATGATGCATAATGACTACTGGGGTCACTGATAGGGTGTATCTGCTAGTAGGTGGCAGCACACTGCACCTCCATATGAAAAACATCTGTTTTTGGGGGATCTGGATGCTTTTGATCACATAGTGTATTGAGAGCCTAATGTCAAAATACCCAGACTTGTGAACTGGAGTTGACAAGAGGTTCATGAACTTACACCACTGATTACCCGAACTGCCTGTTTCAGAGCCAAAAATATCATTTTAGAAGGGAAAAGCTACCTCAAAATATAATACCACACAACATAACAAAGTAGGCTAATTTTCGTGTCAAACGATATCTCACTTCAGATACCGTTTTAATAGTAAAGATGGCAGCCTTAAGTCTTTGAACAGATCCTGAAAGTTGGCTTTCCACAACAGTTTACTATCTATCTGAACACCTAGAAATTTGAACTGTTCAGTTTCACGAATCATATGTCCATTCTGTGAAATTAAAAGTGAGGTTTAGTTGAATTGTGTATTAGAAACTGTAAAAACTGAGTCTTCTGTGATTTTTCATTAGTTTATTTTCTACAAAACATGAACTTAAGAGCATGAACTGCACTATTCCAAACTGAGCCAATCTTGCACACAACATCCTTTACTACCAAGCTAGTGTCATCTGCAAACAGAAATATTTTAGAGTTTCCTGTAATATTAGAGGGCATATCCTCCCCCATGAACTATGGATCTTGCTGTTGGTGGGAAGGCTTGCGTGCCTCAGCGATACAGATAGCCATACCATACGTGCAACCACAACGGAGGGGTATCTTTTGAGAGGCCAGACAAACGTGTGGTTCCTGAAGAGGGGCAGCAGCCTTTTCAGTAGTTGCAGGGGCGACAGTCTGGATGATTGACTGGCATGGTCTTTTAACATTAACCAGAACGGCCTTGCTGTGCTGGTACTGTGAACGGTTGAAAGCAAGGAGAAACTACAGCCGTAATTTTCACTGAGAGCATACAGCTTTACTGTATGGTTAAATGAAGATGGCGTCCTCTTGGGTAAAATATTCTGGAGGTAAAATAGTCTCCTATTCGGATCTCCGGGCGGGGACTACTCAGGAGGATGTCATTATCAGGCGAAAGAAAGCTGGCGTTCTACGGATCAGAGCGTGGAATGTCATATCCCTTAATTGGGCAGGTAGGTTAGAAAATTTAAAAAGGGAAATTGATAGGTTAAAGTTAGATATAGCGGGAATTAGTGAAGTTCGGTGGCAGGAAGAAAAAGCTTCTGGTCAGGTGAAATCGGGATTGTAAATACAAAATCAAATAAGGGTAATGCAGGAGTAGGTTTAATAATAAATAAAAAAATAGGAGCATGGGTCAGCTATTACAAACAGCATAGTGAACGCATTATTGTGGGGAAGATAGGCACAAAGCCCACGCCTACCACAGCAGTACAAGTTTATATGCCAACTAGCTCCGCAGATGATGAAGAAATTGAAGAAATGTACGATGAGATAAAAGAAATTATTCAGATAGCGAAGGGTGACGAAAATTTAATAGTCACGGTGGACTGGAATTTGATAGTAGGAAAAGGAAGAGAAGGAAAAGTAGTAGGTGACTATGCAATGGGCATAAGGAATGAAAGAGTAAGCCGCGTGGTAGAATTTTGCACAGAGCATAACTTGATCATAGCTAACACTTGGTTTAAGAATCATGAAAGAAGATTGCATGCATGGAAGAGGCCTGGAGACACTGGAAGGTTTCAGATAGATTATATAATGATAAGACAGATATTTTAGAACCAGGTTTTAAATTGTAAGACATTTCCAGATGCAGATGTGGACTCTGACCACAATCAATTGGTTATGAACTGTAGATTAAAACTGAAGAAACTGCAAAAAGGTGGGAATTTAAGGAAATGGGACCTGGATAAACTGAAAGAATCACAGGTTGTATAGGGTGTCATGGAGAGCATAAGGGAACAATTGACAGGAACAGGGGAAATAAATACGGTAGAAGAAGAATGGGTAGTTTTGAGAGATGAAATAATGAAGGCAGCATAGGATCACGTATGTAAAAAGCCGGAAGCTAGTAGAAATCCTTGGGTAGTGGAAGAGATACCGAATTTATTTGATGAAAGGAGAAAATATAAAAATGCAGTGAATGTGGCAGGCTAAAAGCAATATATATGTCTCAAAAATGAGATTGACAGGGAAGTGTGGAATGGTGAAGCAGGGATGGCTAGAGGACAAATGTAAGGATGTTGAGGCATATATCACTAGTGGTAAGGTAGATACTGCCTACAGGAAAATTAAAGAGACCTTTCTGAAACAGAGAACCACTTTTATGAATATCAAGAGCTCAAATGGATACCCAGTTCTAAGCAAAGAAGGGAAAGCAGAAAGGGCAATGTAATGGAAATGGAGGAGGACATAAGTGAAGATGAAATGGGAGATGTGATACTGTGTGAAGAATCTGACAGAGGACTGAAAAACCTAAGTGATAACAAGGCCCCGGGAGTAGACAACATTCCATTAGAACTACTGATAGCCTTGGGACAGCCAGCTATGACTAAACTGCACCATCTGGTGAGCAAGATGTATGAAACATGTGAAATACCCTCAGACTTCAAGACGAATATAATAATTCCAATCCCAAAGAAAGCAGGTTGACAGGTGTGAAAATTACCGAACTATCGGTTTAATAAGTCACGGCTGCGAAATACTTACATGAATTCTTCACAGACGAATGGAATAACTGGTAGAAGCCAACCTGGCAGAAGATCAGTTCAGATTCCATATAAATGTTGGAACATGGGAGACAATACTGACGCTACAACTTATCTTAGAAGATAGGCCAAGGAAAGGCAAACCTATGTTTCTAGCATTTGTAGACTTTGAGAAAGCATGACTGGAATACTCTCTTGCAAATTCTGAAGGTGGCAGAGTTCAAATACAGGGAATGAAAGACTATTTACAATTTGTACAAGACCCAGATGGCAGTTATAAGAATCAAGGGGCATGAAATGGAAGCAGTGGATGTGAAGGGAATGAGACAGGGTTGTAGCCTATCCCAAATGTTATTCAATATGTATATTGAGCAAGCAGTAAAGGAAACAAAAGAAAAATTTGAAGTAGGAATTAAAATCTATGGAGAAGAAGTAAAAACTTTGAGGTTTGCCGATGATGCTGTAATTCATTCAGAGACAGCAAAGGACCTGGAAGAGCAGTTGAACGGAATGGACGGTGTCTTGAAAGGTGGATATAAGATAAACATCAACAAATGGAATTAAATCAGCTGATGGTGAGCAAATTAGAATAGGAAATGAGACACTTAAAGTAGTAGATGAGTTTTGCCATTTGGGCAGCAAAATAACAAATGATGGCTGAAGTAGAGAGGATATAAAATGTAGACTAGCAATGGTGAGAAAAGTGTTCCTGAATAAGAGAAATTTGTTAACATCAAGTATAGGAAGTCTCTTCTAAAAGTATTTGTATGGAGTGTAGCCATGTGTGGATGTGAAACATGGACGATAAATAGTTTAGACAAGAAGAGAATAGAAAATTTCGAAATATGGTCCTGCAGAAGAATGCTGAAGAATAGATAGGTAGATCACGTAACAAATGAGTAGGTACTGAATAGAATCGGGGAGAAGAGGAATTTGTTGCACAACTTGACTAGAAGAAGGGCTCGGTTAGTAGGACACATTCTGCGGCATCAAGGGATCACCAATTTCATGATGGAGGGAAGCGTGGAGGGTAAAAATCGTAGAGGGAGACCAAGAGATGAATTCACTAAGCAGATTCAGAAGGAAATAGGTTGCAGTAGGTAGTCAGAGATGAAGAAGATTGCACAGGATGGAGTAGCATGGAGAGAAGCATTGAGTCAAACAGATCTTGGATGGCATGTAAAGGTACAGCTGCCCATGCAGCTTCAATACGATACCACAGTTCATCAAGAGTAGTGACTGGTGTATTGTGACGAGCCAGTTGCTCGGCCACCATTGACCAGACGTTTTCAAATGGTGGAGAATGTTCTGGCCAGGGCAGCAGTCGAACATTTTATGTATCCAGAAAGACCAGTACAGGACCTGCAAAATGTGGTCGTGCAGTATCCTGCTGAAATGTAGGGTTGTGCAGGGATCGAATGAAGGGTACAGCCACGGGTCATAAAACATCTGAAATGTAATGTCCACTGATCAAAGTGGCATCAATGCGAACAAGAGGTGACCAAGACGTGTAATCAATGGCACCCCATACTATCCCGCCAGCTGATATGCCAGTATGGTGATGACATATAGATGCTTCCAATGTGCGTTCACCTCGATGTCACCAAACACGGATGCGACCATCATGATACTGTAAACAGAACCTGGATTCATCCGAAAAAATGATGTTTTGCCATTCGTGCACCCAGGTTCGATGTTGAGTACACCATCGCAGGCGCTCCTGTCTGTGATGGTCTCCGAGCTGACAGTCCATGCTGCTGTAAACTTCATTGAAATGTTCATGCAGATGGTTGTTGTCTTGCAAAAGTCCCCATCTGTTTAGTCAGGAATCAAGATGTGGCTGCACGATACGTTACAGCCATGTGGATAAGATGCCTGTCATCTCGACTGCTAGTGATACGAGGCCTTTGGGATCCAAGACGGCATTCTGTATTACCCTCCTGAACCCACCGATTCCATATTCTGTTAACAGTCATTGGATCTCAACCAACACAAGCCGCAGTGTCGTGTTACGATAAACTGCAATCGCGATAGGCTACAATCCGACCTTTATCAAAGTCGGAAACGTGATGGTACGCATTTCTCCTGCTTACATGAGGCATCACAACAACGTTTCAGCAGGCAACGCCGGTCAACTGCTGTTTGTGTATGAGAAATTGGTTGGAAACTTTCCTCATGTTAGCACGTTGTAGGTGTTGCCACCGGCGCCAACCTTGTGTGAATGCTCTGAAAAGCTAATCATTTGTGCATCACAGTATCTTCTTCCTGTCGGATAAATTTGGCGTCTGTAGCATGTCATCTTCGTGGTGTAGGAATTTTAATGGCCAGAAGTGTATATACATAATTATTTTTAGCTTTCAATGAGGATAGCAATGTCATCACCAAATCTTATAATCATTGATATCCTTTCACCCTGAATTTCAATCTCACTCTTGGAACTTTCTTTCATTTTTTTCATTACTTCTCCTATGTATAGACTGAAAAACTCTTTAATTTGAGTGCTTTGTTTTTGATCTTCCATTCCTAATGTTCCCGCTTCACTCTCGTACATATTGTATATTACTTGTCTTTACCTGCAGGTTATCCCTATTATTCTCCGAATTTCGATGATATTGCAACATTTTACATTGTGTAACCTTTTATTCTAGATTGATAAATACTATAAACCTTATCCTAAATTTTCTTAAGTCCTACATTGACTATCAAGGGCAACATTGAACCTGCCTCTCTGTTGACTCTACCTTTCCCAAAACTAAACTTATCATCATGTAACAGCTCCTCAATTATTTTTTGTTTATTTTTATTTTATTTTATTATTTTTGTTTCTTCATTTTCCTGTCTATTATTCTTGTGGGCAAATTGTATGCATTAAATGTTAAGCTGACTGTGCAATAATTCTCACACTTACCTGCGCTTGCTGTCTTCGGGATTGTGTAGATGATATTTTTCTGAAAGTCTGATAGTATGTTTCTAGTTTCACAGACTCTACATACCAACTTGGATACTCATTTGGTTGCTATTTCCTCCAGTGAGTTTAGAAATTCTGGAGGAATTTTATCTATCACTTCTGCCTTCTATTTGACTGTGCGTCTTTCAAAACACTGTTAAACTCTAATAGTGGATCTCCCGTGTCTTCCATGTTTCTTTCTACCACATCATGAGTGAATACCAGCACCTCATAGAGATCTTCAGTGGATTGTTCCCACCTTTGTGTTTAGAAGTGGAATTACCAGTACTATCTTTATGCTGATAACCTTGTTTTCTGCTTCACAATGTGTTGTTTTGAATGTGCTTTATACTGAATCATTCTTTTTTACCACCAATTCTTTTTCAATGTCCTACATTTTTCCTGCAGCCACTTCACCTTACTATACATTTCATCCCTAAGTGATGGCTCACTGTATTTTCCTGAACATATTTTGATGTACTTTGTTTGTCAAATCAAGTGCAGTATTTACTCTGTTGCCCAGAATTTCTTTGCAGTTACTTTCCTTGTACTCATATTTGTCTGTGCAGTTTCAATGATTGCCCTCATCCCTCTTCAACTGAACTCCGTTTTCCTCCTGAGGAAAGAACATTGTAGTTCTAAACATTAGGATTAGAGTTTTATACTTTCAAGTGTTTCTGTCATCTGACACAGGAATTTAGTGTACTGAAAGTAAGTACTGGCCAAACTTTCCGTGTTCTTGCGTGTAACAATTTCCTCAATCAGATTTTGCTACCTATACAATGTTGTTGTTGTTGTTGTTGTTGTGGTGGTCTTCAGTCCTGAAACTGGTTTGATGCAGCTCTCCATTCTACTCTATCCTGTGCAAGCTTCTTCATCTCCCAGTACCTACTGCAACCTACATCCTTCTGAATCTGCTTAGTGTAGTCATCTCTTGGTCTCCCTCCTCCCTCTACGATTTTTACCCTCCACGCTGCCCTCCAATACTAAATTGGTGATCCCTTGATGCCTCAGAACATGTTCTACCAACCGATCCCTTCTTCTGGTCAAGTTGTGCCACAAACTCCTCTTCTCCCCAATCCAATTCAATACTTCCTCATTAGTTATGTGATCTACCCATCTAATCTTCAGCATTCTCCTGTAGTACCACATTTCGAAAGCTTCTATTCTTGTCTTGTCCAAACTATTTACCGTCCATGTTTCACTTCCATACATGGCTACACTCCATACAAATACTTTCAGAAATGACTTCCTGACACTTAAATCTATACTCGATGTTAACAAACTTCTCTTCTTCAGAAACGCTTTCCTTGCCATTGCCAGTCTACATTTTATATCCTCCCTACTTCGACCATCATCAGTTATCTTGCTCCCCAAATAGCAAAACTCCTTTACTAATTTAAGTGTCTCACTTCCTAATCTAATTCCCTCAGCATCACCCGACTTAATTCGACTACATTCCATTATCCTCGTTTTGCTTTTGTTGATGGTCATCTTATTTCGTCCTTTCAGGACACTATCCATTCCTTTCAACTGCTCTTCCAAGTCCTTTGCCGTCTCTGACAGAATTACGATGTCATCGGCGAACCTCAAAGTTTTTATTTCTTCTCCATGGACTTTAATACCTACTCCGAATTTTTCTTTTGTTTCCTTCACTGCTTGCTCAATATACAGATTGAATAACATCGCGGGTAGACTACAGCCCTGTATCACTCCCTTCCCAACCACTGCTTCCCTTTCATGTCCCTCGACTCTTATAACTGCCATCTGGTTTCTCTACAAATTGTAAATAGCCTTTCGCTCCCTGTATTTTACCCCTGCCACCTACAGAATTTGAAAGAGAGTATTCCAGTCAACATTGTCAAAAGCTTTCTCTAAGTCTACAAATGCTAGAAATGTAGGTTTGCCCTTCCTGAATCTATCTTCTAAGATAAGTCGTAGGGTCAGTATTGCCTCACGTGTTCCAACATTTCTACAGAATCCAAACTGATCTTCCCCGAGGTAGGCTACTGCTAGTTTTTCCATTCGTCTGTAAAGAATTCGCGTTAGTATTTTGCAGCTGTGACTTATTGAACTGATAGTTTGGTAATTTTCACATCTGTCAATACCTGCTTTCTTTGGGATTGGAATTATTATATTCTTCTTGAAGTCTGAGGGTATTTCGCCTGTCTCATACATCTTGCTCACCAGATGGTAGAGTTTTGTCAGGACTGGCTCTCCCAAGGCCGTCAGTAGTTCCAATGGAATGTTGTCTACTCCAGGGGCCTTGTTTCGACTCAGGTCTTTCAGTGCTCTGTCAAACTCTTCACGCAGTATCTCATCTCCCATCTCATCCACATCCATATCCTCCTCCACTTCCATAATATTCTCCTGAAGTACATCACCCTTGTACAGACCCTCTATATACTCCTTCCACCTTTCTGCTTTCCTTTCTTTGCTTAGAACTGGGTTGCCATCTGAGCTCTTGATGTTCATACAAGTGGTTCTCTTATCTATCGAAAGCTCTCTTTAATTTTCCTGTAGGCAGTATCCATCTTACCCCGAGTGAGATAAGCCTCTACATCCTTACATTTGTCCTGTAGCCATCCCTGCTTAGCCATTTTGCACTTCCTGTCGATGTCATTTCTGAGACGTTTGTATTCCTTTTTGCCTGCTTCATTTACTGCATTTTTATATTTTCTCCTTTACCCAAGGATTTCTACTAGCCCTCATCTTTTTACCTACTTGATCCTCTGCTGCCTTCACTACTTCATCCCTCAAAGCTACCCATTCTTCTTCTGTATTTCTTTCCCCCATTACTGTCAATTGCTCCCTTATGCTCTCCTTGAAACTCCGTACAACCTCTGGTTCTTTCAGTTTATCCAGGTCCCATCTCCTTAAATTCCCACCTTTTTGCAGTTTCTTCAGTTTTAATCTACAGGTCATAACCAACAGATTGTGGTCAGAGTCCACATCTGCCCCTGGAAATGTCTTACAATTTAAAACCTGGTTCCTAAATCTCTGTCGTACCATTATATAATCTATCTGAAACCTGTCAGTATCTCCAGGCTTCTTCCATGTATACAGCCTTCTTTTATGATTCTTGAACCAAGTGTTTCCTATGATTAAGTTGTGCCCTGTGCAAAATTCTATCAGGCGGCTTCCTCTTTCATTTCTTTGCCCAGTCCATATTCACCTACTACGTTTCCTTCTCTCCCTTTTCCTACTACCGAATTCCAGTCACCCATAACTATTAAATTTTCGTCACCCTTCACTATCTGAATAATTTCTTTTATTTGATCATACATTTCTTCAATTTCTTCGTCATGTGCAGAGCTAGTTGGCATATAAACTTGTATTGCTGTGGTAGGCGTGGGCTTTGTGCCTATCTTCCCCACAATAATGCGTTCACTATGCTGTTTGTAATAGCTGACCCATGCTCCTATTTTTTTATTTATTATTAAACCTACTCCTGCATTACCCCTATTTGGTTTTGTGTTTATAACCCTGTAGTCACCTGACCAGAAGTCTTTTTCCTCCTGCCACCGAACTTCACTAATTCCCACTATATCTAGCTTTAACCTATCAATTTCCCTTTTTAAATTTTCTAACCTACCAGCCCGATTAAGGGATCTGACATTCCACGCTCCGACCCGTAGAACGCCAGTTTTCTTTCTCCTGATAACGACATCCTCTTGAGTAGTCCCCACCCGGAGATCTGAATGGGGGACTATTTTACCTCCGGAATATTTTACCCAAGAGGATGCCATCATCATTTAATCATACAGTAAAGCTGCATACCCTCGGGAAAAATTACAGCTGTAGTTTCCCCTTGCTTTCAGCCGTTCGCAGTACCAGCACAGCAAGGCTGTTTTGGTTATTGTTACAAGGCCAGATCAGTCAATCATCCGGACTGTTGCCCCTGCAACTACTGAAAAGGCTGCTGCCCCTCTTCAGGAACCACACGTTTGTCTGGCCTCTCAACAGATACCCCTTCGTTGTGGTTGCACCTACGGTACGGCTATCTGTATCACTGAGGCACGCAAGCCTCCCCACCAATGGCAAGGTCCATGGTTCATGGGGGGAGGGGGGGGGGGGGGGGACCGATACAATAAAATATCAAATCACACACTAATAAATGTAGTTTTTATGACTGTATTGCGAGTTACAACTGAAGACAGTAAACTTATACTAATATCAAGAAATAATAATGACAATTATTGTAACTTGAACTCTTGTGTTGGTTCGTGTTTGTGGAAAACATTGTGGATTTGTGGGTCCAACTTGTTGAAAACTCTTCTCATTTACTTACTTCACAAATTAGTTTCAGTGGAATAGCACCATCATCAATGGGTTTCATTATTATTTTAAATTCATTGCAATAATTTCTCTGTTGACGTTTTTGGCATACAACGTGTCATGTTGGTTGGTTGGCTTTCAGTTGCTCTAAAAACACGGAAAATGCTTAACTTTTCCTCATGGTAGTAATTCATACAAGGAGACCACACAGCAATCAGATTTATGTAATTCTTTAATATTTGTGGTATGTAAAAGTTCAGAACTCAAATATCAATCAGACAGAATAGTTGAATGCAAATGTCAAAAATTCTCAAGAAAATAAAACGATGATGTTTATTGACCATCTTTAATACCCTAAAATAAGGTTGTTTTTTTTACAGGCAGTGTGATTTGTGTGGTAGAACACTCACCTGCCACTCAGGGTTGCTGGGCTCAATTCCCAGCCGATGCAAATTTCTAAACAGGGGTGAATTTCTAATAGTGTTTCTGTGAAGTGTAAAATACATATACATAGTACAAAATGAGTAGCTGTTGGGACTGGTAATTGCTGGATTGAGTCGCATTCAAAATTTTATTTTGTTTTTCTGTTCAATTTGAATACCTACGCCATCAATAATAAAATTTATCAAATATATACTAATTAACAAATATCTAATTGTCATTTTTATGAAAAAGTCTTCTTATTTCTAATTACATATTAAACACAAGAATCTAATTTTCAATGAAAATAAAGTTCTTAATGACAAATCTTATAAAAGATTGTTTTTTTGTCCTCATGTAATTTATGGTTCATAGAAGTATACTCATGGAACATTTGCCTTTGCTTAGAGTTTTACAACAACTGGGAACTGAACCTGGGACACTCATGTGGTAAGAAGCATTCTACCTGAGAGTCCTTGTTTATGGTATTAAAGACACACAGAAAACTCAAAGTCGATTTTCTCAAGAATTTATGAGAGTTGTGTCATACTACCATAGCCAATTGGATATTGGGAAACAGCAGTCTGCCTATGAAACAGATTGCTTTGAAGACACTTACTGAAGTGCCAAAGAAACTGGTACAGGCATGTGTAGTCAAATAATGAGATATGTAAACAGACAGAATATGGCACTGCAGTCAGCAACACCTATATAAGACAGCAAGTGACTGGCACAGCTGTTAAATTGGTTACTGCTCCTACAATGGCAGGTTATCAAGATTTAAGTGAGTATGAACACGGTTTTACGGTCCGCACACGAGGAATGGGTCACAGCATCCCCAAGGTAGTGATGATGTGGGGCTTTTCCCATATGACCATTTCAGAAGTGTACAGTGAATATCAGGAGTCCAATAAAACATCAAACCTCTGTCACCACTGCAGCTGGAAAAATATCCTGCAAGAATGGTACCAATGATGACTGAAGAGAATCGTTCAATGTGACAGAAGTGCAACCCTTTTGCAAACTGACAAAACATCATCTGTATGGACTTTCGGAGCCAAATGCCCACTCATGCAGCATTAATGACTACATGACACAAAGCCTTACGTCTTGCCTGGGCCCTTTAACTTTGGACTATTGATAACTGGAAACATGTTGCCAGATCAGATGAGTCTCGTTTCAAATTGTATCAAGTGGATGGACGTGTACGGGTATGGAGACAACCTCATGAATCCATGGACCCTGCATGTTAGCAAGGTACTGTTCAAGCTCATGGAGGCTCTGTAATGGTGTGGGTAGGAGTGATATGGGACACCTGAAACTAGTAGATACAACTCTGACAGGTGACACATATGTAAGCACCCTGTATGATCACCTGTATCCATTTGTGTCCATTGTTAATTCTGTCTGACTTGGACAATTCCAGCAGAACAATGTGAAAGCCCTCACACCAGAATTGCTACAGATTGGCTTCAGGAACATTCTTCTGAGTTTAAACACTTTCACTGTTCACCAAACTATCCAGACATGAACATTATTGAGAATATCTGGGATGCCTTGCAACATGCTGTTCAGAAAAGATCTTCACCCCTCCATACTCTTATGGACTTATCGACTGCCCTACAGGATTCATGGGGTCAGTTCCCACCAGTACTACTTCAGACATTAGTTGAGTCTATGTTGCGGCACTTCTGCATGCTCATTGGGGCCCTACACAATATTAGACAGTTGTACCATTTTCTTTGGCTCCCCAGTAGAATCAGGTACAACTAACGGGGACATTGAGCATATACTAAGAGAGATGGTGCAATAACGAAAAATGTTGTGGTAGATTCTCAAAGAAAGATGTCTTATATCTTGCAAAAACCTGGTTCTAAGTGCAGAAATGATACATAGTCCTCAGTCCAATTTGTATCAGTCGTGTACATATCATGAACATCTAGTCAGACTAACAACAGGTCCACAATTTTTTCCCAGTGTTACACCCAAGAATGGTACCATAAGAAATCCCACTCCCTGGTGCAATAAGAAGGGCCCTGTCACAAAGTGATTCACAAAATACAGATGTACATGTACCTTCATGTAACTATAATGTAGCCAACATACTCTCAGGACAGAAAAAAGAAGCTGTTATGATCTCTGTTATCTCTGGTTTGACATTCCGCATGCCAAATGGATGATTTCAAAAATAAAACGAAGAGGGGAGATGGGCTGACCAAATGTAGGAGAATTTTTGTAATATTTTTCTTTTACAGTTATTCACTTTCAGTCCACAATACCCATGAAAAGAATTTACTTATTCGTCAGCACCTTTATACATCTGATGCTGTGTGTATGCCAATGGCCACAAAAGAGCCTGAGCTGATGTTGTGGCCTGGAAGTGACACTTTCATCACCATGTGTTGATAATGTGCACAATTTGTTCACGAGCACTGGCCGAGCCTTAGACTAAATGTGATAAACCAATTGAAAGGATATTTCAGAGCTCATTTTTAACAAATTTTCAATGTTGTCTTTTGCTCTGAGCATTGAATAATTGAACAGTGTGGACTGGAATACTCTCTTTCAAATTCTGAAGGTAACAGGGAGCAAAAGGTATTTACAACTTTTACAGACACCAGATGGGTCAAGAGGTATGAAAGGAAAACAGTGATTGAGAAGGGTCAGAGACAGCAAAGAACTTGGAGGAGAAGTTGAATAGAATGGACAGTGTCTTGAAAGGAGGATATAAGATGAACATCAATAAAAGCAAAGCTAGAATAATGGAATGTTGTCAAATTAAATCAGGTGATGCTAAGGGAATTAGATTATAAAATGAGGCACTTAAAGTAGTAGATGAGTTTTGCCATATGGGCAGCAAAATAACTAATGATGGCTGAATCAGAGAGGATACAAAATGTAGACTGACAATGGCAAGAAATGGGTTTGTGAAGAAGAGAAATTTGTTAACATCAAATACAGATGCAATACATTAGGAAGTATTTTCTGAATGTATTTGTCTGGAGGGTAATCATGTATGGAAGAAAAATATGGATGATAAACAGTTTAGACAAGAATAGTATAGAAGCTTTTGAAATGTGGTGCTACATAAGAATGCTGAATATTAGATGTGTAGATAACATAATTAATGAGGAAGTACTGAATAGAATTGGGGAGACAAGAAATTTGTGGCACAACTTGACCAAAAGAGGGGATCACTTCGTAGGGTGTATTCTGAGACATAAAGGTATCACCAATTCAGTTTTGGATGGAAGTGTGGGGAGTAAAAATTAAAGAGGGAAACCAAGAGATTAATACGGTAAGCACATTTAGAGGGGTGTAGGTTGCAGTAGTGATTTGGAGACGAAGATGCTTGCACAGGATGGAGTAGCATGGCAAGCTACATCAAACCAGTCTTTGGACTAAAGACAACGACGACAACAACAACAACAACAACAACAGCTACATCCATCTCCATAACTCATGTAGGTATTCTTATCTTGTATTTGTTTGGTGTCTAGGGCTGCAGGTCCACGGCTTCATGTGAATGTTTGGGACGATCTTGTTAACATTATAAATGACATGTAAACAATTTGAATAATTGGCTTATTATAGTTCTGCATGTAAACAACGTGAGGTCAATGTACTGAATGACTCAAATAGCCATCTGCCTCAGTAGGCATCCTAGGAAAAAATAGTGCAGCACCATCTTGGAGAAATTTAAGTTACGTAGATGGTTAATAAGACAGATAGTGCAGTGCACCAAATATCACTGGGAATTCTTCACAAATTGATGGTTCCAGTAGCATGCAAACTACATCTAGATCTACATGATTACTCTGCAATTCACATTTAAGTGCTTGGCAGAGGGTTCATTGAACCACAATCATACTATCTCCCTACCATTCCACTCCCGAACAGAGCGCGGGAAAAATAAACACCTAAACATTTCTGTTCGAGCTCTGATTTCTCTTATTTTATTTTGATGATCATTCCTACCTATGTAAGTTGGGCTCAACAAAATATTTTCGCATTCGGAAGAGAAAGTTGGTGATTGAAATTTCGTAAATAGATCTTGCCGCAACGAAAAATGTCTTTGCTTTAATGACTTCGATCCCAACTCGCATATCATATCTGCCCCACTCTCTCCCCTATTACGTGATAATACAAAATGAGCTGCCCTTTTTTGCACCCATTTGATGTCCTCCGTCAATCCCACCTGGTAAGGATCCCACACCGCACAGCAATATTCTAACAGAGGATGAACAAGTGTAGTGTAAGCTGTCTCTTTAGTGGAATTGTTGCATCTTCTAAGTGCCCTGCCAATGAAACGCAACCTTTAGCTCTCCTTCCCCACAATATTGTCTATGTGGTCTTTCCAACTGAAGTTGTTCGAAATTTTTACACCCAGGTACTTAGTTGAATTGACAGCCTTGAGAATTGTAGTATTTATCGAGTAATCGAATTCCAATGGATTTCTTTTGGAACTCATGTGGATCAACTCACACTTTCTGTTATTTAGCATCAACTGCCACCTGCCACACCAAACAGAAATCTTTTCTAATTCGCTTTGCAACTGATACTGGTGTTCGAATGATCAGTAAGACGGTAAATTATAGCATCATCTGTGAACAATCTAAGAGAACTGCTCAGATTGTCACCCAGGTCATTTATATAGATCAGGAACAGCAGAGGTCCCAGGATGCTTCCCTGGGGAACACCTGATATCACTTCAGTTTTACTCGATGATTTGCTGTCTTATTACTACGAACTGCGACCTTCCTGACAGGAAATCATGAATCCAGTCGGACAACTGAGACAATTCCCCATAGGCCTGCAGATTGATTAGAAGTCGCTTGTGAGAAATGATGTCAAAAGCTTCCCGGAAACTAGAAATACGGAATCAACTTGAGATCCCCTGTCGATAGTGGCCATTACTTTGTGCGAATAAAGAGCTAGCTGCGTTGCACAAAAATGATGTTTTCTGAAACCAGGCTGATTATGTTTGTAATGTTTTGGCTGAACCGGGTTGAAAGGGTTAAAAACATCTAATAACATAAAAATGAAAAATAGAAAAATCTAGTGCTGTTATGATGTATATTATATGATTCTGTCTGATCAGAGGATTACAGAACTGTAATTGGACCTCATCTAAGCAGTATATTAAGAAAGCTGTTGATGGGTCTTTATTGAAGTTTTAATCAATAAATAAGTATTAAAACATTGTCTATAGTGAAACTAGCTGCCAGAATTGAGGTATTTTGACCACTTGCTGTGATTGAAATACATCAGCTGCTACAAAAGGGCTTTTAAAAATAGTATCAGAATTAAGATGAGCAGTTTTCTCATATCAGGTTTTGCAGGAAAAGTGGGATCAAAGCATTTCCCACACACTTGTTATGCCACTGTGGATAAAAGATGATTCTGGCTGCCAGTACTTGTTAGAAAAGCTGGAGATAATTTCTAAAAAAGAAATCAAATACAAAAACTTCAAATAAATAAAAATAAAAAGGATCAGTGTGAAAATAAACAAATAATTTAAAGCAATCCTAAATAATGGCTGACTCTTTAACTGTTATGTTGCATGAGAACAAATTTTTATTGTGTAGAAATTAGGTTATGATGAACAAAGCAGTTTCCATCTGAAGCAATCAATCTGCAACACATCAGTTGACCACACCTGATATCCTTGTTTGTGAAGTGTGTGGCAAGCTGAATAGAATTTTATCACAAGTGGCACCATGACACTGTGACAGGGTGACACAGAAAAACAGGAACATATCCACAATCCAATAAAACTAGAAGTGATGAAGTAAAGAAATTGCATTCATAGAAATTGAAACCTTACAACTTTGCCATTTATGAAACATTTATGGCATTAACCATTTCTTGAAAATTATGTTCTTCAGATGGTGTCCTCCTGTACGAATACATTCGTGAAGTCTGCTGTTGAGATTCCTCATTGACTGCTGCAACATCTCAGCTGAGACACTGTCAATTGCATCCTGAATTCTCCGTTTTAACTCATCCAGGGTTCTAGGTTGAGTCATGTAGACTTTGCTCTTGAGGTAGCCACATGAGAAAAAATCACAAATGGATTGCCATTGTGTCAATAACTGTCAATGCCGATCATTACATGGAGGTGTTACGAACTTTCATTACACACCTGCATTGAACGACTTTCCAAACATTCAAGAAGCCTGGTTTCAACAGGATGGAGCGATGTTACACACTGCACAGCAGTCAATGGCATATGTGTGGCGGCTGTGTGATGTCACAATTCGGTAACATTCCTTGGCCCCCTTGATTGCCAGATTTATCCATTCACGATTTCTTTTCTTGTGGGGCTACCTAAAGAGCAAAGTCTACACGACTCTACCAAGTACCCTGGATGAGTTAAAACAGGGAATTCGAGATGCAGTTCACAGTATCCTAGCTGAGCTGTTGCATTAGTCTATGAGGAATCTCAACAACAGATTTCACGAATGTATTCATACAGGAGGACACCATCTAAAGGATGTAATTTTTAAAAAAATGATAAATACCATTAAAGTTTCATAAATGGCAAAGTTATAAGGTTTCAGTTACTATGAATGCAATTTCTTTCCTTCATGACTTCTAGTTTTATTGGATTTTGGAAATGTTCCTGTTTTTCTGTGTCACCCTGTACAAATAGTAGATTTCTTTTTTCTGGTGTGTATACTGTAACTGACGCACTGAAACAAACATTTACTATGACAAGAGCACAAAGCAAGGGATTTTGAGGTACTTTAGATAAGTTGAGAACTTGATTTAATATACAATAAATAATACTTTTATTTCACATTGTTTTCCCATGTCATCCAATACGCATATTACTTACTCTATACATAATCACATAAATATTAGTAAACTTATACATGAGTGTCAGTTTAAACACTCCCATTATCTTTATGAACCAGCTTAATTTTTTGTATTGTATGTAATAATGTATAATTTAATATTCCACATGTCTCCAGCATATAGATTTAAATGGCAGATAAATATTTTCATTGAAAGTATTTGTAGTGTCATGTATTCCATTTGCTCAATGTAAAGCTAACACATACATGCACACAACTTGATGGAAAATTGTTTTTAAGTTTGTGAGAATTACATTTACATTCAGCATAATCTACACAACATACAGCAAATAAATACAATACATTATTAACAGACATTTTGTCAGGGATTGTTGGTGACTAATTTATTAATTAGAAATACTCTAGTCATAGTATTTTATTTCCCCACTTCATTGCAACATGATCCTGACCTACAACTCAATTCTCAGGAACTCCATTAATTTTTTGGTATTACATATGCTTCAGTTCATCACCTTCATTTTACCGTGAAATGTGCCTTCTGCATCAAGAAAAACTTCCACATTTGCACTTCACACCTTAAATAACAAAACATTTTAATGTGTAAGTGCTAATTTGGAAGTTTTTCACTGGTGCAAAAGATGAACATGTCAAGGGCAAATGATGATGATTGACATTTTTTGACATTACATCTCCACAGTTAATGTACTATGTACTCATTGAGAATGTAGTGCATTGGGCTAAAACAGAAGAAGAATATTTTCTAAATGAAAACTGCATTTTATTAACAGAATGTTTCTGTCTTAAATAAATACAAAAATAAATAAAGAAATGATACAGGAATGGCATGCTGTGAGATGATTATCACAACTTTCTAATCAAACAGAAAAGTTAGGCATCTGGTTAAAGAGTTCCAGATTTTATCAAGATAAATGATTTGTTAAATTGCTATCTTTGTACACTGGATGTTACATTAGACAATTTTTAACTATAGACATGGTGGCTGTAACAAATTCATGCCAATGGTATATGCAGATACTAGCATTTATGTAGTTGTGTTCATAATGAACATATTATAGAAGTGTGAAATGGTGAGCTTATTAATAAGTACATTAGAGATAATATACAAATGTTTGTATCATCATACATACTTGCATATGAGAATAGGTACTGTATAAGGAAATGCTGTTCATAACGTGTACAAGAGAGCAACTGCATTCATTTGTCGGCATACAAAAATTGTGCATTTGTACTGTATTCCTTCTCTCTTCTGTTATATTTCTGACAAGGGTCATTCCACACATTTGGCTGTCACCATCAACACCTTCCTCAAAGGACGCAAGTCATCTTTACAAGACACTCGAGAGTGATCAGAAGGGTGCAGTGGTGACCCCAGCATCATGTTTCCCTGCCTGTAGATAACTAAATGACTGACAGCACACCTGCAGACAGTGGAAACTAGTGGTGCCTCCAGAGCAGAGTGAACAGGGCAGTCAGCAGCGTCTGAAAAGATGTGGTTGGGGCCCGAGGGGCCACTGCAGGGGGAAGATTCCCCACGTTGAAGAGCACTGCCCTGTCTCCCAGAGGCTGTACCGGCCGGAAATTGTGCGTCAGCAGGCCATCTTCAGACTTCATGTTACGGAACACATCCACCTGTGACAGACATCTCAATCAGAACCTTGCTTTACATCCAAGTAGATTGTGGCAACTTGGCATAAAAGAATCCGAGAAAAAGAGTCATATAATTCCACAGTATTTGTCTTTTCCCATGAACTGTGACCCTGTTGCAATGGGGTGGCTTGTGTGTCTCAACAGCATAATAAACTCTGCCACATGTGCAACCAGATTGGTGAGGTATCTGTGTTTAGGTCAGACTAACTTAGGGTTCTTAAACAGGGGTAGCAACCTTTTTAGTATTTGCAGAGGCAACAGTCTGAATGACTGGCTGATTTAGTCCTCTTAACATTAACCAAAATATTTTTACTTTTTTGGTGTTGTGGCACAACTGATATCAAGAACAAAAACATGGACGTGGTCCTGTTGCATATGGCATCCCCTTGTCTACTTTCAAACTGGTTTAGTCCTCCAGCTATTGGGGGCCTACAGTTTAATGTGGAGTCCAAAATATGCAGGAATCTAGCATTTTTTACATTAATAAACAATGCTAGAGGTGAAAAAAGTAATGAATGCCAGAAAAAAACTAGATTGCTACTCACCAAAAAGATGACGGATTGAGTTGCAGACATGCACAATGAAAAGACCATTACATGTTCAGCTTTCGGCCAAAGCTTTCTTCATCTACATCTACATGATTACTCTGCAATTCACATTTAAGTGCTTGGCAGAGGGTTCATCGAACCACAATCATACTAGAACTTCCCGGCAGATTAAAACTGTGTGCCAGGCCGAGACTCGAACTCGGGACCTTTGCCTTTCACAGGCAAGTGCTCCACCAACTGAGCTACCCAAGCACGATTCATGCCCCATCCTCACAGCTTTGCTTCTGCCAGTACCTCGTCTCCTACCTTCCAAACTTTACAGAAGCTCTTCTGCGAACCTTGCAGAACTAGCACTCCTGAAAGAAAGGATATTACGGAGACATGGCTTAGCCATAGCCTGGAGGATGTTTCCAGAATGAGATTTTCACTCTTCAGTGGAGTGCGCACTGATATGAAACTTCCTGGCAGATTAAAACTGTGTGCTGGACCGAGACTCGAACTCGGGAAGTTTTGCCTTTGCGCACAAGTGCTCTGGCAACTGAGCTACCCAACCACGATACACGCCCCGTCCTCACAGCTTTATTTCAGCAGTTGGTAGAGCACTTGCCCGTGTAAGGCAAAGGTCCCGAGTTCGAGTCTCAGTCCAGCACACAGTTTTAATCTGCCAGGAAGTTTCATATCAGCGCACACACCGCTGCAGAGTGAAAATCTCATTCAGGCACAATCATACTATCTCCCTACCATTCCACTCCCGAACAGCGCGTGGGAAAAACAAACACCTAAACCTTTCTGTTTGAGCTCTGATTTCTCCTATTTTATTTTGATGATCATTTCTACCTATGTAGGTTGGGCTCAACAAAATATTTTCGCATTCGGAAGAGAAAGTTGGTGACTGAAATTTTGTAAATAGATCTCACCGCGACGAAAATCATCTTTGCTTTAATGACTTCCAACCCAACTCGCGTATCATATCTGCCACACTCTCTCCCCTATTATGTGATAATACAAAACGAGCTGCGCTTTTTTTTGCACCCTTTCGATTTCCTCTGTCAATCCCACCTGGTAAGGATCCCACACCGTGCAGCAATATTCTAACAGAGGACAAACGAGTGTATTGTAAGCTGTCTCTTTAGTGGACATGTTCTAAGTGTCCTGCCAATGAAACGCAACCTTTGGCTCACCTTCCCCACAATATTATCTATGTGGTCCTTCCAACTGAAGTTGTTCGTAATTTTTACACCCAGGTACTTAGCAGAATTGACAGCCTTGAGTATTGTACTATTTATCGAGTAATCGAACTCCAACGGATTTCTTTTGCAACTCATGTGGATTGCCTCACACTTTTCATTATTTAGCGTCAACTGCCACCTAACACACCACACAGCAATCTTTTCTAAATCGCTTTGCAACTGACACTGGTCTTCGGATGACCTTACTAGACAGTAAATTACAGCATCATCTGCGAACAACCTAAGAGAACTGCTCAGATTGTCACCCAGGTAATTTATACACCGGTAGATCAGGAACAGCAGAGGTCCCTGGACGCTTCCCTGGTGAACACCTGATATCACTTCAGTTTTACTCGATAATTTGCCATCTGTTACTACGAACAGAAACAAAAACAATCACACAATCACCCAAGCAAGCGCACTGTGTACACACGCATTACCACCATCTCCAGCAGCTCAAACCAAAAGGGAAATGGAGCCATGCTGACTCCAGTGCCATGGCCAGCTGTGTTTGGGTTTGAGATGAGTATCGACAGTGTGAACAGCCCGATTGAAGTGGTCCCATAGATTCTTGATTGGTATTAAATCTGGAGATTTTGGTGGCCAGGGAAGTATGGTAAACTCATCTTGGTGTTCTTTGAACTGCACACTTACACTGTAAGCTGTGTGACACATTGCACTGTCCTGCTGATAGATGCCTTCATGGTGAGGAAAGATAAATTACATGTAGGGAAGGACTTGGTCCCCAGTGATAGATGCATAGTAGTGCTGATCCATTGTGCCTTCCACGATGACATGATCACCCAGGGAATGCCAGAAGAACATTCTCCAGACCATAACACCTCCTCCTTGTGTGCTTTCAGATGTTTCACGCCAATGGGCCATTTATCCAATGGAGCATAAAATTTATCCAATGGAGCATAAAACAGTATTCATCTGAAAAGACTACCTGTCATCTCTCAGTGGATATCGATTTATCATACTGATATTCAAACTCCGGCCTTTGTTGCTAATGAACAGCAGTCAGCATGGGTGAATGAATCAGGTGCCTGCTACAGAGATCCATACGCAACAATGTTCACTTAACTGTCATAGAGGTGACACTATTGGTTTGCCTGTACATATTCCTCTGCAACTATTGTTCATCCCTGCCGTCTGTAGTCTGTGATGTACCAAATTTGCCTCCATGCCAGTTTTGGATAGCACAGTGTTGCCATGCGTGCTATGTTTTAACTACAGTGGCACATGAACATTTTGCAGACTGCTGTTTCAGAAATGCTTCCACCCTTGGTCTGAAAGCCAAGATAGTGCCCTCTTGGACAACAGGTAAATTGCTCTGTTTCTGAATTACAACAACTACTGCACAGTTTCTTGTGTCCTCTGATGCATTTTATATATCCTCCACAGCAAGTGCTGCCACCTGTCGTATGTCAGTGTTCGTTATACATTGCTGTCGAACACAGTCGGACCATTCATAAGTTACTATCAGTTTGCTCTAATTTTTGATTTTTGCAAACTTAAGATGTATCTATTTGATAGTTTAGTGATGAGAAGCAATTATGAACTTCAGTTTCCCATGACTTCCGCATTTTGGCATTGGTGGGAACTGGGATCAGTTCTCCCCGCAAGTCTGGCCTGAGAGGGCAGCCTTTCAAGCCCTCCAAAACATTGATGTTGGTATATTTCAGTGCCACTGATAATTATGTCATTCAGATCTCTACACTCAACATCATCATTATCTCATTCCACACCATCACCAAGTACCTGGATTTAACATTGGCATAAATATGCCAGGGGACTAATTATTTTGCCTAGTGAACTGTGTCTCATAAAACACACACACACAACCAAGAAAAAAACTGTATCTAAAGCATCTGGTGCCATCTACAGATTGGTGGCCATGCCTGGGTTACCTGTCTGTGAGAGAGCAGGGTAGGCGTCTTGAACTCTATCCAGGTGACGACCTCGGAGCAAGGCGGCGTGGTGAGTGATCCGTTGTATGTGAAGTAGAGCTCTCGGTTATCAGGCAGCAAGTCGCCCAGGAGCAGGGCCCTCCTCAGTGGCACCTTGGAGCCCGGTGCCTCCACCTGTGGGATGGCCTCTGCCAGCTCTGCGTACACCGGATTGTCATCTCCAAACACCTGCATCAGTAAATTGCATGTCTCAAACAGTAATGCAAAATTACATGTGTAATTGCAATGCAAAATGTGGAAGGTATGGACAGGTGTGAATATTGTTGCACTGTTGTGGTTGCACTATATGTACTTGTATTACGTATAGAGAAATGGAGTAAGTGATGGAAGCTGACTTTGGGTAAGAACTGTTAGGATTCCAGAGAAATATAGGAACAACGAGAGAATATTGACCCTGTGACTTGTCATAGAAGATAGTTGAAAGGCATACTCACATTTACAGGATCTGTAGATTTGGAAAAAGCTTTTGATGATATCAACTGAGGTACTCTCTTTGAATTTTTGAAGGTAGCAGAGATAAAACACACATAGCATAATGTCATCCACATCTTGTACGGAAGCTTAACTGCAGTTACCCAAGTTGAAAGACATGAAACTGAGGCAGTGCACTGTGGACCATCTTGAAATGTCACAGTGACAGAATGGGAATGATGTGTGAGCTTGTGACATTCCCAGCCACATACAACACATATTTGATTTGTACCAAAGTATGTCTGGCAAACACCACAAGTGATGAAATGACCATCTTATCTTTGTGCTCAGTTGTGTTGCAGGACTTCATTTCAGACAGAATGAACGAGAAACGTGTTCTGGCACCTACCCGGAGCTTTTTTTTTTCCCCTTCTTCATTGCAATAATTTGGCACTACACATGTTTTCACCAGAGATTTAAAAAAAATCAGTGAGTAGAAGACAAATGGCATTTGAAGCTTGACTAAATATCTTAACTCTATGACTCATGTGACATTGTGTTTTGTTTTTCCTAACACTTCTGAAAGCCAGTATAGTACGCGACACTGATGGGACAGGAATATCTTCACAGTCATTCATCAGTGAATACTTTATTAATTTATACTGGACTCACATTTACCGAGCAGCCACAATTTTCCAAAAATCGGAACTTGATTTTGTATGGTGGGGAGGGGACAGGTGTTGTATGGTACAGATTTGTAGTCTGGTTCATAACATTTTAGAAATTATGCATTGCTTTGTAGTGCAGACTTGTAAGTCCACAGGTACACTGAAAATTACTGGTTTGTATTATGACAACTCATTAATGTTAGGAAACACAGTTTAAGTTATTATTTTGTGAAGAATACAACCAAGCATCACAACTTGTAGTCAGCTTAAGACCCCAAAAGACAATGCAGCAGTTGCTGATGAGACACATACCTGCATCACAAGAAAGAGTGACAACTGCGTCTTCTGTCTGAATTGTAGAGCAGGAAAATCTGTGGGGTGAACACTAAGATGTATGTGGAGAACAGAATTTCTGTCAGCAATATACACCACTCAGGTCACGTGACTTTCCTGTACTTACTTATGAAAAGTTCTGCCTTTAATGAACTTTGATTTGCAGCTGCTACAGCAAATGAACAATGAGTAAAAACAGAAGAAATAAGTGTAACAAATTTAACATTTCAATATTTGAGCTAAATGTAAGAAACAGCATTAGTCCAAGAATTGTGACATTTTATGTTCAATATTGTTGACATATTGAATACTGAATGTTCACTCTGTGAAGCAGCCCTGATAAAAAACACCTCTATAAACACCATCATTTATGAGTTGACTGGCATTTTGAACAACACAAAAACTGACTGAATGACACATTCAGTGTTAAATGAGCACAGTTGTGAGGGATGTTTTTTTTTGTAGAATGTTAGTTCTTTTCATATGGAATCACTTTTACTTTACCCAACGTAGTTTGCAAGAAGGATGCAGTATGGATGAAATTTATAAATGATAATAATCAGCTTTCTCCCAAAATTGAAAATTAACAAGTAACTTGCTATTGTATGTCACAAGTTTCATTCTGCAATAAAAAGAGGGCCACATTAGTAGGTGAGATGACAGAATAAGATTAAAACTAACAGTGGGGTAATATTAAAATTTAATGCAGTACACTGCAGGAGTTGCTGCTTGGCCTGCTCTGTTATAGGGATAAATAAATGTTTACTTGGAGCACTGGATTACTCCCCTAAAACTGTAATGTTTGCTGGTGACACAAGTCTGCTGATAAAAGATCCAAACAGGTCCATAGC
The DNA here is from genome assembly GCF_023897955.1 of Schistocerca gregaria. Lineage (NCBI taxonomy): Eukaryota > Metazoa > Arthropoda > Insecta > Orthoptera > Acrididae > Schistocerca > Schistocerca gregaria. The sequence continues at coordinate 192,475,712 of NC_064929.1, read as the reverse complement.
AGATACAGGCAGGAGAATAATGGCACAGACTTGCAACTGGTTCACAACCTGCAGCTTACTCTTACAAAATCTCACATTATACAGTTTCAAACATTATAAAGTACTTTGGTAGACCAAAGTAGTGTTCACTGGGCAGAGACTCTATGAGGCTCCATATGCAAAGTTGCTGGGCATCCAGATGTGAGGTGTCACCAGCATGCGGACAGGTCAGTGTTGCCTGTTCTGCACCCAGATATCTGCGCCACTGTGCTGACCTGCAAGGAGGTGGAGGGTGTGGAGAGAGGGAGGGACACAATGGTAAAGGCGCGGCAATGGGCTGGGTATGGAGAGAATGGGAGATACCAGAGGGTGAGGGGGATCAATCTAGCAGACAATATATAGTGTGTGGATGTGTTCAAGGAAAAGGAGAAGGTGGGGGAAAGGGATGAGGTCTCCTTGGGTATGGAAGGCAGATGTGGAAGGCGAGGCAGAGTGCAAGGCATTCGAGGATTAGGAGGGATTTATAGAACCTAGGAGGGGCGGAAATCCCAGCCACACTGCCATAACAGAGGATGGGGCAGATCAAGGATTTGTAGGTGAGAAGGATGGTGGAAGGATGCAGACCCCATGTCCGGCCAGACAGGAGATTCAGGAGGCGGTGTCTGTTGTGAGTTTTGTGTTGGATGATCAGGAGATGGGGGGTCCAGGTGAGGTGGCGATCAAGGGTGTGGCCAAGGTATTTGAGGGTAGGAGTGAGGTGGATATGACGGCCATAAATGATGAGGTAGAAATCATGGAGACAGATGGAGTGAGTGGTGCGGCCTATGATGATCAACTGGGTCTTGGAGGGGTTGATACGGAGGAACCACTGGTTGCACCGAGCGGTGAATTGGTCAAGATGGGTTTGGAGGGTACATTAGGACCGTTGAAGGGTAGGATAAAGGGCTAGGAAGGCGGTGTCATCAGCAAACTGGAGGAGATGAACAGGCGGGGGAGGCTTGGACATATCAGCAGATAGAGGAGAGGGGAAAGGATGGAGCCTTGGGGCATGCGAGCAGAGGGATAGAAAGTATGGGAGTTGGAATTGTGGATACTCACATAGGAGGGACGATGGGAGAGGAAGGAAGCAACGAGACGGACGAAGTTGATGGGGAGAGCACAGGTCTGGAGTTTGAAGAGAAGCTCGGGATGCCAGACATGGTCATAGGCGTTCTGGAGGTCAAGAGAAACAAAGATAGTGGAGTGACGGGAGTTAAGTTGGAGGGAAAGAAGACTGGTTAGGTTAAGGAGCTGGTCGGTGGCGGAGAAGGAAGGCCGGAAGCCACATTGGGTAAGGGGAACAAGGTGGTGCTGGTTAAGGTGGCGGTGATTACGATGAGAGAGGATGGTCTCTAAGACCTTACTGAACACAGAGGTGAGGCAGATGGGATGATAGGAAAAGGTATCAGAGGGAGGGTTTGTTGGGTTTAGGGAACAGCAGGACAAGGGAAGTCTTCCAGAGGTTGGGGTAAAATACTGTGGAGAGGAGGACATTGTACAGAGTAGCAAGGACAGCCAGGAAGGATGGGGGGGGGGGGAGGAGATTCCTTCAGGTGGCAGTAGGTGACACCATCGTGACCAGGGGCGGTGTTGCGTTTGGAGCAGAGGACAAGTGTGATGTCGGGTGCAGTGATGGGAGTATTGATGTCTGAGGGGGGTAACCGATCCAAGTGCTGGAAGCTAGGGGCAAGCGGTGGAACAGAGATGTCAGTGCAGTCAAGGACGGTGGGGAAGAGGGAGTAATCAAAGTGGGGATCGTCAGGAATGGAGAAGACCTCAGAGATGCGGGAAGCAAAATGGTTAGCCTTACTGAGGTTGTCAGGAAAGGGTCGATCGTCATGGAGGATAGGGTAATGTGGGGTGTGATGGCTACCAGTAAGGCGATGGAAGGCTGACCAGTACTTGGAGGAGTTGACAGGGAGGGTGGAGTTGAGGCATGTGCATGTCTGGCGCCAGTACCGGCGTTTCTTTGCTGTAAGGAGGTTCCGGATGTGTCGCTGTAATTGCCGATTTCACTCGCAAATGACTGCACCTTTATATGCATCAGAAATATAACAGCGCGTGCGCTAGATACAGTGCGCACACGCTCAATCATTCCTGTTGCCCCCTGGCGCAAAAGGAGTTGCAGCGCCTCCGGTGGTGTATACTGTTGAAAACGATATGTCGTTAGAAATGATTATTCATAACCTGCCGATTCAGGTGCCATTGTTTCTTCATGTCTGATAAAACAGGATTCCAAGTTTTACTTAGTGGGTATCCATTATCACGAATAATGATATTATCTGCTGGCCTGATGTCGACAGATTCTTTTAAAACACAATCCCAGTACCGCGAAGCGTTTGCAACTACTTACGTCTCATTGTATAGCATCCTGTGCCCCTCTGTAAGGCAATGCTCAGCCATCGCAGATTTATCTGGTTGTAATAATCGCGTATGGTGATGATGTTCAATACACCTGGCATTGACGGTACAAATAGTTTGGCCAATGTAATTTTCCCCGCACTAACACAATATTTTGTAAATGCCAGACTTCACATTTAACAGAGCCAAGAAGTGCTTGAATCTTAGCTGGCGGACTAAAAACACATCTGATCTCATATTTCATGGGACTTAATATCTGAGGTCATCAGTCCCCTAGAACTTAGAACTACTTAAACCTAAGGACATCACACACATCCATGCCTGAGGCAAGATTCGAACATGCGAACGGTAGTGGTCGCGCGGTTCCAGACTGAAGCACTTAGAACTGCTCGGTCACACGGACCGGCTAATCATTTGTAACGATATAGCGTTTTCAACAGTATTCACCACCGGAGGTGCTGCAACTCTTTTTGCGCCGGGAGGCATCAGCAATAATTGAGTGCGTGCACACTGTATCTACTGCATGCGCTGTTGTACTTCCGATGAATATAAAGGTGCAGTCATTTGGGAGTGGAATCCATCCATAATGCCAATTCCCACACCTTCTACCCCTCTGCAGGCGTGCCCCCAGCGCTCTGTCCTCCCCCCTCTCCTCTACCTCCTATACACGGCAGATATGCCTCAACCTCCCCCCCCCCCTCCATTAGACCTCTTGCAATATGCTGATGACATCACATCCCTCACTCTCGCTCCTACCCTCCAACGGTCTCAACGCCTTCTCCAGAATCACCTTGACCATTTTGCCACAGTGGCTCCTGAAAATCAATTCTTCCAAGACCCAGACAAACATCGTAGGTCATACCACTCGCTCCTTCCGGCTCCTGGATTTCTTTCTTACCGTCTGCGCCCGTCCTGTCCGCCTCTCCCCCACCCTCACCTACCTTGGCCTCACCATTGATCGTCGCCTCACCTGGATCCCTCATCAATGCTCCATCCAATCCAAAGCCCACAACCACCTCCGACTCCCCAAACTCCTCTCTGGCCGGACATGGGGGTTGCACCCCTCTACCATCCTTCAAACCTACAAATCCTTAATCCTTCCCATCCTCTGTTATGCCAGTCCCGCCTGGATATCTGCCCCCCTCCCAAATTCTGTAAGATCCTTGAGTGTCATGCACTCTGCCTCGCCTTCCGTATATGCATCCCGTCCCCCACGCGGATCCTCTATGACCTGAATCCTTTCCACCCCCTCTGCTCCTATTCCTTGAACATATCCGCATCCTCTACACCTCCCGCCACCTTGATCCCCCCTCACCCCCTGGTTGCTCCTTTCCTCTCCCATCCCCACCCCCTGCCACATCTTCACTGTTGTGTCCCTCCCCAACCCTCCATCTCTACACCCTTCATCTCCTTTGCCAAGGTGGCTTCCATCAACTCCCCCTCCCAGATGATTCCCTCTCTCCCTCTATTTATCCCTCCTATCAACTCTGATCCTCACCCCCCCTCCTTTCCTCCGTCCTTTTCCCGGGCTCCCTCTCCCCCCTTCCATCCTCTTTTTTCCCCACCTACCCTCTCTCTGCCCCCCTTCTCTCCCCTGAGTGCTTTTGCACTTCCCTCCTCTGCCTTTTCCCATTCCCTCTCACGTCTGCCCTGCCCCTCTCCCCCCCCCCCTTTTGAGTCCTGTCCCTCCTTTGGTTACCCCCGCTATTGTTTTTCCTCTCCTCCCTCCTTGTTTTCCCCCCTCATCTGTCCAAGTCCAAGTCCAACCCCCCCACCCCCGCTCCCCCCATCTGCCCTAGGCTATGGTGTGTCCTCTTTGTGCCGACATTTTAGTACAGTGTTTACAGTGAGTGTTCAGTGTTGTGTGTCTTTTTCGAAGTGTTGCAAACGGACATCATACTGCCGCTGGGTGTGATTTTATATCTCTTGCGAACAGAAACCAGACTGTCGCCATATTTTTTAATTGTCTGTCTACTATGTTACCTGTCTGCTTCCTGTGTATTTTATTCGCTTTGCCAACCCTTTACTTTATGTTTTAACTTTCCACAATTTTCCGCCGTTTTACAATTTAAGTCACCGTTTTATCGCCTGCTTTTATTGTTTCTTAACTTCTTCTTACGTTTTAAAAAGTATGCAGGCTGCAGAGCAGCGTAATAAGCTGCTGCCAGCCCGCCCCTTCGGGGGAATCGAAATTCAATAAAGAAAAAAAAAGGATTGGAATCAGTTATCGGCGAGAGCAGCGCAGCTGTTCCCACCTGATGATGGCGGCCAGGTGGCCCGCTGAAATATTGTGCTCAGATGACAGCCTAATCCGGCTGGAAACCTGACAAGAATTTGATATACTTTCACGCAGTTCTGTCCTATGTCACAACAGTGTAGGGCACTTCTGTTAATTAAAAGAAAGTACTTATTCTATAGAAGTGGACAATAAAAATAAATTGTGTGAACTGATTGCTGAACATCCTGTTGAAAACTCTTCAACGACATAGTGTTTCTTACACTTACATGCCAATATGTATACTCCCTAATGGTATTTATAGTTAATAACGAGCTAATTCAACAATTATGCAACACTGGTAGTGGAAATTATTTCCATGTAGACGATGCACCCCTCTCTGGGGTTCACAATGAAAGTTTGTATTCTAGTAAAAAAGCCTAGAAGTGGTGCCAGTGGACATCATGAATATCATCAAGTATGTATAAACAAAGGAAAATAATATCTCTTTAGCCACTATCGTTCTACAATTTTTCCTCAATACTTGGATTCAGGTATATGAATTCTGCATAACTCTTAATATTTGCATCAGATCCTGATTTTCCAGTATACAGAAAGCTTATAGTGGTGTGTGTAGAACTAAATTGCTTTGTTTCAAGTGCCAGTATTAGAAAGTAACAACAGATGAGCAATGTAGGAGGATTACTGGTTGTTTCTCTCGTAATACACATACACTGTGTTCTAAAGTATCCGGATACCCCCAGAAACATACGTTTTTCATATTAGGTGCATTGCGCTGCCAGGTACTCCATATCAGCGACCGCAGTAGTCATTAGATATCGTGAGAGAGCAAGCAGAATGGGGCGCTCCGCGGAACTCACGGACTTCGAACGAGGCCAGCTGATTGGGTGTCACTTGTGTCATACGTCTGTACGCCAGATTTCCGCAGTCCTAAACAACCCTAGGTCCACTGTTTCCGATGTGATAGTGAAGAGGAAACGTGAAGGAACACGTACCGCACAAAAGCGTACAGGCCGATGTCGTCTGTTGACTGACAAGAGACCGTCGACATTTGAAGAGGGTCGTAATGTGTAATAGGATGACATCTATCCAGACCATCACACAGGAATTCCAAACTGCATTAGGATCAACTGCAAGTACTATGACAGTTAGGCGGGAGGTGAGAAAACTTGGATTTCATGGTGGAGCGGCTGATCATAAGCCACACATCACGCCGGTAGCAAATGCCAAATGACGCCTCGCTTGATGTAAGGAGTGAAAACATTGGATGATTGAACAGTGGAAAAACGTTGAGTCGAGTGACGAATCACGGTACACAATGTGGCGATCCGATGGCACGTCTTCTGCCAGTGTGTGTAGTGCCAACAGTAAAATCCGGAGGCGGTGGTGTTATGGTGTGGCCGTGTTTTTCATGGAGGTTGCTTTCACCCCTTGTTGTTTTGCGTGTCGCTATCACACCACAGGCCTACATTGATGTTTTAACCACTTTCTTGCTTCCCACTGTTGAAGAGCAATTCGGGGATGGTGATAGCATCCTTCAACACGATCGAGCACCTGTTCATAATGCACGGCCTGTGTCGGAGTGGTTACACGACAATAACATCCCTGTAATGGGCTGGCCTGCACAGAGTCCTGACCTGAATCCAACAGACCACCTTTGGGATGTTTTGATACGCCGACTTCGTGCCAGGCTTGACCGACCGAAATCGGTACCTCTCCTCAGTGCAGCACTCCATGAAGAATGGGCTGCCATTCCCCAAGAAACCTTCCAGCACCTGGCTGACCGTATGCCTGCGAGAGTGGAAGCTGTCATCAAGGCTAAGGGTGGGCCAGCACCATATTGAATTCCAGAATTACCGATGGAGGGCGCCACGAACTTGTAAATCATTTTCAACCAGGTGTCCGGATACTTTTGATCACATTGTGTACATAAAGTAATCTAGAAGTAATGAGCATAATTACCAATTTGAGTGGATTAATGGTTCTCACAATTTGTTCTGAGTATGCTCTGCAGAAGTGGTAGGCTCTGCCTGTTAATGTATAGCTTGGCTAGTTCCACACTGCTAAACGATCTCCTATGTGATGTGAAGTACTGAAAGCGGTCTTTGAATTAAGGAAGAAATGAAAGAGCTGGGCAGGTTGCTGAAAGTGGCCTGTCTCCGTGACAGTAGTGTTTGTTCAGGTAATTCCAATCTACTGATAACGCTGCCTTTGTTAGAAGCTGTACACTGACTGCTGGGCTATGAAAACATAGCTAATCATCGAGCATGTGATTTGAAAACAGCTGCTTGCTTTGCACGGCAGATGTCTGATGTTACCTCGTAGAAGAGCGCAACCACTGCGAGGCCGTCCTTATGGCTGAGTGCACCGTTGAAGCTGCCGTAGTCCGTCTTGTAGAACACCATGTGCAGCTCCAGGGGGAAGCTGCAACACAGGGAGGAGGTGGCCATAAGCGAAGGCGGAAGAACTCTGGTTTAGTCGCTCGGGTACTTATTTTAGCAGACAATATAAGGGAACTGTGTGCAGAGTTTATCAAGCGTTGCTGGCTCAATCAGAGAAAGTACTGTGTTTCGTGACGGAGAGGACCGTAAGAGCTGCGAAAGCGAATGGAATGGTAATAAATGTAGGAGAGACCCAAGTGATGGGAATCTGCAAACGTCAAGGTCCCATAAAAATATCATTGGACGGAAGGGCACTGGAAAATGTAAAATCTGTAGGTTTTCTGGAAGTTTCGTGACAGAAAATAGAAACTTTGTGGAAGAGCTAAGAAGTAGAATGCCTTTCACAATTTATTTATTTATTTTTTTAGAAGGTAGAAGGTATATTGACAGCAGAAAGAAATCCCATTGATGATTCGACAAGTGTTTCCTCTGGAGGACAGTATTGCACGGATGCATCATAGACACTCAAAAACAAAGAGTAAGAATTGTTTGCATCGAAAACAATATATTAGCTTTCCTTTCAGCATTATGTGTGCACAGTTTGATTTTAAATACGAATCTAAAATGCGCCAAGTGTAAACACTTTTCCAACCGTCGTCTAACTTGCGTGTGCCTATTGTGTGCTGTCTGCAGGCTGGGATCGACCTCTGAACTTGTGCGAGAGAACGAGTGTCGTCTATAAATTCATAGGAAATTGGGCGCACAGTCAGGCAAGCTGACCAAACAGTTATGGTTTCGGCATCACTATCCTTTTTATATCCCAACTAAGAGTGGCTTTAGTGTCTTATTTATCGTTTAATAGCCATTGTTTAAAAGAACAACTCGAACTATATACTCTGTTCATCATAAGAATGAACCTGACGTAAACAAACACAAACATGATGACTTGCCAGAAACCACAGCACACGTACACTGGTGTTGTTACGCTCTTGGAAGTAGGTCCTACTTATATATTAGTTATCTTATTACTAGCTTACGTTAAATGAAATTTTAAGATATTCTAATGTATTAACAGCCATCAACGTTTTTTTTTTTTTTTCAAAAATGCTGTACCAAAAATGGCTCTGAGCACTATGGGACTTAACATCTGTCATCAGTCCCCTAGACCTTAGAACTACTTAAACGTAACTAACCTAAGGACATCACACATATCCATGCCCGAGGCTGGATTCGAACCTGCGACCCTAGCGGACGCGCGGTTCCGGACTGAAGCGCCTAGAACCGCACGGCCACACCGGCCGGCAAAATCGTGTACCGTACAGTGACAGTCTCTATACTGTTGTCCCCTTGATTTTCGCGCTGTTAATTCGCAGTATTGAAGGTGGTTGAGGCTGTCCAATGCTCGTCAGTGGAACATGGTTAAAGAATGCCGAGAAATAGGTTGTTCTTAATGTTCCTCATAACACTGCAGGTATCGTAGTGGAGTGTTAATCTGGTGTTCATGTATCGCTGGTTCAGATCTCGTCTTGGTCATCTTTCGTTTTTAGTTTAATTTTAAATAGGCCTACCTACATTTCGTGATTGTAAGATTCACCATTATTATGAATAACGCACGCCTTCTTGTTTCTAATTACATGCTGCACGCGAAATTCCTGGTTTTATTTCAAATATAAATTCCTAATCATCGATATTTTGTAATAGATTGTTAGTAAAGGTTGCTTAAATTAAGAAAACATAACAGTTTAAATTTTTTGGGGCAAACATGAAAAATCGCATTGTTTTATACCGCAGATGTAGTGTCACACGAACCAGTATGATAAGAGTGTCGTAGAAACATGAGAAACAATTATCTTACAGCATCGAGCACACCACACAAATGATGCGTTTTTACATTTGCCACTGTACCATTACAATATGGACCCAACAGAACTGATCTGGAGCCAAGTTAACAGGTCTGTCGCGAGAAACAAGAGTTAAGCTGCCAGACGTAATGGAACTAACGCACGGAGCTTTTTCACATGTCACTGCCGAACGCTGGCGGAATATAAAAAGCGCACGCCACTGGAGAAGAGGAGAAAGTGCGGCACTTGGGTGGCTTCGTGAATTCTGTTGTCGAGTGTATCAACGTAGCAGATAACAATTTCAAAACTGAAATGCATTTCTCCGATTCGGATAAGGAAGGAGCTAAGAGATCACGAGACGACTGACTGTAATTAATCCCTACAGTGGCTTCGGTATTCAACAATACGGTGAAATCCCTGCAGTATGGTTTTGCATCATACATAACTCTCTCAGAAAAAAATTATCCTATTTAAGTTAGAAATTTTCATCAGTCTTGTTCGTAACTAGAAAACCATGTTAGGCGAGAACGAGAGCATTTCATGCTTTCTGTCTGGTCACCTAAGAAGCGTGTCGTAGTGCTGGAGTTTTGTCGAAATTAGTTTATTCTCTTTAAAAATTAAGTGACATTCGAAGCTATATTGATTCTCTGCTCGTCTCTTTTTACGTCTCAACTGCAGCTGCTCACATCATTGAAGGTTGGCTGGACTAGCTGGCTGGCCAGTGATGTCCAAGTTAAATGCGCCGGTAAAGACGTTATTGCACAGTCTATGTGCGTGTTAACACAGCATAAAACGTATCCTTATGATCCCACTTGACTACTGGACAAGCTTGGCTGGACTAGCTGGCTGGCCAGTCATGTCCAAATTAAATGCGCCGGTAAAGAAGTTATTGCACAGTCTATGTGCGTGTAACACAGCATAAAACGTATCCTTATGATCGCAGTTGACTACTGGAGTCCGCAGCTCGTGGTCGTGCGGTAGCGTTCTCGCTTCCCGCGCCCCGGTTCCTGGGTTCGATTCCCATCGGGCTTAGGGATTTTCTCTGCCTCATGATGACTGGGTGTTGTGCGATGTCCTTAGGTTAGTTAGGTTTAAGTAGTTCTAAGGTCTAGGGGAGTGATGACCATAGATGTTAAGTCCCAAAGTGCTCAGAGCCATTTGAACCATTTTTTGACTACTGGACAGGCCTGGCGTCCGCTTCATAGGAAACGAAATCGAATGAGACTCAAGCAAACGCGGAAGAATACATGGTGCAATGCCTACATCAGGTTTATTCTCACGATGAACATTTTATAGTACAATGCGTGCAATATGACTTGGCATTTTATCAGCGGACCCTGGGAACGCAAGGACACGATCCCTGCCTAAGATACAGGCTGCTGTGGGGGAAGGCAACGTGTAGGGGAAACAAGCCGTCCCCTCCCTTTTTCTCAGAGCAGGCGCTACAATGGAATCAACACTGTCTATTGCAATGCTACAGCATGTCGTGTTATTTGTAGCTAAAGTTGGCACTGCTGCATATTCCTTCGCCAGCAGGAGAGGGTCGAGTTACCTCATGCATACACAGTATCGGGTGGCGGCTTGTGCCCTGTAGGTGTAGCGCGCATCATTTACGACGGTGGCCGAGTTTAGGTTCGTTCTGCACATCTGACGTCACAAAACAATCAGCCAATGAACAGAGAACGACGTTGCCAGATCTCGACTGCAGTGCAGAGCACGGACGAGTGTCTTCAGTTTTAGAAACGTTCAGTCATAAATTGAACAAAAGCAATGTGTTGATAGCAGACTTTCTTTTATAGAAAGCTTCGAAAAACCATTCTTTATACTAGTTGCTTCATATTCTATTAATTAATTAAACCAAACAAACAATAAGCCTCCTAATTCAGGCGATAGCAAGGAAAGGTTTTTGTACCAATCTCACGAACCGCTTTTTCGCAATAAAGAACAGCGGTGATTGTTTATTTCCTATTGTACTTCGATGAAGCGTGAGTAATTCATAGTCATACCAACAGTGTTTGTTTGTTAATATTTAGCGAGACGGTTTAGAGTCCTGAAGGAGGTTGGTTACCAGACGAGCTGTATTAGTGTAACGGTAAACGTGTTGGGCTGCTAAGTGAAATGATATGAGATCAAACTTTCTGTGGTGCTTAATATTTTTTTTTTATTTAAAAACAATATCGAAGTGTCTTACTTCATGAATTTTATTCGTTTGAACGTAATTTTTTTGAAATTTCTAGTGCTTTGTCTCTTCATTAACCATTTCGCTGCTACAGAGACGTGCTCCTCATGTATAACAATATCTCATTTAATTGAAGTACCACATAGGTGTCGTATGTAATACTGAAAAATATTCCATCTTTCGCGACTGTAATAAAAGTTTGATTTACACCGGGAGCGTTTGGTTTTATTTTAAAGCACTTCAATCAATTAAAGGTATGGCACATACACAATGGTACTCATGTTCTCTTTCTTGTTTTTGTTCCACAGTCGCAGTTTCACCAATGGTATTGAAATATATTCCTCTTCTGCAGCTGTAATATGCGTCTTATTAAGACCAGACGCGTTTTTCTCTTTTGAAGCATCTTCAGTGGACAGTATTTTGTCTCCTCCATTGCTAAGTCACCTTTCGTAGTTTTGTGCTGCGGTAACACAATATTCAATATTTCTGTCGGCTGATCAGTGTTTTAGCAAATAAATGCTATTTGTGTGTGCTACACTCAAAAGATATATCTGACATAGCTCGAGCACTTCACTGATAGACGGTATATTCAAGTCCTAATGTTTTTCTAAGTCCACAGTTTTGTTTCATGTATTTTGTCTACTTGCTTTTGATTGACTGAAGTAAAGCCAAACGCGCCCGGTGTAAATAAGACTTTTGTTACAGTCGCGAAAGATGGAATATTTCTCAATGTTACATACGACACCTATGTGATACTTAAATTAAATGAGATATTGTTATATAGTAAATTTTATATGAAATTTAGGTATCTTGTCCACATTTCATTTCAACATGGTGGCAACTAAAATCGACCATACGGAAAGTATACGCTATGGACATTTACCTCTGCAAACTCTTCAAACTTTCGTGCAATGGTTTACTACTTTTAATGCTGCACAATAACTGCGTTGAACATCGAAAACAAAGTTAAGTCATTTATGGGGGGAGGTATCAGTCAAGAAGATGTGTAAAAATCAAATTTTTGGGCCAAATAGTTTTTGTTAAATCGAATGAGAAGTGTGTCAAAGCAGTCGGAACACCATGTGTCCGCACAGGCGAGAAGTGCAGTGACAAAATCGCGCACAGAGCGGAATGCGGGGAGCACCTGTTTGTAGCAGCGAAAGGGTTAATGCGGCTGTGGTGGCTTACTTCATAAACTGCGCGCTCCTCTCTCAACGGCGCGTCCGTCGTGTGCAACTGGCAACGCAGCAGTCTCCCGCGTCTGGGCGGGCATGCGCGAGCCGACAAGATAATAGAATTGAACTATAGCAGCGGAGAAGCTTCGCCTGCCCGACTGGTTACCTGTGGTTGTTGATGGTGTCCTCGCTCCCCACGGAGTCGTTGGCTCCCCAGTGGAAGTGCAGCTGGGCGAACTGGTAGTTTCCCCGCAGCGGGCCGCCAGAGAGCACGGCCGGCTCGGACGTATTGAACTGCACCAGCACTGCAAAATACGCAGACGTGAGTTCTCCGCTCTTTTCTCTGTGCGTCCACGGCCGTTGTGGGTCTGGGAACTTGCTAATGGGGACCACAAAATAAACATAGGTAGACCTCGCAGTCGCCGAACAAGCATCCAGCATGAAGACAAGGTTAACTGAGTGGTTTAACCCTTTCGTGAGCCGTGGGAAACATGCTTCCCACTACAATGAACTCGCTCCTAGTCCCGTGGGATTCACAATTCCCACCTCTGTATGGTGCTACCACCTAGTGAACAGTGTAGGGTACTACTTCCAATCGGGAGTTCCCGCCGTTTTTGCTGTACCTTCGCGCAGAGGCATTGTACAGTTGAGTGTTGCTCTGCAGAGGAGCCTTTCAGTGCTGTTTGCGTGACATTTTGCGACTTTTTCCTCAAAGCTGTAGTACAAGGTAAATACTTTTGATTTACCCAAATTTATGAAGGAAAACGTAAAATAGGAACGAGGACAATTCCAGTTTGAAACAAAAGGAGCCATTTCAGAAGTGAAATGGATGGATAACCGTCCAGCCACTTTCCTGTCCTCAATTCATGACCCATGAGAAACAGGCACAGTGAAAAGGAAAAACAAGGATGGTACTAGTACAGAGATTTCTTGTCCTGAAGTTGTGGCAGAATACGACAAAATAATGGGTGGTGTCGATAAGTTTGATCAATTACGAGAAAGGTATGCTATTGGCAGACGTTCTGTAAAATGGTGGCACAGAATATTTTATTTCCTGGTGGACACTGTTGCAGTGAACAGTTTTATCCTGTGGAAAATAAGTAAAAGAGGAAGTAGACAGCATGATCAGCTCACATACAGGATCCATCTAGCCAGACAATTGATCGCTGGCTTCTCATCCCAAAAAAGGCGTGGACAAAAACCTGTCTTTCTGGCAAAAAGAGGTAAAGTACCGGAAGATTTTCGTCATGTGGCTGTAGGGGAGCATCAACCCATTTTAGGAGAAACCTACTGGACGTGCCGTCATTGTAGTACCAAAGCTGCGGAAAAGAGCACTCGCTGTGTTTGTACATATTGTCAAATACCACTTTGCATAGACCCATGTTTCAGAAAGTTTCATGGTAAGTAACTGAACAATTATTGTAACAAGAGAAGTAAATTTATCAAATAAATACGACATATATTGAAAAAGTTGTTTTTGTCATTTAACTCCAAGGAAGGGCACTGGGAAGAATACTTCCCACCTTGTTGCGTGACCTCACTTTCACAATTGGAGCAAATTTAGTATTCTGTGTGATAAATATACCTATCTGTTAACTAATATCTGCTCTCCATTCATTAAAAAAACTGTTCAATACTTTTGCCCACGAAAGGGTTAACAGCGCAATTCGGATAATGCTCAGGAAGCAAAGGCAATTTCACTCGCAGTACAAGAAGGATCGGGAGAATGAGGACAGGCAAAAGTTAGGTGCCGCTGTAAAAAGAGCGTTGCGCGAAGCATTCAACCACTACCACCGTCATACCTTAGCAAAAGATCTTGCTGAAAAACCAAGGAAATTCTGGTCTTACGTAAAATCGGTAAGCGGGTCGAAGGCTTCCATCCAATCACTCACTGACCAGTCTGGCCTGGCAACGGAAGACAGCGAAACGAAAACAGAAATTTTAAATTTAGCATCATTTGAGAAATCTTTCAGGCAGGAGGATCGTACAAACATACCGCCGTTTGAGTCTCGTACCGATTCCCCTATGGAGGACATGCGTTCGACGGTGGTAAAGGCGCGGGGTGCGTACACCCCGTCCGTGATGTGGCGGCACGTACATCGATTCGGCACACGCCCTAACGATCTGCTTATTTGCCTTTCGTTAAATGGCACAGCCAGTGGTGAGGGAACGTGCCTTGCGAGGTCGCCGACAGCGCGCGGGAGTACTCAGCGTATTAAAGCAGCCGACGAAGGCAAACACTGAGACCGGCGTCGCAGGAAATTAGCGATGGGGAGGAATCGAGCGACCGCGCGATAGCAAAGACGCGGCGCGGTTAACACACTCTGACGGAAACAGCATGGTCGGACACTAGCAAACTGCTACTACGACATTTCCATCTCTGTATCGTATGTTGATTAAAATTTCATCCTTAAGCGAACTTATACGATGCGCTCTGGGTTAGATAATCGTAAGACCAATTAAGCTGATTTTGCAGGAGAGACGCACACAGACGGTAAGAAATTCCAACACGAAGAAATAATCAACCCTGTCTCACTCCCTTCCCAACCACTGCTTCCCTTTCGTGCCCCTCGACTCTTATAACTGTCATCTGGCTTCTGTACAAATTGTAAATAGCATTTCGCTCCCTGTATTTTACCCCTGTCACCTTCAGAGTCATCAAATTGCGGAAACACTTTCGTCTAGGTAACGTACGTAAGTGATGAACGTTGCAAGATCACTGGTTAATGTAAGAGCGAGATAAGCCACTGAAAATGCTGGTACATTATAGCCGGTGTAACCGCTGGAATATTTAGTGCAATCATGCAAACGGGCATGCATTGTGCTGTAGAGATGCCAGATGTCAATCTCTGGGATGGACTTCCATGCCTGTTGCACTTGGTCTGTCAGTACAGGGACGGTTAACGCTGTTTGTGGATGACGCCGCAGTTGTCCGATGATGTGCCATACCTGCTGGATGGAGACACATCTGGTGTCGAGCAGGCCAAGTCCGCAGGTCGACACTCTGTAGAGCATGTTGGCTTTCAACAGCGGTATGTGGACGAGTGTTATTCTGTTGGAAAACACCCCTGGGATATTATTGATGAATGGCAGCACAACAGGTAGGATTTGCAGTCTGGGTGCGTGGAATAAGCACGAGAGTGCTCCTGGTGTCATACGAAATCGCACCTCAGATCATAATTCCAGGTGTAGGATGGGTGCGCCTAGCATTCTGAAAGATTACCGTCAAACCTCCTTGCCTAGGGACGCTAGATGAAAGTTGATGTCGTCAAGCCCTGAATGAAAATTGCACAACGGATAACTGGGGAGGGGAGCTTGGGACCGCTACCTAGAGAGTGTGTCCTTTCTGTGCGGTACTAGGAAAGGGGCTGATGTGTGGGTCCTGCATTCTATATATTTTATTTTAAATGAAATCCGTTGACTTGACTCCTTTGTGATTTTTAGGGTATGTTAAAGATTGATGACAATTGATTACCTATTTATTTGAAACATTATCACGACTTCACAGCGATTGCAGCAATTGTTCCAGGTCATAGATATTAAATTTTACAACTTATAGCTCGTGTATATTATATACTAATCTGCACGCACATTTCTACGGGCAAGACGGAATTGCGTTGGCCAAATGTATACCTCCAAAGTCTCTCAGTATTTTACATGGGACATCGACTATGTGAGGAGGATAACGGGCAAACTGGGGACCAGAAACATTAACACAAGGGGTCAAATTTCCGATATTAAAAGAGAACATTCATTTCCTTACACAATCCGAAGCTGGAAGTAAAAGAATTAGTGCAAATATTCAAATACCTCTCTTCCACGCTTGAACATCGAGACAGACGCACTGAGGGCATGTCTGTTCACTTACCCGTCTTCTGTAACACTTACAGAATACTGCGGGTACCCGGAGGTCTTCTTGGGCCCCGGTGGAGAGGGTGGTCGATCAGTTGGCCGTGACCAACCTCTCCACCCCAAATCTTGTGACACAGAAACGTCTTTCACTTTTACCTGCCTGTGCTGTCTCTCTGATCTCCTACCCAGGAGTGAGGTTGGCACTACTATACTACAGAACTACTTCCCAACTGAGATTCGGCCACGCTTTATGGGTGTGAGGAGGATTAGGAAAGTTCATGTGCAGATTCACATTCACGTACATAACACACAACACATATAATACGTATTATGATGCCTGATACATTTCTTTCCACCGGTCCACATGGGTTCTGCTGCACCTGCGGCCGGCAGCGTCGTGCAATAAAATTGGCGGTGGAGCCGCCTCCGTTAGTATTTCTCGGTGCGAGCGAGCAGCGAAACCTGCTGCTTATGCAGCGGAAACTAATGTACCGTTTCAATACCGATAGGCTGACTACAGGCCCTCAAATAGCCTCCTCCTAACCAACACAGGGCCATCACTGGCACCGAAGCAGTAACATCAGAAAACACAACAGACCTCCATCCTGCCCTCCAGTGAGCTTTCGCTTGGGCGCACTGAAGTTGCAAATGGCGGTGGTTTGGGGTGAATGGAATGCTCGTTACAGTACGTGTGGCTCGGAGCTATCCTTCAAGTCATCGATTTGTAACAGTTCGTTATTACATTGTGGTGCCACGTGCTGCTCAGATTGCTGCTGCAGATGCAGTACAATTCGCGAGAACCACACGCCGAACAAGATAGTCTTCCCTCTCGGTACCGCCACGTGGCCGTCCGGTGCCCGGGCTTCTTGCGACCGTACATTCCTGTGACCATCGCTGCCTGCAGTCAGGTACAGTGGCTACATTTCTGCCAAGTCTTTCTGCAGTATCGCAGAGGGAACAACCAGTTTCTCGTTGCCCTATTACACAACTCTGTTCAAACTCAGTGGGTGTTGATAATGGAATCTTAGTCGCCTTGAAGGCATTGGAATCTTAGTCGCCTTGAAGGCATTCTTGACCAAATTCAAATCATCACGTCCAATGAACTCGAATACGTGATTTTCAACGTCATAGCGGCTGACTGGAATACTCTCTTTCACATTCTGAAGTTGGCAGGGGTAAAATACAGGGAGTGAAAGGCTATTTACAATCTGTACAGAAACCAGATGGCAGTTATTAGAGTCCAGGGGCATGAAAGGGAAGCAGTGGTTGGGAAGGGAGTGAGACAGGGTTGTAGCCTCTCCCCGATGCTATTCAATCTGTATATTGAGCTTGAAGTAAAGGAAACAAAAGAAAAGTTCGGAGTAGGTATTAAAATCCATGGAGAAAAAATAAAAACTTTGAAGTTCGCCGATGACATTGTAATTCTGTCAGAGACAGCAAAGGACTTGGAAGACGAGTTGAACGGAATGGATAGTGTCTTGAAAGGAGTGTATAAGATGAACATCAACAAAAGCAAAACGAGGATAATGGAATGTAGTCGAATTAAGTCGGGTGATGCTGAGGGAATTAGATTAGGAAATGAGACACTTAAAGTAGTAAAGGAGTTTTGCTATTTGGGGAGCAAAATAACTGATGATGGTCGAAGTAGAGAGGATATAAAATATAGACTGGCAATGGCAAGGAAAGCGTTTCTGAAGAAGAGGGATTTGTTAACATCGAGTATAGCTATGGTATAAGTGTCAGGAAGTCGTTTCTGAAAGTATTTGTATGGAGTGTAGCCATGTATGGAAGTGAAACATGGACGTTAAATAGTTTGGACAAGAAGAGAATAGAAGCTTTCGAAATGTGGTGCTACAGGAGAATGCTGAAGATTAGATGGGTAGATCACATAACTAATGAGGAGGTATTGAATAGAATTGGGGAGAAGAGGAGTTTGTGGCACAACTTGACAAAAAGAAGGGACCGGTTGGTAGGACATGTTTTGAGGCATCAAGGGATCACAAATTTAGCATTGGAGGGCAGCGTGGAGGGTAAAAATCGTAGAGGGAGACCAAGAGATGAACACACTAAGCAGATTCAGAAGGATGTAGGTTGCAGTAGGTACTGGGAGATGAAGAATCTTGCTTAGGATAGGTTAGCATGGAGAGCTGCATCAAATCAGTCTCAGGACTGAAGACCACAACAACAACAACGGCTTTACTAGCGCCGCTCTTATGTGACTTGTGTGAAATTTGAACAAACACACCTACCAACTTTCGTTTATGTCACACAACTCTTTCTTGGTCTTGCGGTACCTTTTCCGTCAGTGTATTTAGGTCACTTAACCTAACATGTTTGTTAGATGAGTGAAGTGTATCACAACACACGGTGATGTGCGTGTCCGCCTTGTCCGTTTCCTCGTCGCCTCCCGAGACAAGACAACTGTAGACAGAGGCAGGCAGCGCGCTGCTATAGTCGGGAGCTCCGAGTCACTCGCCAGCGAAGCTGCTGTCCAGTTCTAGTCTTGCTACACTCGATGAGTGAAATTAAGGAAGTAAACAGAAAGAAACGCGAGACGAAGAAGCAGCCGCTCAGTGGTCTGCGGGACACGGGCACGGTCTTGCCGTAAAGCGGCTCTAACTCCCCTCAGCCAGCGATGCGCCTGGGCTGTAGGCAACTCAAACAACTGGTGTTTG
Source organism: Schistocerca gregaria (assembly GCF_023897955.1). Lineage (NCBI taxonomy): Eukaryota > Metazoa > Arthropoda > Insecta > Orthoptera > Acrididae > Schistocerca > Schistocerca gregaria. Next base: position 192,456,994 of record NC_064929.1, on the reverse strand, counting down.
GTGATGGGTAGCATACATAACAGGCGAAACTTATTTTCATATCTTCGAAAATTATGCATCGCTAGGCCACTCGTATTCATCATTGTTGCCCGTTTAAATATTTTGTCCCTCTACGATATCCTTCACGCCAAGAATGACTATTACCCGGATCTCAACGGCATTTGCTTGTAAAAATTATTTTTATGAAATATCCGAAAGCTGTGGACAGTTATACATCTGAAATTATCATTTTTAAATATTGTCGCTCAATTCTCAAAAACGGCAGCGTAGAGACGGAATATAACGCGCCTCAGCTGACCGCGATACTGAGACGATGCATTTCGAGTTTGTCGCCCGAATCGATATCCACAAAGTTTCCATGTACTGTGGGACATTATTTGTTCCTTTAAAAGTATATACACCATCTATGTTTACTTTTATACTATAGACAGATTTCATTCCGAAACTTCCTGTCACATTAAAACTGTGTACCGAGCCGAGACTCTAACTTGGAACGTTGCCTTTCGCAGGAAAGTGCTCTGCCGACGGAACCACCCGAGTACTACTCACAGCTCTGCTTTCGACAATACCTCTTCTCCTGTCTTCAAAACGCGTCCAGCCATCCAGATATAGGTTTTCCGTGAGTCCGCTAGATCGCAGTGGATACATCGGTTCCCGTGAGATCACCGAAGTTAAGCGTTGTCGGACGTGGTCGGCACTTGGATGGTTGACCATCCAGGCCGTCATGCGCTGTTGCCATTTTTCGGGGTGCACTCAACCTCGTGATGCTAATTGAGGAGCTACTCGACCGAATAGTAGCGGCGCCTGTCAAGAAAACCATCATAACGACCGGGAGAGCGGTGTGCTGATCACACGCCCCTCCTGTCCGCATCGTCCACGGAGGACGACACGGCGGTCGGATGGTCCCGGTAGGCCACTCGTGGCGTGACGACTGAGTGCTAAGATCCTTTTATTCTCAAGAACCGATACACGTGTCAAGTTGAGGTTTATGTCACATACGTAGGTCTATGGTTCCTTGGTCGCGTAAAAGTTAAGCTTCTAAGTCAACGGAATCAGTTGGTACGACCAGTTACGTCGCATAATTTGATACTCGCTACTCTCTTATTACAACCAATATGATACTTCCCTTTGACCTAGGATCAAGAAATTTGACAACATGAGAGGTTTCACAGTACAAGTAAAGGAAAAAAATATCAGAAAATTGTTAATTTTAATTATATCACACGAAAAATATTTATTTTCCCTTTTATTGACCTGAGTCAAACTTGAAATAAGAAATTATCGACTGTGTTGGATTCCCAGGATTGACATCGTGCCATAATCAATGTCGATTTTGTACGGAATGTTCCGCTTAAGGACTCTTTCCACGACCTTCGGATTACCGTAGATTACTCTTTCCGCTACGCCAACAGATGGTTAGATTCCTCCGGGCAAGCCCTGCATACAGTGTGTTTACGTAAGAGGGTTGTTGTTGTTGTCTTCAGTCCTGAGACTGGTTTGATGCAGCTCTCCATGCTACTCTATCCTGTGCAAGCTGCTTCATCTCCCAGTACTTACTGCAACCTACATCCTTCTGAATCTGCTTAGTGTACTGATCTCTCGGTCTCCCTCTACGATTTTTACCCTCCACGCTGCCCTCCAATGCTAAATTTGTGATCCCTTGATGCCTCAAAACATGTCCTACCAACCGATCCCTTCTTCTAGTCAAGTTGTGCCACAAACTTCTCTTCTCCCCAATCCTATTCAATACCTCCTCATTAGTTATGTGATCTATCCACCTTATCTTCAGTATTCTTCTGTAGCACCACATTTCGAAAGCTTCTATTCTCTTCTTGTCCAAACTAGTTATCGTCCATGTTTCACTTCCATACATGGCTACACTCCATACAAATACTTTCAGAAACGACTTCCTGACACTTATACCATAGCTATACTCGATGTTAACAAATCCCTCTTCTTCAGAAACGCTTTCCTTGCCATTGCCAGTCTATATTTTATATCCTCTCTACTTCGACCATCATCAGTTATTTTACTTCCTAAATAGCAAAACTCCTTTACTACTTTAAGTGTCTCATTTCCTAATCTAATTCCCTCAGCATCACCCGATTTAATTTGACTACATTCCATTATCCTCGTTTTGCTTTTGTTAATGTTCATCTTATATCCTCCTTTCAAGACACTGTCCATTCCGTTCAACTGCTCTTCCAAGTCCTTTGCCGTCTCTGACAGAATTACAATGTCATCGGCGAACCTCAAAGTTTTTACTTCGTCTCCATGAATTTTAATACCTACTCCAAATTTTTCTTTTGTTTCCTTTACTGCTTGCTCAATATACAGATTGAATAACATGGGGGAGAGGCTACAACCCTGTCTCACTCCTTTCCCAACCACTGCTTCCCTTTCATGCCCCTCGACTCTTATGACTGCCATCTGGTTTCTGTACAAATTATAAATAGCCTTTCGCTCCCTGTATTTTACCCCTGCCACCTTTAGAATTTGAAAAAGAGTATTCCAGTCAACATTGTCAAAAGCTTTCTCTAAGTCTACAAATGCTAGAAACGTAGGTTTGCCTTTTCTTAATCTTTCTTCTAAGATAAGTCGTAAGGTCAGTATTGCCTCACGTGTTCCAACATTTCGACGGAATCCAAACTGATCCTCCCCGAGGTCTGCATCTACCAGTTTTTCCATTCGTCTGTAAAGAATTCGCGTTAGTATTTTGCAGCCGTGGCTTATTAAACTGATAGTTCGGTAATTTTCACATCTGTCAGCACCTGCTTTCATTGGGATTGGAATTATTATATTCTTCTTGAAGTCTGAGGGTATTTCGCCTGTCTCATACATCTTGCTCACCAGCTGGTAGAGTTTTGTCAGGACTGGTTCTCCCAACGCCGTCAGTAGTTCTAATGGAATGTTGTCTACTCCGGGGGCCTTGTTTCGACTCAGGTCTTTCAGTGCTCTGTCAAACTCTTCACGCAGTATCGTATCTCCCATTTCGTCTTCATCTACATCCTCTTCCATTTCCATAATATTGTCCTCAAGTACATCGCCCTTGTATAAACCTTCTATATACTCCTTCCACCTTTCTGCCTTCCCTTCTTTGCTTAGAACTGGGTTGCCATCTGAGCTCTTGATATTCATACACATGGTTCTCTTCTCTCCAAAGGTCTCTTTAATTTTCCTGTAGGCAGTATCTATCTTACCCCTAGAGAGATAAGCTTCTACATCCTTACATTTGTCCTCTAGCCATCCCTGTTTAGCCATTTTGCACTTCCTGTCGATCTCATTTTTGAGACGTTTGTATTCCTTTTTGCCTGCTTCATTTACTGCATTTTTATATTTTCTCCTTTCATCAATTAAATTCAATATTTCGTCTGTTACCCAAGGATTTCTAGCAGCCCTCGTCTTTGTACCTACTTTATCCTCTGCTGCCTTCACTACTTCATCCCTCAGAGGGTACAAAAATTTAAAAGGACATAGAGGATGCTCCAGTGAACGATTTTAGGGACGGAACCTGGGGTCTGAGAAACCAGCTTAAGCAGATAATAGAAATAAAATCACATTACTGTGTACCTTTTTATTTACAATAGTTACAGTTAACTGCAAATACCATCATTGACACAATGAACGTACTATTTGTACTGTGTCTTACAAAATGTGCTGAAACTGACGGCCATCGTGCTCAAAGCAAGCATGATATCGGCGAATAAGATTCTGATGCACCATGACAAATATCCCTGGTGTGTTTCGAATCACATCGAAGGCAGATAGCCTCGTGATGGCTGGGTGTTGTGTGATGTCCTTAGGTTACTTAGGTTTAAGTAGTTCTAAGTTCTAGGGGACTGATGACCATAGATGTTAAGTCCCACAGGCAGATAAAACTCTGACAACTAGCTCCATCTCCGTATCCACTGGGATCTCATAGATAAGTGATTTTTAGATATACACATAGGAAATAATCAAGGGGTTCAGGACAGATGACCTCGCAGGCCATGGAATAGGATCTCTCCTTCCAATCGAGCCGCAAGGAAATACAGCAGAGAGATGGTTGCGAACGTCCACAGTGGAGCGGTGCACCGTTGTGTTGCATCCACATCCTCTCACGGAACTCCTATGGTACGTTCTCCAGCAAATGAGGTAGAGCTCTTTGCACTAACCTCAAATACAGTCGGCCATTCAGACTTCCTGGTAATCAGGCTCGCATTCCTCATGTCCTTGCGGGAAATAATGTACATGTAAACTTGTACGCATGTTAGTTGTAAATAAGCTCGAAAACAGTAACGCTAGGCAAAGCGGTACAGAAGTCTACTCCCATATCTCCTTAAGCTGGCTTCTCCGACCCCAAGTTCCCTACCTCCAAATGTTCAGTGGACCATTCTAACATTAAGTTGAGAGGAAATCAATGATGACGAGTCGGCGTGTAGTTGTAAGTATTCGGTAATTCTCTGATGTGGCATTGTTTGAAGAGTAACAAATGACGAAGTCGTATAACAACTGTAATGTCCCAGTTCAATACCGCATTTGTGAACTTAAGAGACGACCTTAATAACGATGCTGTGAACTTGTTTTCCTGATAAGTACACTGCCTAACCAAAACTGAAGCGGCTATAAAACATGGTCCGGTATACAGCGTCCTGTTTGTGTGTTGGAGGGGGACTATGAAAAGACCAGAGTTGTAATTGTCTACACGCAGAACGGCTACGAGAGTGTATTGATGTGATGAAGGCATCCCGCATCTCTTTTCTGTCATGCGGGTTGCCGATGTCGCAGGCGGACGGGACGGACGCCGCAGTGTGTGTGTGTCTTTCACAGTGTTCGCTCAACATCTGACGCTGTTCACGCCACTTATATACCCTAACAGGCTTGCTGTTTAGTGTTGTTACCAGGCCTGTTAGGGTAAGTGCCGTGAACAGCGTCAGATGTTGGGCGATCACTGTGAAGACACACACACATTGCAGCGTCCGTCCCGTCCGCCTGCGACATCGGCAACCCGCATGACAGAACAGAGATGTGGGATGCCTTCATCACAGCGAGTGAAACCAAAGCAGATGTTTACGGTATGACAGTGGCCACTGCCGTTGACGAAAACACAGCCTCGTCTCTCAGCCAACGGCCGCAAGGGCCCGCTAACAGAGCACCGCGATCGACAGCAACGCCAGAGGTCGTGATCAACAAGTGGATTATTTGCCTACGCCACACACGTGATCGAAAATAATCCCAGAAGATCCGTCTGCCGACCGGCCTTATTAGCTGGCGCACCGCTGGCCAGAAGATCATACGACCACCAATATCAGTAGGTGTGTAGTTGTGATATCTATTGCCTACTACGTCCGCAGCTCGTGGTCGAGCGGCTAACGTTGCCGCCTCTGGATCACAGGGTCCCGGGTTCAGTTCCCAGTGGGGTTGGGGATTTTCTCTGCCTGGAGACTAGGTGTTTGTGCTGTTCTCATCATTTCGTCATCATCAACGTCATTCGTGACAGTGGCTTGAATGGATTGCGTAAAAACTGGACTGTGTAAAAATTGGGACTTTGTACGGACGCGGATGACCGAGCAGTTCAGCGCACCACAACCTAAACAACACCATCATCATTGCCTGCTACCTTGTAGGCTTCCGCCATTCCAGCCGCAACATCCAGGCGCCTTGTCTGCTGGTAGTCCCGGATCGTCAGGAGTGGTAGCTCCGGACTGTGACTCACGAGTGTAACGATGGTTGGACCTCCCTCGACATCTTTGTGCTAATGCCGTGCGGATCAATCTCTAGTAGGCTTGCTCCGTCTTTGCTTTGGTGGACTTTCTCCAGCGAGAGACCAGCGAGGGAAACATTTGGTTATTCTTCTGTTATAAGATCCGAAGTGCGATCCATACTTTGTTTCTTGCTTAAGACTAGCGATTATACGAAGAGCGAAAGAAGCTGAACTTAATTGTTTGAGAAGCCCAGTAATATGCTTCTTCCAGTTCAAGTTGTCATCAATGTGAACACCCAAAAATTTGGAGAAATCTGAACTGTTAACTGAGCCCTGTTCATATGCTACATCAATTGTCGTTATGACTCTATTCGGTGTACAGAACTGGAGATAGTGAGTTTTTTTTTTCAAAATTAAGGGAGAGTCCATTTCCTGAGAACCACTTAACAATTCTTTGAAAGACATCCTTAACAATATCTTCAGCTGCTTTTTCTGGAATGGGATTTATTAAAACACTCATGTCATCTGCAAAAAGTACTAGTTCCGCTTGCTCAACGTTAAGTGCGAGGTCATTCACATGAATAAGGAACAGCAGAGGACCCAGAATTGAACCCCGTGGGACTCCATTTGTGATAACTTCCCATTCTCTAGAATTTACCGCCCTCTCGACATTATTTGTGTTATTCAGCACCACTTTTACCTTCCTGTTCGTTAAGTATGATTCAAACCAGCTCTGTGTATAGCCTTCAATTCCATAAAATCTGAGTTTTTATAATAGTGTGACATGCCTGTGATTTGTTGTTTAGGATTTGTACTATTTGATGGGTAAAGCATTCTCAGTGGAGTAATCCTTCTGGAATGCGAACTGTGACATGCTGAGTAAATTATTTTCACTTAAATGTGAGACTACTTTTGAATATGTAACTTATTCGAATATTTTACATAATGAAGTCAGCAGTGAGAGTAGTCTATAATGATTTAAGTCACTCTTGCCCCTTTTCTTAAGAAGAGGTTTCACAATTGCGTATTTCAGTCTGTCTGGAAAAATTCCCTGTGCCAGCGAAGCATTACATATATCACTAAGGACTCCACTTATTAAATTACAACAACGCTTCAAAATTCTGTTAGAGACTCCATGAACACTAGAGCTCTTGTTTTTCGGTACATTTATAATTCCCTTAATCTCAGTGGGGGATGTTGGCGCTATTTCTAAGGGCCTAAAGTCCTCGGGAATGACATTTTTAACATATTTTTTTGCCTCTTCAACTGAACCCTTTAACTCTATTTTTGCTGCTACATTCAGAAAGTGATTGCTGGCAACCATCATGGAAAGACTGGCTGAGCGAAGTACAGAATATAGTCTTCAATTCAACAATAAATAGGCCGAATTGATGATGGTAGATCGCGCTGGTCACAACAGACCTGACATCGCAAGAACTGCTGGTTACGAAGTCGTCAGCCGCTTCGAGTATTTGGGATCCGTTACCAGCCTGAGATCCATAGGCGCATTTAGATTACGACACACACTACAGCAAAACCTGCTCGTATCTGGAAAGACACCTGCGTCGCTGCCAAGAGAAAGACCACCCTCGTCAGAACTCTAATCTTCCCTATCGCGAACTATGCAGCTGCAACTTGGACTGTGGAGACAGAGGATCGTAGCAGGATTAATGCTCTGGAAATCTACATCTACATCTACATGACTACTCTGCAATATACATTTAAGTGCTTGGCAGAGGGCTCATCGAACCACAATCATACTATCTCTCTACTATTCCACTCCCGAACACCGAGCGGGAAAAACGAACACCTAAACCTTTCTGTTCGAGCTCTGATTTCTCTTATTTTATTTTGATGATCATTCCTACCTATGTAGGTTGGGTTCACCAAAATATTTTCGCATTCGGAAGAGAAAGTTGGTGACTGAAATTTCGTAAAAAGGTCTCGCCGCGACGAAAAACGTCTATGCTGTAATGACTTCCATCCCAACTCGTGTATCATATCTGCCACACTCTCTCCCCTATAACGCGATAATACAAAACGAGCTGCCCTTTTTTGCACCCTTTCGATGTCCTCCGTCAATCCCACCTGGTAAGGATCCCACACCGCGCAGCAATATTCTAACAGAGGACGAACGAGTGTAGAGTAAGCTGTCTCTTTAGTGGACTTGTTGCATCTTCTAAGTGTCCTGCCAATGTAACGCAACTTTTGGCTCGCCTTCCCGACAATATTATCTATGTGGTCCTTCCAACTGAAGTTGTTCGTAATTTTAACACCCAGGTACTTAGTTGAATTGACAGCCTTGAGAATTGTAGTATTTATCGAGTAATCGAATTCCAACGGATTTCTTTTGCAACTCATGTGGATCACTTCACACTTTTCGTTATTTAGCGTCAACTGCCACCTGACACACCATACAGCAATCTTTTCTAAATCGCTTTGCAACTGATACTGGTCTTCGGATGACCTTACTAGACGGTAAATTACAGCATCATCTGCGAACAATCTAAGAGAACTGCTCAGATTGTCACCCATGTCATTTATATAGATCAGGAACAGCAGAGGTCCCAGGACGCTTCCCTGGGGAACACCTGATATCACTTCAGTTTTACTCGATGATTTGCCGTCTATTACTACGAACTGCGACCTTCCTGACAGGAAATCACGAATCCAGTCGCACAACTGAGACGATACCCCATACCTCCGCAGCTTGATTAGAAGTCGCTTGTGAGGAACTGTGTCAAAAGCTTTCCGGAAATCTAGAAATACGGAATCAACTTGAGATCCCCTGTCGATAGCGGCCATTACTTCGTGCGAATAAAGAGCTAGCTGCGTTGCACAAGAAGTTTTCTGAAACCATGCTGATTATGTATCAATAGATCGTTCCCTTCGAGGTGATTCATAATGTTTGAATACAGTATATGCTCCTAAACCCTACTGCAAACCGACGTCAATGATATAGGTCTTTAGTTGGATGGATTACTCCTAATACCCTTCTTAAACAGTTTTCCAATCTGTAGCTACAGATCTATCGGTGAGCGAGCGGTTGTATATGATTGCTGAGTAGGGAGCTATTGTATCAGCGTAATCTGAAAGGAACCTAATCGGTATACAATCGGGACCTGAAGACTTGCCCGTATCAAGCGATTTGAGTTGCTTCGCAACCCCTAAGGTATCTACTTCTAAGAAACTCATGCTAGCAGATGTTCGTGTTTCAAATTCTGGAATATTCCATTCGTCTGCCCTGGTGAAGGAATTTCGGAAAACTGCGTTCAATAACTCCGCTTTAGCGGCACAGTTGTCGGTAACAGTACCATCGGCACTGCGCAGCGAAGGTATTGACTACGTCTTGCCGCTTGTGTACTTTACATACGACCAGAAGTTCTTCGGATTTTCTACCAAATTTCGAGACAATGTTTCGTTGTGGAACCTATTAAAGGCATCTCGCATCGAAGTACGTGCCAGATTGCTACAGCAAATTATCTCGAATATCATGGACAGCACATCATACTGATCAATCGATCCTGAGGCTGCTCGGCATCGGAGCAACACAGTCAACTCTTGTAAACAAATATCAGTTGAAATACACTGGTGTTCAAAATTAAAGCAAAAAAAGGAAATTTTGCAATGTAGTGTTTATTTAGCCACAGAACAGTATAAACAGGCGATAGTAGAATAGAAACACTGTTAAGGATACAGAATGTAAACAACAGCAACATGCATAACGGTAGACGAAAATGTCCTCAGTTTGTTTTTTCAACTTTATAGATTTGCACGCACATTCCAACAACTGGTTAATGTGCTCAGTACGGGGTGTGAATACCTCGGGCAGCAGTACGGGCCTGACAACGAAGGGGCATGCTGTGAATGACGTCATCAAGGCAGTAACGCCAATTCTTCTTGTAGAGCTGCTCACATGTGGCTGGGGGATGCTGAAGTGATACAAGCCGTCTCCCTAGTGCATCGCAGACATGCTCTATGGGATTCAAATCGGGAGAGTTAGTAGGCCACCCCATGTGTGCAATATTTTCTGTTTCCAAGAAAACATCAATCTCCCACGCTCAATGACGTCTAGCTTTATCGCCCATCAGTATGACGTCTGGGTCTACCGCACCTCATAACAACCGCACATAAGGCCCCAAGGTCTCATAAAGATGCATGACAGCAGTTAAACCCTGCCAGTTCACAATTTCATGAAGAGGTCGTCGTGCGGTCAACCTCTGCTCACATCATTAGGGACCTCCCTCGATATCGGTATCCTTCCACAATGTTTGGGTCCGAAAATCGTGTGCCCCCCAGATGCAAATCCGTCGAGAATCACTCTCCGGAGCAAATCGGTAATCATATGTGAAAAGAACATCGGGCCACAGTTCGACCATCCAGGTGGCACGTTGATGGCTCCACTCTAGACGCTCTTTCTGTAAAGGCGCGTCAGAGGTACACGTACAGGAGGTCTGTGGAAAAAATACCACTTTGCTGAAATCTTCTGTACACCGTTTGCCTCGGTACAAGACGTCCCGTGGATGCTACAAAGTTAGGTACCAGTTGCCACGAGTACTAAGGTGGTATCGTCGTGCCCTTACCGCCAAATAATGGTCCTGGTCTCCAGGAAACAGTTTTGGTCTCTGTAAACTGTCCCCATATCCGAGAAACAACAAAACGATTCACACTAAACCACCGGTCCACATCAGTTTGCGACAGTCCTGCTTCCATTCTTCCTATGGCCCTGCAGTGCATAGAATGTGACAGGCGCCTTCTCTTTGCCATACTGCACCGTCTGTGACTGTGCACACAGGGGTTCTGGATGTAGGACTGCCGGGCAAACGCTACCCCGTTTCATAGGTGTCCTGACGTCATCGTTGGCGCGATTGCCTGTTTACCGGAGTGCCATCTTCCGTGCAGCACACGACAGTACAGACGTCTGTTGACAGTCTGTGTGATTATACTGTGGATTACACACAGGGCGGGGCAATAGCGGTTTGTTGGTTTAATTTTGGAGACCAGTGTACGAGGGGCGTCTGAAAAGTCCGTGCAAAAATAAAAGCTACTTCTTGTTTGGGGTAGACCTTTTTTATCTTTCGACATAGTCTCCTTTTAGACTTATACACTTCGTGCAACGCTGTTCTAATTTGTTGATCCCTCCCGAATTAAAGGAATTGTCCAAGTCTGCAAAATAGCTATTAGTTGCTGCAATCACCTCCTTATTTGAATAAAATCTTTGTCCTGCCACCCATTTCTTCAAATTGGGGAACAAATAGTAGTCAGAGGGAGCCAAGTCTGGAGAGTAGGGGGGATGTGAAACGAATTGGAAACCTGTTTCCATTAATTTTGTGACCACGACTGCTGAGGTGTGTTCTGATGGATTATCGTGATGGAAAAGGACATTTTTGCGGTCCAATCGCCGGCGTTTTTCTGGCAGCTCGGTTTTCAAGCGGTCCAGCAAAGATGAATAATATTCACCTGTCATAGTTTTACCCTTTTCCAGATAGTCGATGAGGATTATGCCTTGCAAATCCCGAAAGACAGTCCTGCCGAAGGAATGGTCTTCGCCTTTTTTGGTGAAACTTCTCCCTTGGTAACCCATTGTTTAGATTGTTGTTTAGTCTCAGGAGTATAGTAATGTATCCATGTTTCATCTACAGTGACGAAACGACGGTTAAACTCCTGTAGATCCTTCCCGAACAGCTGCAAACCATCCTTGCAACACTTCACATCATTCCATTTTTGGTCAAGCGTGAGCAATCGCGGAACTCATCTTACGGATGGCTTTCTCACGTCCAAAAGTTTATGCAAAATATTATGTACCCGTTCATTCGAGATGCCCACAGCACTATCAATCTCACGCACCTGAACTCTTCTGTCATCAATCACCATATCATGGATTTTATCAATGATTTCTGGAGTCGTAGCCTCCACAGGGCGTCCAGAACGTTCAGCATCACTTGTGCCCATATGGCCACTCCTAAAATTTTGAAACCACTTCTAAACTGTTCTAATCGAAGGTGCAGAGTCACCGTAATGTTTATGAAGCTTCTCTTTAGTCTCCCGAGGCGGTTTGCCTTTCATAAAGTAATGTTTAATCACCACACGAAATTCTTTTTCGTCCATTTTTTAAAATCACTCGACTCCCTTGATTCACCCGAATGCCAAATACAAAGAAATAGACCAATATGGTTGAAACTTGGTGTCCGTTCTTTCCATAGATGCTACTAACTAAACATGACCTTGATGGCCAGTGGTGTCATCTGCCGGACTTTGGACGGAGTTTTGAAACGCCCCTCGTATTTTGGTCGCACTGTCAGAAGCCAAGAGGCAATGGAAAGAGGAATGATAGAGGGAAAAGTGGACAGCTGCAGACATACAGGACGTTCGCCATTAAGGCAGACAGGACATATTAATAGCCTGCCTGGGATGGTATTGCAGCAAGCAAGTCACGGTGCCACAGACATGTCGTTAAGGGGCTTACCGCGTGACGCCACTACAGCTTCGCATTGGGCTAGGCCAAAGGGAGATGCGAGAAGTTCCATTTGTATTGTATTGTATTGTATGTTAACGGGCGGCCTAGAAACGACGGAGAGGCTCCGTCCCCGCCGCAGCCGCAGTGGTCCACAACCCCACGACGACTACCGCAGTGCACTTCACCCCTCGGCCCCCCTCCCCCTCACCGAACCACTCTCTCAGGGTTATTGTGCGATTCCGCCCCCGGTGGACCCGCCAGGAAACGTCTCACACCAGACGAGTGTAACCCCTATGTTTGCGTGGTAGAGTAATGGTGGTGTACGCGTACGTGGAGAACTTGTTTGCGCAGCAATCGCCGACATAGTGTAGGTGAGGCGGAATAAAGGGAACCAGCCCACATTCGCCGAGGCGGATGGAAAACCGCCTAAAAACCATCCACAGACTGGCCGACTCACCGGACCTCGACACAAGCCCGCCGTGCGGATTCCTGCCGGGGGCCAGGCGCTCCTTCCCAATCCGGAAAGCCGTGCGTTAGACAGCACTGCTAACAAGGCGGGCATAAGTTACATTTCCTTTCGTCCTCTCTTTCGGGTGACATTTTCTTTTTTTCGGGCAGTGCAAGTTGGAAGGCTACCATCACGCCCGCTTCGCACACCCACTTGTTTTGCTGTCAGACAACTAGAGGTTAGTTTCTGATGCTCCGTTCAGCGGAGGCGAAACACTTATCCGGGACACGAGGGTGTGGTGCTGTTCGCTGATTTGTGCCAGGACATCAGTGGTGGAGCGATGTGACCGCACACGGGAGATATGAAGGCCGCCAGCTGCAGGTAGAGGTAGAGGAGGTTTTGTGTGTGTGTGTGTGTGTGTGTGTGTGTATGTATGTGTGTGAGAGAGGCCGTCCGGCGCGTGCCTGGATCCCATTTCCTCGCCGCGCCGTTTTGTCGTAATTTATGTCCGGCGCGCATCAGGTTACGTGTCGACGCTGCAGTCTCGCCGTTAGCCGCTGGCATAACGCCGTGAGCCTCTGCTCTTCCGCTCGCCACGTCGCTAGGCGAGTGCGTTACCTACACCAGCGTGAGGCGGCAATTACAGGGTGACAATTATTGATCTACGTAACAAAACGTAAATTATACTCGTGTTCATAAATTAAGGATAATTGCAGAACGTGATGCCACAAAACGGGCACTCATAGGCACACACGACACAGATCTGTAAGTCCACGGTATTGGCGATAAATTGAGAAAACCGTTCCGAAACACATGTGCTACTAACCGCCACTGTTTCCTGCGCATGTACCCCGACATCACTATGGGACATGATCACCATGCACACGTACACAGGCCGCAGTACGGGTTGGCATACTCTGCATCCGATGGTCCAGCAGCTGCTGGGGTATAGCCTCCCATTGCTGCACTAGTGCCTGTCGGAGCTCCTGAAGTGTCGCAGGGGTTTGAAGACGCGCAGCGATGCCTCGACCGAAAGCATCCCAGACGTGCGCGATGGGGTTTAGGTCTGGAGAACAGGCAGGCCACTCCATTCGCCTGATATCTGCTGTTTCAAGGTACTCCTCCACGATGGCAGCTCGTTGGGGCCGTGCGTAATCATCCATCAGGAGGAAGGTGGGACCCACTGCACCCCTGAAAAGGCGGACATACTGGTGCAAAATGACGACCCGATACACCTGTCCTGTTACAGTTCCTCTGTCAAAGACACGCAGGGGTGTACGTGCACCAATCATAATCCCACCCCACACCATCAAATGACGACCTCCATACTGGTCCCTTTCAAGTACATTAAGGGTTTTTTATCTAGTTCCTGGTTCACGCCAGATGAAAACTCGTCTGTAAACATAACCTGAAACCACTGTTCCAATGACCATGTACTGTGTTCTTGACACTAGGCTTTAGGGGCTTACCTGCGAGTCTATGGAATTCACCTTGCAGGTCTCCAGGCGAATAAACCGTGTCTGTTCAGTCGTCTGTAGACTGTGTGTCTGGAGACAATTGTTCCAGTGGCTGCAGTAAGGTCCCAAGCAAGGCACTGATGGTGAGACATCGGTCTTCTTGTGGTGTTGTACACTGTGGACATCCCGTACTGTAGCACCTGGACACGTTTCCTGTGTGCTGGAATCGTTGCCACAATCTTGAGATCAACTTTGTGGCACACGGAGGGCCCGTGCTACGACCTGCTGTTTTTGACCAGCCTCCAGTGTCCGTAGTATCCTACCCCTCATAACGTCATCAATATGCGTTCTTTGGGCCATTTTCAACACACAGTCATCATTAGCATGTCTGGAAACGTCTCCACACTTACTTGCTGCACCGTACTCTGACATGCACCAACACACCTCTGCGTATGTGGACTGCTGTCAATGCCACCGTGGGACGACCGCAGGTCAAATGCATCGCATCGCCATACACCAAGGTAATTTAAACCCGCCAGCCGCCCACCAGAGCGTCGTTTCTCCATGTATCAGCATTATTCTTAATTTATCAGCATGAGTGTAGTTACAAACTATGGCGTGCACACTCTTCTTCATTCAACATATAAACGTCACTACAGATATTCGGATTTAGGTTGTGACCTGTTCCGTATGCCTGCCATCATTGCCGATGACTTGACGCAGACGAATAGCGAAGTTCTGTATGACCCACTGAAGCGTAGGGACATGGATGGTACAGATGACTTCCTGAATGGCTGGTTTCATCTCAGCAATGGTTTTGGGGTTATTAGTGTACACCTTGTCTTTTTTCCCACATCCTGCTAGGTGAATACCGGGCTGGTACCCACGTTCCGCCTCAGTTACGCGACTCGCAGACATTTGCAGACGTTAGCACTCTTTCATGGCTTACACTATACGCAACCAGCTGAGGTACACTACTTACTAGTACGGGGTGTCGGCAGGAAGGACATCCGGCCACCCTCTGCAACTAACACTGCCAAATCCGTAATAACAAGGCCGACCCCACGTGCAGCGTGACAAGGCCCGAAGAATGAAAAGAAAGGTGTGCACCTTGTATTTAATATAACCGGACAAAAACATATGTTCAGATCCGGAGAATCTGGCGGCCACTCGAGGACCATGCCAGTGGCCTCTGGGTACTCCAGGCCAAAGTGCTCCTCCAGGACATCGGGGATTCTTCTGCTGCGATCATCTTGACGAAACCAATAACATTTTGGATATTGAGGATGAACTCATCTTCCAAAACCTTCGCGAGCCGTTCGGTAGCCACCGTGCCATCAAGGAATACCACACAGATTATTCCGTGAGTGGACGCTGCACACCACACAGTCTCCCGTCGAGTGTGATAAGACTTCTCGATCGCAAAATCTACATCTACACTCCTGGAAATGGAAAAAAGAACACATTGACACCGGTGTGTCAGACCCACCATACTTGCTCCGGACACTGCCAGAGGGCTGTACAAGCAATGATCACACGCACGGCACAGCGGACACACCAGGAACCGCGGTGTTGGCCGTCGAATGGCGCTAGCTGCGCAGCATTTGTGCACCGCCGCCGTCAGTGTCAGCCAGTTTGCCGTCGCATACGGAGCTCCATCGCAATCTTTAACACTGGTAGCATGCCGCGACAGCGTGGACGTGAAACGTATGTCCAGTTGACGGACTTTGAGCGAGGGCGTATAGTGGGCATGCGGAAGACCGGGTGGACGTACCGCCGAATTGCTCAACACGTGGGGCGTGAGGTCTCCACAGTACATCGATGTTGTCGCCAGTGGTCGGCGGAAGGTGCACGTGCCCGTCGACCT